>NC_139712.1:18725211-19000211 GCF_964188405.1 Protomyctophum parallelum | reverse complement strand
CACCTTGTAAAGGCCTATTCTGGATTTTCGGTGGTAAGGTGACCACCGCTCCGGTGGTGAGGTGACCACCGCTCCGGTGGTGAGCTGACCACCGGAGCTGAAATAACGTTGAGCGGTGGTGAGTAAAAACAGAGAGAAGGGCTGGAGCGGTGGCGGTGGTTTGCTCTTCACCGCGGCTCAGTGACGTCATGTTGTAGTTCGGCGGTCACCTCACCATCGAAAATCCAGACTATGAATGAGCCTCAAGGCTCAGAATCTCACCTTGTTCACTGAGGGGAACCAGGCGGTACACCTTGTAGGGCTCAGAGATGTCCAGCTGTGAGCGACCAGCGACCTCACTGAACTCCGTGCTCTTGTTGAGGGCACAGCGCATGCGGGTCTTCCAATGAGCTGCCGTGTCAGACGCAGAGCCTTTCTTGAGATTGCCCTTGAACTCTGCCCACGCCTGGAGGAGGAATGGGGTGAAGGTTACATCATGTACTAGCAGTAAACTGTACTCTGCCCATGCCTGGAGGAGGAATGGGGTGAAGGTTACATCATGTACAAGCAGTAAACTGTACTCTGCCCATGCCTGGAGGAGGAATGGAGTGAAGGCCGTTATGTGTACAAGCAGTAAACTGTACATGTGTCTCTCTCTTTTTTCCCTGTCTCTCTGTAACCCTGATATCATTATGGCTGCTGTTATACTGCAGTACAAAGTGCTCCTTGTTTTGCCCTCATTAAAAGGTAAGGTAAGTGACGTGTGACTTATCATACGTCATCATACATCATCTCATTCAATCACAATTTGCATCCTCACTTTTGTAAGCTGGACATAGGAGCGCCCTCATTGCCACATAGTGTGTTTGTTCAGCAACATGTCTCCACTCTCCATGTCTCTCCAGCATTTTATTAAACCAATCAGGATAGAGAACCAGTACCAGCCAGGATACAGATTAAACAAGTATTTCCAACAAGAAATGAGCAGACAAAATTGGAACTGGAACACTATAAAAAAAACTAAGCTGGTAAATTGCTACTCTCTCCTGATTGGGTGACATTTTGACACCTACCTGAAAATGTATTTTCTGTTCATTAAAGAGCTAGAGAGACAGGGAGACCCTGTTACTGAACAGACACTATAGCAAACTATCAGAATATAGTGACTTAACCTTTTAACAAAAACATTATTTTTAAACCAAAAATATCAATTTGCTCACTCCTCAGATTAACAGTGGTATTATTCATCTTCCCATCAAGTGTGTGAGAGGCGAGCACAGTGCATGCAGACAGACAAGACCCAAGCACAGTGCATGCACACAGACAAGACCCAAGCACAGTCCATGCACACAGACAAGACCCAAGCACAGTGCATGCACACAGACAAGACACAAGCACAGTCCATGCACACAGACAAGACCCAAGCACAGTGCATGCACACAGACAAGACCCAAGCACAGTCCATGCACACAGACAAGACCCAAGCACAGTGCATGCACACAGACAAGACACAAGCACAGTCCATGCACACAGACAAGACCCAAGCACAGTCCATGCACACAGACAAGACCCAAGCACAGTCCATGCACACAGACAAGACACAGGTTTTGTCATGGAAAAATAATGACTTTAATTTCACAGGAATGTTTAAACCTTGACAATTTTTATCTATAGGCCGGTAGGCTCAATCGAGCGTGAGATTCGTAAGGGAGGCAGTGAGCATACATCAGGGTGCTGTACTTCGTATCAGTCCCGGTGTCTATGTATCACTCCTTTTCCTTACTAATTGCTCTACAGTCGAAGGTCACCGTATGTCCTCTGTTGTAAGCTGGTTACTCCTTGGCATCTGCTGGGAGATTTACCACTTTATCAGAAGAGACACACCTCCTCACTTGTTCTGTGTTCTGTCCAAATCTATATATATGACTGTTCTTCCTTTTATTCCTCATGTTATGCGCAACTGTTTCCCTAAGAGGCACTTGCGATCTCATCAGTCGACTTAAATCTTCTGTTTTAATAAATACCATTCATGAGGCCAAGCCACTGCTCAGATCTGACTTTATTTCATCTTGTCGCTTAAAAAGTTCCTTGGCAGTTTCTTTCTGTCTATCTACCGACCTTGAAGAAGGCTGCATCCTCATGGCTGCGGAAGTCCTGCTTGCCAGCGTGCTTCCACGGGATACGGAACATGGTTTTGGCCTCATCGTCCCATATCACGCCTGCATACTTCTCACTGTTGACCTGGAGTCATAAACATCACCAGTCGCCACCATCAACAACAAGAACATATACTAAAGACACTGACATACAAACACAACAATTGTACAATTTAACACACCTCTTCAACCATTGAAATACATTTTTGTATTTTATAAATGGATTAAAATTATACATTTGTAGGCTACTGAAACACTGTTCTTTTTAGTATTGGCAGGATGGTAGCAGTGGTTGGACCAACTGCTGCAGCATACAAAACTCACCTGTTCTACGATCCAGGTGCACAGTTTACGTGTGGATCGGATCTTAGATGGCATGGCTGTAAAAGGAAAACTGTAACAAAACATCCATCATCAGCATCAGAGTTTTACAGTCAACTAAAATGAGTCATTTATATTTTATTTATTTCTCCAAGCACTCATGAAGCCCAACTGGTAAGATGTATTAGTGCTAATGGATCTTTGACCATCACTGAGGAGTTTGAGCTGTTGCAGCCAACAGTTAATGGACAAGAACTAATTTACAGCCACTCACCACCATCACCACTCACCACCATCACCATCATAGCACGTTTGTCCTGAAATTATATACGGCCTATAGTCCCTTTAACTGAACTGAAGTCTAGGCTACATATTGGAAATTATAACAAATAATTAGAAAGAAGAAAAAAAGGGCAGGTACTGGCCTGGGTACAACACACACACACAAAAATATTGTGTTTGTTATGATTTGTCACGATCCGAGTTGGCTTTGTTTGAGGCTTAAACAGATCTTTAAATAAATATTTCCTGGGCCTGTCCTGAAAGGGGGCGGGACTGCGACGCTGAACAACATTGCTGCTTACAGATAGTCAGAAGTCAGGTGCTTATGTTGACAAATTATAGTGAGCAGCTGAGCAGACATATTAACATCATAGTTCCCCCAGGAAATCCTGCAGAATGATGGAACTCATTTACGAGAGGGAAGATTAGATTAGACTCTCGTATAGATTATTTTATCCAAAATGTCAGAATCGATCAAATACATAGAAGAGTATAAACCTTAGGCTATTAAGGGAACAAATGTTCACGGCCAACCCTGAACTTAACAAAAAAAGTTATATAGACTGGCTAATTAATAACGACATTATTAACACCCCGTGGAGGCAAACACGTACGCTGCGTCATAAGTTACGCACAGTGCGCACTAGCCCCAATAATGTTCCCTCAAGTCCCTACGCGCGTAGGGACTTGAGGGAACATATTGGGGCTAAGTCAAGACATTGACAAGTGCGCACCAGCTACGGTTCTTGCATGGACACTGACTGACTGCAGGCTGATCATCACTAGCCTGGTTAATAAACCAGACTAATATCGCACGGACCGGCAGGCAAATTTGTTTTTGCCAACGGCTGATTCGGTCTGGTTTATTAACCAGGCTAGATCATCACACCATACAAATATACAAATTAAATATAGGACTATATACAATAGTAGAATACTTCACAGTCCTGTTTGGGAGTGTGTAATGTAGCCTCGGAAACCCAGACGTTTTTATTTCCAGGGTAATGCTCCCCTCATTTGCCCAAATGTCTGCTTTGTTGTTTGTGCTTTTTGGACTGCCTGCAAAAATCTGTTTACATTGTATTGATTATTTTTCTACTTCAAATGCCCGCTTAAGTTTTAATGTTTTATCTGTTTATATTGCACTGTTTGCTCTCTTGCTTTCCTTTAACCTGTACAGCACTTTGGTTGACCTGCATGGTCATGCTAAATGTGCTATATAAATAAAGTTGAGTTGAGTAATCACTAACACTAATCATATCAATCATAATGCCTTTCAGCTTTTGCCCGCGCGTACACACGCGTACACACACACACACACAAACCCTGGTAGGTTGTTTCAGTGAATTATGCCTTATGGGTATTGTATCAAAACAAATATAGGCCTACTACAAAAACAACCAAAGTTCAACAGCTATTATTTCCCCCCACCCCGATCGTTTGTATCCATGCTGCATTTGGGGGAAACTACAGCTAAATATTCCTGAACCTTTCATTATTTAATGATAAACAAGAATATGAGCAACTTTATAAATGCACGAAAGGCAAAAATAAACAGTTGAACCTAACTTGACTTAATAAATCTAGTTATAATTCAGAGCCGTATCGGCTGTTTGCAAATCAAACAAGGGTGTTTTTGTAGCTTAAAATGAAGGAAGAAACGTTAGGTTTCGTTTACCTTCTCAGTTGCAGACAGTTTCCTGGGAGCAGAGCCAGACGCACTGTAGACCGTAGAGCTCTCCTCTCCGTCCGTCCACTGAGCTCAGATCACTGCTGCTCACAGACGCTCCTTTTCCAGGAAAGCACGTGACTTTGGAGAACCGAGTCGTGTTTTGAACGCCAGGGGGCGACATTGTAAAGTGTAAAATCTCATTCCAATCCCAGGACAGTAGGTAATTTAAAGTTTCATTATGTCTCAATCTGACTGAGTGAATGCGTGGGTGATATCTATGGCTGCCACTCAAAGTGTGTGTGTGTGTGTGTGTGTGTGTGTGTGTGTGTGCCAATTTAAAGTAAAGAAGCGGTGCCTTTGATGAGTTAAGTTGATTAAAGGACAACTTTTGTTTTTTTTTCAACCAAGGTTCATGTTTTAGGTTATTAGAGAAAGAGAAAGATGAGTGTTAATCTTTTTTAATTTGCTGCTTTCTTTCGTTTTAGCGAATTTGGCTATTTCTTACAGCTATATAGCGATTTCTATTTTTTATTATTTACTCTAGTCCTACTAGACCCCAGAAAGTTACATCTGGCCACAAAAGATCACAGGATCTACTGAATATGAAGGGGGTGACAAACTGTAGATTTATAGTTGAAATGAACTGAGATGCACAGACAGTCCAGCAAGGTTTTAGGAATACATTTATTTAAATAAAATACGTTTTAGAGAAAAGGGGAATGGGATGGACAGAATGGAATACCAATCAAATCAATACCACAATACTCCATTACAAGTTCAGAATTTACTTGAGTAAATACATTGAGTACATTAAAGTACCAAAGTAGAAAGTACTCATTGTGCAGTATTTCAAGTTTTCAATAGATTGTTTTGGAAAATTGCAGGTCTAAAATTTAAGTTCACGCATTGTGAGCTTGTAGATGGGCTATATTCAAATAGCTGAAATGTATAGGGTTTAACTGGTTAATGTACGTTTTGTAATAATTATAAAAATAATAAAACATAACTAGTAACTATAAAGTTAAGAGATGTAATGGAGCAGAAGTAAAACTATTGAAAATCGGAAAATATTCAAGTACAAATGCCTCAAAAGTACAGTCCACCACTGCTTGTTGGAAAGCTTCTTCTGGGTCCTGGCCTCTTCCCTGGAACCAGCACGGTATCAGGAGACAGTCTTCTGGGTCCTGGACTCCTACCTCTTCCCTGGAAACAGCACGGTATCCGGGGATATTCATCTAAACGTTCTCCGCTCTTGCTTTCTGCCGTCTAGTTGCCTGGAAAGCACCAAACTTTGATATAAGGTCAAATGTGTCCCAACAGTCTGATTAGCTCATTTACGTTCCAGTGTTGTATTGAATAATGTTGCATACAGTACAGTACAGTACAGTACAGTACAGTACAGTACAGTACAGTACAGTACAGTACAGTACAGTACAGTACAGTACAGTACAGTACAGTACAGCATACCTTGCAGAGATGATACTGGACGATAAACTGTATCACCAGAACTGACACTATGACGGTAAGTCTAATGATGAACGCAGTCCGATGAGAGGCTTTGAGGACGTCAGCTGGAATAGGAGGACAATTAAAAGTGGTGGAAAAAGTATCAATAGTTCAATATAGAACTACGCCGTTGCAAGTAAAAGTCCTGAATTCAAAATTACGTAGTAAAGTATTTTAAACTTGAAATTTCCCATTTAAAGTTTTCAAATTCATAAAAATCTTTTGAAAGTAGCAGATTGCATTCGTAAAGAGCTGGAGAGACAGGTAAACCCCCTGTTACTGAACACACTATAGCAATAATTAGGCCCACTAATAATATATATTATTATCTATTAAGGCTTGCTTACTATCACTATAGAGCTTATACATTTGAACAAAACCCAAACAGGAAAACAAATTGCCTTTCATTTCATCCGTGCTACCTGTGATGGTGAGAGAGAGGAGCTCGCTTCCGGAGGAGAAGTTCTGAGAAAAAACATAGAGGTGATAAAAACAGCTGTAGTTCCCTTGGTGGGTGTGATCTGCCGCAGGAAACCGGAAGTTGGCAGCGTGATTGACAGCTGGTTGTGTGCGGTTGTGTGTTGTGTTGGATCCAGAGAAGGCGAGGTGGAAGGAGCCTCCTGGGTACTGTGGCCGGATGGAGCAGCTGAGGGTGAAGTTGGAACCCTCAGAAACCTCCTGCTGCTGGCCCTCAGAAACCCCCTTCATGGAGGGAGTTATGGCGATGTTTGGTTTAAACAGCAGATCTGTAACAGAGACAGAGGTGAGTGGCAGTTAATTAGCTTGATCACAGACAGTATTTCTCGATGAAACCGTTACCATTGCCTGAAATATTTCATGCACATTAATTAAATTGATAGAAAGAAATAGAAAAAATAGTGAATCCTCTGACAGACGGACACAGAGTAAGACACAGATGGGTGGATAGATACAAAACTAAAATAAGACACTATTAGTATTAGTGTCATTGTTGAATTCATTGTTACCTGAACAGATCACCTCCAGTCTCCTCCAGGATCTGTCAGACGACATTATTCCACACTCCCTCAGTGAAGTCTCAGACCCAACGCAGGGAGATGTAATCTCCCATACCATTTGACGACGATCTATCCAACTTAAACTGTATCTAGTTTCCGTTGAAACAGCAGAGCCACAGTTAAGCTGTCGGCACACTACAGCTAATGAGTTCTGGTTCCACTCAGACCCTGGATCCACTGGTCTCCACTCTCCCTCGTGTTTCATCTCCAGTGTCCCAGTACAGCGACTGAACCCTGCCACCAACCTGACATCAGAATCTGTACAAGGACAGTGTCATTGTTAGGCATGTTTCTGAACCTTCAACAGCACCAGTGAGATGCAGAGTAGAAACTTTCTGAATTATAAACTTCACGTCACACACAGTCTTGTCTAACAACATAGAAACATGCAGTAAAACATCCAGAAATCACATACAGTATGCATTTACATGGCATGTTGTCATTACATCCGACTAGTATTTTCACATATATAGACTTCACCCAACAACCAAGTGTCATTAAAATAGAATCCTACTGTACCTGAACTGCAGACCAAAGTGAGAAGTACAAAGACTATTTCTATTTTATCCATATCGGTCTGTAGCTTCCAGTGATGGGTGAGGGTGCTATGATCTAGATTGTTTTTGAAGTTTCTTGTCTAATTTCTTTTCATTTGTGTCACGACACACATGTGGTTTCTCTGTAGATGGCAAGAGTGGCAGCAAGGTGCAAGATGAGGAGAAAAGGCAGGAGGCCTACATATACTGTAGGCACGTGACAGTCTGACTAGCTGACCGCAAGTGTGAGTTATGGGAAATACATAAGTCAAAAATGCTGATACTCAACTCTATAATGGAAAGAAACTGCAGTGAATTTCTCTCGCCCAAAGATATGCTTGTAATCAAGGGTGTAATGGGGTCTGTATGGGGAAGTGGGTATATATTCTAAGTCTAACATTCCAAAACAAATATGCCTATATAGGCCTACAGATGTATGATAGCATATGTGTAGCATCAGTGCAGGTGCGTATTCATAAATTCAAGGTTCAAGTCTGAGTGAGTGTATAGTCCTATTAGCCTACATTCCTACAACGTATATACTCTAGTATAGATGCCATAGTGTATGCACAAACATCACAATCACTGAGCCAAAAAAAAGGTGTGATTTTGTGTCCAAACGGTTCGTTAACCAGACAGCTAGTTAATCAACCAGTCAGCTAGTTAGTTAGCAAGCCAGCTAGCTCTGGTCCATATAATAGAACTCCTTCTAAATCTAAATAACGCTATGGACCAGAGCTACCAGCCATTCAACCAAACAACCAACCAGCTCCTGTTACCGGGGTAGTAAGGAGATTTACGGTTGAAATGAACTGAGAGACTCAGACAGTCCAGCAAGGTTTTAGGAATACATTTATTATGACAAGTGGATATGTTGTAGAGAAATGGGGAATGGGATGGACAGAATGGAAAAGGGGAGATGGGTTTACAGGATAGAAAGGAGTATTTGTCTCTATTATAGCCTACTGGGCAATACATGGCTGTGTATGTACGTGCACACACTGGTATGTCACCATTAGTGTGTATGGACCCAAGTTAGCTGGTGTGTGTGTGTGTGTGTGTGTGTGTGTGTGTGTGTGTGTGTGTGTGTGTGTGTGTCAGAAAATGGTACTGACCAATACTCACTCTGCGTTGGCCCAAAACGGTCCTTACATGGTAAACTAGACCATTGAATATACAGTACATGTGTAAAATAGCCCATCTACAAGCACACAATGCGTCGTTATGCAATGCATTGTGAGCTTGTAGATCTGCAATTTTCAAAAAGATCTATATATTTGAAAAATGGGACATTCTGCACTATGAGTACTTTAATGTGTGTTTTGTAATTACTACTAAAAATAATAAAAAGTAACTAGTAACTAAAGTATTGCAAATTGTAAATACTCAAGATACAAATGCCTCAAAATTGTGCAGGCCTTCTAAAATAGCAGACCTACAAGCTCGTAGCACGCCACTCGGTGGCGCGCTACGAGCTTGTAGGTCTGCTTTTCAATAGCTAAATTATAAGGGGTTCCCGCCCAGAATGGGTTAAGTACAGTACTTTCCACCACTGCTTGTTGGTGAGCTTCTTCTGGGTCCTGGCCTCTTCCCTGGAACCAGCACGGTAACAGGGGACAGTCTTCTGGGTCCTGGACTCCTACCTGGAACCAGCACGGTAACAGGGGACAGTCTTCTGGGTCCTGGACTCCTACCTGGAACCAGCACGGTAACAGGGGACAGTCTTCTGGGTCCTGGACTCCTACCTGGAACCAGCACGGTAACAGGGGACAGTCTTCTGGGTCCTGGACTCCTACCTGGAACCAGCATGGTATCAGGGGATATTCATCTAAACGTTCTCCGCTCTTGCTTTCTGCCGTCTAGTTGCCTGGAAAGCACCAAACTTTGATATAAGGTCAAGTCTGATTCGCTCATTTACGTTCCAGTGTTTTGTATTGAATAATGTTGCATACAGTACAGTACAGTACAGTACAGTACAGTACAGTACAGTACAGTACAGTACAGTACAGTACAGTACAGTACAGTACAGTACAGTACAGTACAGTACAGTACAGTACAGCATACCTTGCAGAGATGATACTGGTACTGGACGATGAACTGTATCACCAGAACTGACACTATGACGGTAAGTCTAATGATGAACACAGTCCGATGAGAGGCTTTGAGGACGTCAGCTGGAATAGGAGGACAATTAAAAACATCAGTGGTGGAAAAAGTACTCAAAGTGTTTCCTTAAACATGGAGTGCCACGATTTCTTTCCACCCTAAAACATGATCATCAGGTATTATTACAATATAAGGGGCAAGAACTTTTTCCAAAAAGTGTACAGTATTTGTTAAAATCATGCTTTTATGTGGATACGCCCCCCAGTTCATTAAGTATGCCTGGTTTGTCTGGTGGGTGGTGATGGGTATTGATCCACCTGAAATGAAGCCACACCTACAGCTGTAGTTGTATGATAAAGGGGGAGGGGTTAGGGGAGGGGCTGATAGTGTCACTGTGGTGTCACTATATTACTGTTTATTCCATTGGCCCGTTTGACCGTCAAGGGTTCAGCCTCCAGGAAGAAACCCTAAATACAAAGTTAATACACCATTGCACATAAAAATGACACCAGGGTGTCTAATGAAGTACTGTCACCTCATAGACACATGAAAAACTGGAAAAATACAAAAACAATGTGTCACAATGATTGACACACGGTGACACCATCTCATTTAATTTGCAACTGCTGTAATATCATAATGTGTTGAATAAATGGGAACCTCATCCTACAGCAGTCAATGCCTGGACATTATAATTTGAACGCGTCAAAAACGGTTTCTATATACATGCATGTGCCCAGCCGAGTGGCAAAGTTTGTTTGAGAAAACAAATCACTTGCCTTTCATCTCATTCGTGCTACCTGTGATGGTGAGAGAGAGGATCTCGCTTCCGGAGGAGAAGTTCTGAGAAAAAACATAGAGGTGATAAAAACAGCTGTAGTTCCCTTGGTGGGTGTGATCTGCCGCAGGAAACCGGAAGTTGGCAGCGTGATTGACAGCTGGTTGTGTGCGGTTGTGTGCTGTGTTGGATCCAGAGAAGGCGAGGTGGAAGGAGCCTCCTGGGTACTGTGGCCGGATGGAGCAGCTGATGGTGAAGTTGGAACCCTCAGACACCTCCTCCTGCTGGCCCTCAGGACCCTCAGACACCTGCAGCCCCTCAGGGCCCTCAGACACCTGCAGCCCCTCCTGCTGCAGGCCCTCAGGAGCCTCAAACACCTTCAGCCCCTCCTGCTGCTGGCCCTCAGGAGCCTCAGACACCTGCAGCACCTCCTCCTGCTGGCCCTCAGGAGCCTCAGACACCTGCAGCCCCTCCTGCTGCAGGCCCTCAGGAACCCCCTTCATGGAGGGAGTTATGGCGATATTTGGTTTAAACAGCAGATCTGTAACAGTGACAGAGGTGAGTGGCAGTTAGTAAATGGTAAAAAAAAGTTAGCTTGATCACATGACAGTATTTCTCGATGAAACCGTTGCCATTTTTTATTTTTTATTTCAATGGGGAGGTAGGGGTCAGATTTTCATAATCTAAGAGATGATGGTGGCAGCTATATCGTTATGTCTAATATTATACTCAATTTGGTGTGAAACTTCAAATATTTATATAGCAGCATCAAATATTAAAACAATTTGAATACTGTACAGAAGAGTGGTTCCCGTCCAGAAGGGTTAGAACACCAAAAGGGGTTCCCGCCCAGAATGGGCTAAGGCTGAGCCCTCTGATAACCTGTTCAATAGTGGGTATGCGCATGCTTAAAGTGAATGGCACATTGAGTGGCAAAGCAACATGCAAAGTGAGTTTAACATTGTTTAATGTTGTTTAATGCAATCAGATATAGGACTATTCTGTTTGGATGCATGGGCTGAAGGCCAGAAAGTAGTTTTTTGCCACTCAGTAGGCGTTCTTGCATAACTTCCGGGTTTGATGATGTCATGTGCATACCCTCTATAGAGAACAACAAAAAACTGTTACAGAAGGGGGTTCCCGCCCAGAATGGACTAAGTGTCGTATGTTGTGTCCATGTGTCGTAAGTTCATGTATTGTCCATGTCTTTTTCTGTTAAAAATATTGAAATACAAAATATTTCTGCAATTTATGCAAATTAATTAAATTGATAGAAAAAAAGAACAAATAGTGAAACATCCTCTGACAGACGGACATAGAGTAAGACAGTAAAGACACAGATGGGTGGATGGATAGATTGAAAGCTAAAATAAGACACTATTAGTGTCATTGTTACCTGAACAGATCACCTCCAGTCTCCTCCAGGATTTGTTAGACGTCTTTATTCCACACTCCCTCAGTGAAGTCTCAGACCCAACGCAGGGAGATGTAATCTCCCATACCATTTGACGATCTAGCCAACTTAAACTGTATCCAGTTTCCGTTGAAACAGCAGAGCCACAGTTAAGCTGTCGGCACACTACAGCTAATGAGTTCTGGTTCCACTCAGACAAGCCATCCACTGGTCTCCACTCTCCCTCGTGTTTCATCTCCAGTGTCCCAGTACAGCGACTGAACCCTGCCACCAACCTGACATCATCAGAATCTGTACAGGGACAGTGTCATTGTTAGGCATGTTTCTGAACCGTCAACAGCAGCACACCAGTGAGAGACAGAAATTGTGCCATCCTATGAGCATCAGTGGCGACTAATAATAATCTGATGGTAAGGTTGAGAATGGGTGAAGTAGGCCTAAAGTCTTCAATGTGTTTTGAGTGAAAATAGTAGGCCTAGGCGGGCAGTCATTAGTCCTACAACTACAACCCATCTCAAACCCTCACCCTAAACCTAACCTCCCACAGGGCAGCACACCTAAACCTAACCTTAACCCATGTCTAAGCAATGACTAGTCTAAACTAAGTATGCACCCCCGACCTCAAAAATACGTTAGAAACATTCTGAATTTCTGAATTATAAACTTCACGTCACACAGTCTTGTCATTAAAATAGAATCCTACTGTACCTGAACTGCAGACCAAAGTAAGAATTACAATGACTATTTTATCCATATTGGTAGCTTCCAGTTCCTCTGATGGGTGAGGGTGCTATGATCTATGTTTCTTGTCAAGTAATAATGTGTGTCACAACACACATGTGGTTTCTCTGTAGCTGGCAGGAGGCCTACAGGTACTTCTAAATAGCTGACAGTGCTGACCGCAAGTGAGGGAAACATGTCCAAATGTCTACCTACATACGTCAAAGATGCCGATACGTCAACTGACTCAACTCCATAATGGAAATAAACTGCAGTGAATTTCTCTCGCCCAAAGATAATCAAGGGTGTAATGTCTGGGGTCTGTATGGGGAAGTGGGTATACTTACATACAGTATGTGTAGCATCAGTGCAGGTGCGTATTCATAAATTCAAGGTTCAAGTACATGTGTGAGTGAGTGTATATAGTCCTATTAGCCTATATACCGGTACTCTATGTATAGATGCAAGAGTGTGCATGTATGTACAACACACATCACAATCCTCACCGAACTCAAAAAGGTGCGATTTTGTGTTGAAAATCCAACCAGTTAGTTAACCAGACAGCTAGTCAACCAACCAGCCAGCTAGTTCGCTAGCTAGCAAGCCAGGTAGCTCTGGTCCATAGAACTCCTTCTAAATCGAAATAACGCTATGGACCAGAGGTACCAGCCAGCCAACCAACCAACCAACCAGCTACTTGCTACATGGGCCTGACGTAAAAATAAAAATAAAGTTCGCTCTGAAAGAATATATATTCAAAGATTTGTGCCACATTTTTAAAAAAATTCAAAAATAGCAGACCTACAAGCTCGTAGACGTATGAGCTTGTAGATCTGCTATTTTTCAATAGCTAAAGTATAACATAATGCTTAGTTAAAACACCAAAAGGGGTTCCCGTCCAGAATGGGTTAAGTATTGCTACAATTTCAAGGTGACTTTAAAAAGAAAATGTAATGATGTGTTAAAATAAGTCATTAGTGTATAATATAACCATAATAATTACATAAAAAAAAAACTAAATGGTGTGAAAAGTACAACATGTCTGAGTCTGACAAGGACATGGCGTGTGTCTGAGTCTGACTACTGCGTCTATGACCTTAATTCCCTGTCTCTTGTGTGTTTGTGGCAGCATGTGATACATTTAGGAGCCCACGCAGCACATTCTGCATTTCACCTCCATCCTGTCACCTCGTTGATAATGATATTGTTTTTTATCTCGTTGCTTGGTTGTAACTTCTGGTCTTCCGTCAATACATCTCTGTGCCAAAGTCACTCAGGAGGGGGGAGAACTCAAAGTTCGACCGCGACGGCCATGGCCATGACATTTGGCGAGTCGCCAGGACATTTGGGCCAAAGACAGTTACTTGTAAAAACACCCGGCACTGGGAAAATAATGTTTTTTTTATTATCATCACAACACATTTGAAGAAAGAACAATAACAATAACCTTTTAGTTTAGTCATCTTTCTTTAGAGTCCTGTAAAGATAATATTTGCAGAATAATTGCATTTAACCACTTATTGTTGACAGGGTACCACAGAGGTCTGGCCCTCCCCTTTCCCCCCCCCCCCCCCCCCCCCCCACCACAGTGAGGCGTCATGAGCTTGTAGATCATTTATTTTCACAGAAACTTTGCTTATTTTCGCTGACCGTTTGCCTATAGAGCGACGCAGTCCCGCCCCCTTTCATGACGACGCCAGGCCCAGGAAATGATTCCCAATGCATTTTTCCCACAGACATTTCAAAACGTATTTATTTAAAGACGGTTACACCGCGGACAAAGCCAACTCGAGTCGTGACAACTCATGACAACAAACACAATATTTTGGACCAAACAAATAATTACAAAGAAGAAAAACAACATCTTTTCTAATTATTTGTCCGGACCAAAAGATTGTGTTTATGGTCATGGGTTGTCACGACTCCAGTTGGCTTTGTCCACGGCGTAAACGTCTTTAAATAAATACTTTTTGAAATGTCTATGAGGAAAATGAACGGAGAATCATTTCCTGGGCCCTGGTAGGGGGCGGGACTGCGACACTCTATTATGACATGCCCAGAACAGGGACGCTGGGGTTCATGTGGTAAACGGGGGACTAAGAGTGACATAATACCACATAAATAAGGCTGTAGTCCTACCTGTAACGCCACGGCCCGAAGGTCACCCCCACTTGTCATGTTTCTGTTTTACTGCCGTCTGAATAAAGCATAAAAGTTCCCCAAAACATCTCCTCCTTCCAAAAACGAAAACAAGAATTACATTTATAAAGGAATAGCCGCTGACATGTCTTGTAGAGGAAAATAGATCAGAGGTTGATAAAATGTCCAAAAATAAAAATTTATGATTAAATAATGCTTCAAAATATGATTTAAAAAACAGATCAGGTTGAGTTATCTTCATTTGCGTCCAGGAACCTTTTCTCCGAGCGGAACTTCCATTAGTTTCTGCAAAATTAGGGAGAAAAACATTTACATGTTAGAATCGAGAAGGGTTTAATTGTCATTCGGTCACAAAAACAACCATCTGAATCCCCTGGAGGATTCAGGAGGTCATGATTAGCGCTCAGGGATACATGTGTATGCTGGCCTGACCGGGAGGTAACCCGGCTGACCTTCAAATTACAAGGCTGCCTCTCTACCCAGTACCCACTAAACTGTTATGGCTTTACGTTTCAGTCAAGTACAATACTAATTCAAATTCAGCCCCTCTCTCCAGCCAGCTCCCTATGTTATGGAAAAGAATTAGGAAGACATAGTGTCTCCATGCTCCTGTTTCTAAATGCCTCTGATTGTTCTGACTGTTCTCTCTGTCTCTTACATCATGCTGCGAATTGACTATTTAACGACTAAGGTGCATGTTTGTACTCTGTGTTGTTAATGCAGGATATCGCATGTCTGTTATGGCGCCCGGCCTGTTGTTTGGCTTCCGGTGTATGTTCATCATCTTTACATACTTGTATCATTACATGACTATATTGATTTATTGATACTATGTTGCGGGTGATTAGGAGAGCTTTTTTGTTTGTTTTGTCCTCGATTATGTATGTATGTACTTGTTGTATTGTTCTGTATTTGCTGTATGTTGCTGGACCCCCTCGAAAACGAGATGATACATCTCAAGGGGATATCCTTTTCTCAATAAAGGTTCATATATATATAGTTGTTGAAATCTTCAGTTTATTCAGTGACGGTCAGAAGCAGAGAACCAACGCCCAGAGTCCAGCTACCATCTCTCACACGGTTCTCTGTGTCATCCTTCTCTCCCCCTCTCTCCTCTCCTCTGCTCTCTATCCCTCTCTCCTCTCCTCTCCTCCACTCTCCTCCTCACCAGAGAGTGGTCCCAACTTTATATTCAAGAGTTACAGAAGTGATCGAACTTTCTGGAAAGTTGCGTAACTCCAACGTTCCCTGTAACCCTGTCTATAGCCAAAATATGTGTTTACCAGACTCTCTGTAGCCTAACTAAAGGGCTAGTACACCATATCACGCTTCTTAGTTGCATCAGATTACACAATGCTTGCATGGGTTAGTGTTGTTGGTCATATTCCCAGACATTCTTGTTCTTAATAAAGTCCAGATGTTGACTTGGGGACTATACAGCCTCTCTCTCACACAGATAGAAGTATGAATTTGTTTATGATAATCAATACATCTCTTGAACACTAAGCTTGCATAACTATGTCTATATGGTAACTAAAAACCACGACACCTATTGGTAATGTAGGCGTATGTCCTGATGTGACGCGCTGCGAGTCTCACCTTGAGCAGTCGAGCGGCGTGCACGTTCTCCTCCTCGATCTCGGCTCTGGGCAGGTCCACCTGGTAGCGGTCGCAGGCCACCGTCATCTCCTGGTCATCGTAGAGGAGGGCGGGGTCCAGGGAGTGGCTGTTGATCAGGCTCACCAGGTACTCCTTGTAGTGCTTCCTGTGAAACAACATTCGATACGTTCTAAAGCAGGGGTTTTCAACAGGTGGTCCGTGGACCACTGGTGGTCCGTGGAGGTATTGCGTGTGGTCCCTGACCGTGCATTTAGTAAGGTAGCAAAGTGAAGATTTTGTATTTCCTTCCACGGAACAGAACAGTGCACTAAACCTCTTGTGCACTGTTCTGTGGAAGTGTGTCAGTGGTGTCAGAATTACTGAGAAGTCTGAGGTTAAGAAATTCCACAGAAAAGGGAGATAGAATCTCAAGAAGGGTGAAGTGGTGAAGCTTGCCTGATTGAGTCATCATTATTAGGAAATGTGCTCATATAATCATGTCATCATGTGCTATATCTTGCACGTATTTGCCATTTTTACTATATATATATATATATATATTCATTCTTGAGATTCAGTTTCACTGAGATGTACGAATACATACATACAGGATTTTGAATAAATGAATGAAAATGTGAACTGACTCGCAGAGGCCGGCCTGCTCTGGCTGGGTCCTGATCCCACAGGGAGAGTCCATCTGCTGGCCACCTTCATCCTTCTGTTCCATCACACCACAGGCGTCTGGGACCAGGAAGACAACACAGGAAGACAACTGTTCAGAATCAAACACAACTGTTCAGAGTGAACTGAACTCTGAAGCAAAGGAATGTATGGTTCATTGGAATGTAATCAATATTGTTTTTTTTCTATGAGACATTAATAATAATAATAATAATATAAAGAAGTTGTCTTACCAGTCTGTGTTCCATTAGGAGGGTCAGTGTTGAACTCCACAGCATTCCTCTGAGAAACAACATCAAGACATCACATACAGAGACGTAAGATTCTTCAACAGTTGTTTTGGTACATCTCGTATACAGTACATAGGCGTACAATGTCACGCACGCACGCACGCACGCACGCAGAGGATTTTATCGTGGGGAGTGAGAGATAAACAGCGGATGTGCGTGCGACACAGGCTGTGTCTTTGAAGAAGACCACTCATCCACTGTTAATGCTGTAGCCTTGACATTCCTGTGATGTCTACCAGGAAATGTTACCTCCTCAACTCCCTCTACACAAAGACTCTCAGTGTCAGACCACAAGTTTCATTAGACGCACACATACTGTATGCACTGTAATGTATTTATTTAACCTACCCTTTATTTATCTAGGGTAGGTTCACGGAGTACGCTCCTTTGAGGGACATTTCTTATCGGGATGATGTGGGGAAAGGCTTTCATGGTCTGGCCCGTTGCATGGACATTTAAGTACATGTGTGGCTCAAGTTCGCTTGAGACGGCGTCCCTCTGTCGCGGTCTAAAACTGTACTTTATCCCCTACTACTACCCAAAGGAGATTCCGCACTAGCAGCGTAGGTAGGCTACATGATGTCATAAAATACCTTGAACTGAGGGTCAACCCTGTCACACAAGACAACATTAACCCATTTAGGCCTGAAAGAAATGTCGTCAAAATCCTGACAGTTTTGTGAAATACCTGTTTCTAGGCTTACATCACTCAATATTTCATGTCAAGGACCCCAAAAATTATATGTAATTGGCCTCCGACCCCCATCTGAAAATATGTTGTTCCAGGGACACCACCAGAAGCAAAGATTTGAAAAAAAAATATTCCAAATTTGAGGCACATTTTCACGATTTTTCAAAAATAGCAGACCTACAAGCTTGTAGATTAAACTATTATAACATAATGTTTAAAACACCAAAAGGGGTTCCCGCCCAAAATGGGTTAAGATGCTATCGGTGCTATGCAATTACACAGAATAATATTGTAAAATATTAGCGTATAATAGTGATCAAATATAGCATGTTATATTATTGTACAGGTAACTGCGCATCACCAGACCTTCCACCTCAGAGGAAAGCCTGGTCTGTGTTGCTAAATCGCCAGTGTGATCCTGAAAAAAGGCATGGTTTAGACCGGATGATACTTTCTTTTTCTTTTAATAAAACATTGCTTTGGTCCACCCCGTTTGTTTTTAGTCTCGCCAGTCACTAGGAGTTGGAATAAAATATGAATATACCAAACAAAAACTATTCCAAGAAAACGTACTTAAAGAAACAAGGTTTTTATTGGGTAGGCCCTCAAATGAAGATGCGGGCGATTCTTTTGGGTAACTCTGATTCCGGTTTGGGCGTTCCGGCCTGATGACCAGACTGCAACATGACGTAAAGACATCATCCGCTGGTATGGTTATGCCTCCCAGGCTACTGTACAGCATTAAGCATCGTACTGTACCTGCAGCAGAACCTGCAGCCTGGCGGGTTAAACATCGTACCTGCAGCAGAGCCTGCAGCCTGGCGGGTTCCCAGTCTATAGTACTGTACCTGCAGCAGAGCCTGCAGCCTGGCGGGTTCCCAGTCTATAGTACTGTACCTGCAGCAGAGCCTGCAGCCCGGCGGGTTCCCAGTCTATAGTACTGTACCTGCAGCAGAGCCTGCAGCCTGGCGGGTTCCCAGTCTATAGTACTGTACCTGCAGCAGAGCCTGCAGCCTGGCGGGTTCCCAGTCTATAGTACTGTACCTGCAGCAGAGCCTGCAGCCTGGCGGGTTCCCAGTCTATAGTACTGTACCTGCAGCAGAGCCTGCAGCCTGGCGGGTTCCCAGTCTATAGTACTGTACCTGCAGCAGAGCCTGCAGCCTGGCGGGTTCCCAGTCTATAGTACTGTACCTGCAGCAGAGCCTGCAGCCTGGCGGGTTCCCAGTCTATTGTACTGTACCTGCAGCAGAGCCTTATCTGCAGCAGAGCCTGCAGCCTGGCGGGTTCCCAGTCTATTGTACTGTACCTGCAGCAGAGCCTTATCTGCAGCAGAGCCTGCAGCCTGGCGGGTTCCCAGTCTATTGTACTGTACCTGCAGCAGAGCCTGCAGCCTGGCGGGTTAAACATTGTACTGTACCTGCAGCAGAGCCTGCAGTCTGGCTGGTTCCCAGTCTATAGTACTGTACCTGCAGCAGAGCCCGCAGCCTGCCTGGTTCCCAGTCTATTGTACTGTACCTGCAGCAGAGCCTGCAGTCTGGCGGGTTAAACATCGTACCTGCAGCAGAGCCTGCAGTCTGGTGGGTTAAATATCGTACCTGCAGCAGAGCCTGCAGCCTGGCTGGTTAAACATCGTACCTGCAGCAGAACCTGCAGCCTGGCGGGTTCCCAGTCTCTGAGGTAGAACAAACAGTCTCGAGGATGATGAGCATGGAGGCCTGTGATCTTACAGTGAGCCGTCTTACAGGCAGTCTGAGAGAGAGAGAGAGAGAGAGAGAGACACACACACACACACACACACACACAGTTACATTTACACATTTGCATTATATCCGAGAAAATAATAAAGTAATAAATGAAGTAGTAATAAAGTAATAATTACAGTGTGAAAGGGGTTGTTGCAGCCGCTGCAGAACTGGTACCTGCACTGGGAACAGCTGAAATGGATACACCCTCCCTTTGTTAACGCATACTGGAACCTACAATGAGGACATGCTGGAGAGAGAGGAGAGGGCAGGAGTTAAATGAATACCGACAGGTCCATGTGTTCCATTTACAGTACATGCCAACCTCTTTGTTTTTGGGGTTATAAACCCATTTTGGGGAGGGAACCCCTTTTGGTGTTTTAAGCATTACGTTGTGCTTTAGCTATTGAAAAATAGCAGATCTACAAGCTCATAGCGCGCTACGAGCTATTTTAGAAAAATCGTGAAAGTATTTATTTCAGAAAACTGGAGGATTTTGAGGTCAGGCCTAAATGGGTTAAAAGGGTCTTAAATTGCCACTTCACTGTAATCTGGGGTCCCCACCCCTCCCTCCCCCCAAATAAAAATTCATGTGGAATCAGTGATGTAAATAGGTTTACAATGTAATGAGTCCCGGGATGCAGGGATGGTCTTTTAGAAATGAGTCAATTTTTACAAATTGCAGCATTTAACTCCCATTTCATTTTATATGGTTAATTTATAATGTGGTTATATTCATGTAGAAAACAGAAGAAGAAATGGTTATTATAACTAAAGCTAGCAAAATAAACTAGAATAAAAAACAGTACAGTAGTGCATCCCGTGGAGGTCGTGGTGTATTGCGTCCCTTAACTATAAACTGCGTTTTGCCAAAACTTTTGGGATGCAAAATGCACCTAATATCTCTGTGGAATAGAATAGAAGCATGTTATTCTAGAGACTGACTGATGCCGTTGTCTCTGAGGAAACAGGCCAGGCCTTGCTTCTGATACTCTGGATCGTTGTCTCTCTTCCATTGCTGGAACTGATCGCAGGTCATGTCCTGATGCTGAACTTCCCACTGGAGGAGAGAGCCAACATTGCATTTATTATTAAACTATCAATAACTAAACACAATCGATAACAACATTAATGACAACATGAGTTGAGGCTTCAGCTACAGATCTACTGTACAACAGCGAGTACAAGTGTAAAAGGTCAACGTGTTATGTTAAGAACAGCCTTAAGGACAGGCATGTAAAAACCGTCGGTCGGACTTACAGGCTTCTTGCACTTAGAACAGAAACTCTTGTTACAGGATGGACAGGTGACCTTCAACTGGTCTCCGTCATAGATGAAGCCAAATGTGCACTGGGAGAGACAGAAAGAACACACACACACACACACACACACACACCCACACACACGCATGTGTGAACACACGCTTATCCGACACACCAAAAGTCTGACATGTGCAAATCACCCGTTGCGACATGCGTTGCTTCGTGCTTGCGGTTAGGGTTAGCCTAGTTAGGGGTATAGTAGGGTGTCGCCATGTCGGACTAATGACTGTCAGACTGTTAGTATGTCCTTATGCCTGCACCCCACAGGAGTACAATGTGTGTAAACAGCACCTCCTCCTGGTGAATCAACCAGTGAGGGTCAGAAATCCATAAAATGCAACATCATGGGTTTGAGCCATGTCATATTATCCTCTCTTCCTACGCTGTACTATGCCACCACAGTAAACATGAAAACAAACATATACAGTATATATATATATGACAAAATATAACAGAAGAAGAAGTGGTGCTTGGAATGACTGCCCCATAATCCATCCAACACGGTGAAATAGCACGGATTGGCATTTCCATACATACACGCCTAGAAAACCCCTAAATCCGTACATATTATACTACTACTGTTTTGACCGCGATGGAGGCGTGGCTTTCACTAGTATTGAATTTTCACCGTGTTTGGGTGAGATCGGGTTTGACATTATTTACGATGCTGTGCTACTCTCCATATTCAGACCGCAGCCATCTTGCCAGCAAGGTGATACCTAGGTGACACTTCCCATAGACAGCCCATTCATCCAAACAGAAAACTCCTCTCTAATTATATTAAACAACGTCAAAATCACCAACATTGCAGCTGTAGGGAAAGCTTGATTTATCCTCTTTCAATCTGTAACGTTTTTAGTTTAATAAAAATCCACCGTAGACATGTTTTGAGCTACTTCCTAAACCATTGCACGTTTCCTAATCACAGCCAGTAGGCTCCAGTAGAGCCATTGCATAGTCTTGATGAGTAACCTACTGGTGACATTTGAAGCGGATGGACACTCAGTCACACACACTAAGATTTATTTTCCGCTGACTGTGTGAAAAAAGAATATATATAAATCCTGTTGGGCACAAACAGGATTAGTTAGGGTTAGTTAATTTTGTTGTACACTTTGTCACTCAATGACAAAATACAATCCATCCATCCATCCATCCATCCACCCCCTCTATGCTTTTTTTTAATGGGTTCCAATACATATACCAGACTTACGTAACAACAACACTGTAACTTAAAATGACAACGCCATGTTGAATCGTCAGACTTACGAGGCAGCACCATAGGAACTTGGGGTCCATCATCAGAGTGTGCTCCGTCAGTTTCTTATGATAGAGGTTGTAGACGTCATTCTCCAGACAGGCCTTCAGCTAGACAAACAATGTCAACAATAATATCATTAATACATTGTTCTCCAGACAGGCCTTCAGCTAGACAAACAATGTCAACAATAATAGCATTAATACATTGTTCTCCAGACAGGCCTTCAGCTAGACAAACAATGTCAACAATAATATCATTAAGACATTGTTCTCCAGACAGGCCTTCAGCTAGACAAACAATGTCAACAATAATAATATCATTAATACAATTTCAATTTCAAAGACCCATAGCAAGACTGTGAGAGTCGCTACAAAGTAGAGTCAGGCTGTTGCACATCATTGCTGATTAAAACTAAACAATTTAAAGCGTTTAAGCAATACTATTTCCGCTATTTTGTATAAAATTATTTGATTTGTCAGTCATTTCTTATACAGTATTCAAGTCATTTGTCTGTGCCATTTGTCATCTGCCTTGTGCCATTTGTGATAACGAAGCCTAAAAGCCCAACAGAAATGTAATGCTATTCATAATGATCCAAAGTTTGATTCCAAAAAAACACAATAAAAAATGAATCACAATTATTTGTGTGAAAATTTATCGTCAATGTACATTTTTAATCGTGACATGCCTAACCATGAGCCACATGGCACGGGAACCATTTTTGGTGTTTTAACTAAGCATTATGTTATACTTATAGCTATTGAAAAATAGCAGATCTCCAAGCTCATAGCGCGCCACTAACGCCAGGGCTCCACTGGGCGCGTCTGCGTCGCGTTGCGTCACGCGTGCGTGCGTGCGTCAAAAAGCGAACCGGTTCAATTTTATGGTGACGGAGACGCGACGCAGACGCGCCCAGTGGAGACCTGGCGTTACGAGCTTGTAGGTGTGCTATTTTTGAAAAATCGTGAAAACGTGGCACAAATCTTTGAATATATATTCTTTCAGAAGACTTTTTATTTATTTCGACGTCAGGCCTAAATGGGTTTAGCCTCGGTACCAGGCTTTCATTTTTGTTGGTGCAAAAATTGAAAGCCTGGAGGAACGCATTGGCCGCTCTGGTCTAAAAGTGGGAGTCAACCCTTCCGGGTGGGCGTCACTCCAAATTATGTGACGTAGTGCTGCACAGCCTGCACTAGGGGGGAGAGGAGGGGCCGGGGGTGACAGACAGATCGATGAGATCCAATCAGGGCGTGCGCAAATCTCAGCCGCGACCCGCCCCTCTAGACCAGAAACCTAACACGTTAGCTCAGGCTAAAATGGGTTAAATGTGTCATCGTGACATGCCTGACCATGAGCCACATGGCACGGGAACCTTTGGTTCTACAGTACTTACTGTAGCTTTATTAAAAAGAAAAAAATATCCCACTATTTTGTAACCCATTTTTCACCCCTGTGTCAATTATCTAATGTGATCCTGGGCTCTACACACCCTCCGCCAACCTGGGGAGAGCAACGGACTTGAACTCATGCTTCCTTCATGCCTGAGTGTCCAAGTTGCTCCTTTACACCTGACAGGGGGGAGTTTCCCTGGTTGGACGTAGCGTGTGGAAGGAACACGTTATTCCAACCAGTTCCTTTCCCCTCCATCAGGCGCCCCGGCTGGCCAGGGGGAGGCAGTTTAGAGACCAGGATTACTGCATGTTTTTTGTGAGGGTACCTACCCTAGGGGACACGGGGAGAACATGTGAGGGTACCTACCTACCCTAGGGGACACGGGGAGAACATGTGAGGGTACCTACTGTCAAGGAAAAATAATGACTTTAATTTCACAGGAATGTTTAAACCTTGACAATTTTTATCTACAGGACTGTACGCTCAATCGAGCGTGAGATTCGTAGGGGAGGCAGTGAGCATACATCAGGGTTCTGTACCTTGTATCAGTCCCGGTGTCTATGTATCACTCCTTTCCTTACTAATTGCCAGAGTCGAAGGTCACCGTCTATCTCTCTGTTGTAAGTTGGTTGCTTCTTGGCGTACAGCTGGAAGATTTACCACTTTATCAGAGAGACACACCTCCTCACTTGTTCTGTTCAAATCTATATATATGACTGTTCTTGCTTTTCTTCCTCATGTTATACGCAACTGTTTCCCTAAGAGGCACTTGCGTTCTCATCAGTCGACTTAAATCTTCTGTTTCAATAAATACCATTCATGAGGCCAAGCCACTGCTCAGACCTGACTTTATTTCATCTTGTCGCTTAAAAAGTTCCATGACACTACCCTAGCGGACACGGGGAGAACATGTGAGGGTACCTACCCTAGGGGACACAGGGAGAACATGTGAGGGTACCTACCCTAGGGGACACAGGGAGAACATGTGAGGGTACCTACCCTAGCGGACACGCGGAGAACATGTGAGGGTACCTACCCTAGGGGACACAGGGAGAACATGTGAGGGTACCTACCCTAGCGGACTGACACGGGGAGAACATGTGAGGGTACCTACCCTAGGGGACACAGGGAGAACATGTGAGGGTACCTACCCTAGCGGACTGACACGGGGAGAACATGTGAGGGTACCTACCCTAGGGGACACAGGGAGAACATGTGAGGGTACCTACCCTAGCGGACACGGGGAGAACATGTGAGGGTACCTACCCTAGCGGACACGGGGAGAACATGTGAGGGTACCTACCCTAGCGGACACGGGGAGAACATGTGAGGGTACCTACCCTAGGGGACACAGGAAGTACATGTGAGGGTACCTACCCTAGGGGACACGGGGAGAACATGCAGACTGTAGCTTTATTATTACCTGTATATCCAGGGTTGAGAAGTAACTGTCCAGCTGCTCGGCGTCGTTGATGTCCGGCCCGGAGCACACGGGACACACCATGTCTCTGATGTGCTTCTCCTTCACAGCGATGGTGAAGTGCTGCGAGAAACACTCCTGACACACCGAGCACTGGCACGACGTCAGGGACTGCATCTGCACGCACACATTTCAATGTCTTTATTTGAATCCACAAATTACAATTGATTTTACAAGGAAACAAATATAACGGGGTTGACAGTTCATGTTCACTTAACCCATTCTGACCTGAGGTCAGATTCTAAAAATGTCTTCTATGTCAGTCGCTCTTCGATTTTTCAATAGCTAAAGCACGACATGATGCTATCACCAAAATGGGTTCCCGCCCAAAATGGGTTAAGGATACACATGGCACCTCCTCCTCCACACAGACAAACTGCCTATAACAGCCGAAACAGAACAGTATTTGGCAAGTTGTTTGGCTTTTCTTTTTGTCATGCCAGCTATTCTTAGGCCACTCATGGTCAGTTTATGCACATGGCCCAGGCTTCCAAATATCAGTATGGCAAATCTACAGCGATACCCCAGGTTTGTTATACTTCCAAGTAATGGTTGATACCAAGAATGTTTATCTTGGAATGCCTGGTCCAGACACAGCCCACCTCTGCACACGCACACACACACACACACACACACACACACACACACACACACACACACACACACACACACACACACACACACACACACACACACACACACACACACACACACACACACACACACACACACACACACACACACAGAGAGAGTTTCTATGATCTTGCATGGGTAAAACTGTAGGCCTAAAGACAAGGCCTAAAGCCAAAAAAAAAAAAAAAAGATTTTTTGCAAATCTGCACTGATCTCATTAAATGACCCCTATGAAATCCTCAGGACTGAAATCCGCCCCCAGGACTGAGAACTTTAAGCCCTGAGTTCAGAACAAAGATATGTGGTTTTAACTTTGGATAACACGCACACGCACACACACACACACACACACACACACGCACACACACCTTGCTGCGGGGGTAGTTACAGAAGCAGCAGGGACATTCGTTGTTGAGGACTCGCCGGATGAAGTCGCGGTCCTGGGACTCCTTCACGGCCTGCACCACGTCCTCCAGCGAGCACGACACTTCCTCCTCCTGCAGCAGAGACAGCGCCAGCTCACAGCGCCCCCAGCTGGGCAGCTCGTACAGCGCCAGCAGCCGTCTGCACAGCCTCTGTGGAGGAGAGTGAACAGAGAAATAAAAACGGTGCATTTCATGTACCGCCGTGCCCCCTGCATCTCTGTGGCCAGTGTTGTTTTTGGCAGCAAATTTTTATTTTAGTTTTAGTCATAGTCTCTTGAATAGTTTTAATTTAGTTTTAGTCACCCGGAATAAATATCATAAGATTTAAGTCGACTAAATCTACAGTTGATTTAGTCGACTATTTTGGCGGGCCTTGATGCCGTTGTAATGACTGTTTTGGCTTGCAGATCGGCTATTTTCAGCATGCAACTAATTGTAAAATGACTTCTACTGGATCTCTTGTCCACTAGTCCCTTCCTAACATTTTAATCTAGTTTTTATTTGGTGACAAAATTGTCAGTATATTTAGTCTTAGTTTTAGTCATCATAGCTTAGTTTTTATTTAGTTTCCATTTCGTTTTCGTCAGTGGAAAAAGGTAGTCAACGAACATTTTTCGTCTTAGTTTTAGTCGTTCCACCAAAATAACTTTGGTTCTAGAACCGCTTCCGTTCTTCATATTGTTTATGATGGTTTTTAATCACACCTGCATCTTCCAACCTGAGTAGTGACACGCCCACTTTGGTTCCCACTTCAGGGCATGAAGAAGTATTTTTTACTCGAGACAAACATACCGTGTTTACCACACATTCTGTTGCTAAATGACGATTCATCTCTAAGCCTAAAGGTCATTACACACTGGCGAATTGGCGACGCGATTTATTCGTGCGAATAATTCGCATTTTTTTTAAACCAATTGAAGTCAATGCAAGCTTCCACATCAGTGGCGAATGTGCGAATATGCGAAAAATGCGACAGTTTTCGCTCTTTATTTGTTCGCTCTGGTGTCGAATTTTGCAGACATTCGCAGGCGAACTGCAGCACCTCTGACCAATCAGAATGCAGCTAACTAAAGTCCTCAATGGACCCAGAAATTAAGGGCCGGCCCTACCTGGGCCCTCATCACACCATGTACACTCAAGACACTGCCCCCGCTGCCACCCGTAGATCTCCATATATGGAGCTGACCTGTTCTGACATTCCATATGTTGATCTGACCTCATCTGTACACTCAAGAAAGACACGCTCCATTTATGGCCAGTACAGAATTAATTCCATAATGTTGATCTGATCCCCCCATGCCAAAGTGCCAGCGCTCACCCAGCAGTCTGCTGTCACCCAGGCGGATGCATGCACGCTCGCTTCTTGCCCTCAGGGTGTCTTACTGGTTTTATTAATACAATGTAGGGCTAATGACATTATTGTGGGTAGCCCCTCCTATAATTCAGCTATAGTGTCGATTTTTGTCCTAACACAAACATGAAATGCCATTCACAATGAATGGAGAATTTACGTCATGTGTCTGAGCAAATCGGCGATTTTTGTCCTACACAGACTAAATTCCCATTGACAATGAATGGATAATGTACGATGAAAAGAGCACCTCTCACTTCACACGGGTGTGATTTCTTTTAAATCAGAAATGACTGTTTTTCTTTGCAGCTTGAGTGGCCCATTTTAGCTGAAAATTAAAAAAATAAGTCGGCTAAGCAGTATACGTGATCACCTTATCATTGACAACTGAGATTGCTTTCACCTGGCATTTACCCTGAGTAGTCATATATGACTGATATTATTTCATCTGTTGCGTCATAAGATGTGATGCATTGCATCTCCCGCCATAACAACCATAGACTGTTTTATGTCAAGTACACTTGTAGCGAGAATCATGTGCATCCATTGGCTGTTCAACTTTAAAAAGCAAGGCTAAAAAAAACGGTGGCCCATCTTAGCTGATCAAGCTGATCAGGTGGCTTATTTTACATGAAAATGCTACATCTTAAAAATATGTGACAGCTTGTTTCAGAAGCTGTAGGGACTAAACTATTATTTGCTATTAAATACATTTAACTTAAACATATTAAACAGTCAATAATAATCATATAAACCCAATTTAGTGTCATGCATTGCTTTTTCTCAGTTTAATTACCAAATTACCAAAAAGTGGCCCAAATTAGCTGACATCCCCCTATTTATAATTTTATTTTATCGACGGCACGGGTGAGCAGCCGACCGGCCGTCGATCCCAAATGACTCTGGACTCCACATCACGGTAGTGAAGAAGACAAGAAGTGGTGGAAAGGATAGTAGGATATATACCAATAGGCTACAAACAAAAGAGTTATTAGCGCACGCTGCACACCAATAGTGAGGATCGAGGTGCATGCTGACCACGGGACGGGAGACATACTTGTATGTAAAGGAAGGATCGGTTGCACAGCTCGCCTCGTATAGTCACGAATCACGATACAAAACACTTCTATTAAAGACCAACGTTTTGGCACCTGAGTGCCTTCTCTTCAGGGTATGAAAGAAAGGATACCAATAATGACATAACGCAGGAGAAGAGGAGTGGAGTGGAGAGGGAGAGGAGATTGGAGTGGAGGGCTGGCGAATATAATCGCACAATACGTGTCGCATTTATATGTGTACAGACGCGACTAAATTCGCCGGGCAAATATTTCGCAATTTTTAGATTGCTTATTCGCATTGCGTCGCCAATTCGCCAGTGTGTAATAACCTTAACACTTCACAAGAAGAGAGTGCTATTTTCCGGCTTTAATGGCTGCAAAAAAATATGCTGGTAATGAGATGGAAACCGCCCCACAACCTCAGTATCCACTGTTGGAAGCTATCCTTCTATGACGTTTTGAGTTTGGACTGGCTTCCAGTGCTCGAGCACAGGGAGCAAGGACAGATTCCATCCAAGCCCTACCCACAGCGGCACAGAAGGTTAAATCAGGAATCCGTTAGGCTGAATACCTGTACTCCTGTAAACAAAGGTTTGGTTCCAGTTCAGAACCAACTTTTAGGGATGTGAACCAATTAGTTTTGTTAAAAAATTAAGTGGGGGTAAAAATAACGGAACTGGTTCAACCCTGGTGAAAAAGGGGGCCCTGCGTGCATTCGCCACCGATGCAAGCATTCGTGCATGTGATGTCATAATAATAGCATAAATAGCATATGACTATGCCCAGCTATAAAATATAAAAAGAAGAGACAGAGACGGAGACATAACACCATGCCAACGCCAGCCTGTGTACAGTAAACATGCCATGAACTTTTATGGGTGTCTCTAAACCACCAGACTGACTAACCTGTTTGTCGGGATGTTTGGCGTCGAATGGAGCTTCCGGCTGCTCGCTCCAGATGCGCTGGTGAAAGGGCTCCAGCAGGGGGCGCTGGAGCAGAGACAAAGCCTCTCTGATGTCACCTCCGCTCAGCCGCAGAGCCTCCTCGCACTGGCTCGTCTCCCGGAAACCCAGGAGGCGCAGCTCTCTCATCTGACACATCAGTGACATCACACAGGAAACACATCACACATGTAACACATCAAACATGTAACACATCACACAGGAAACACATCACACATGTAACACATCAAACATGTAACACATCACACATGTAACACATCACACATGAACCCCAGGGTGCGCAGCTCTCATCTAACACATCACACATGCACGCACCGCACGCACGCATGGCGACAACCACATAACATACAGATTAACGCTTTTCCAACAAACAAAAGACAAGTCCATGTTGCAACATTGTGTTCTTAATATTTCTAATTAGTTTTATATGATTTATAGGATCTCGGCTACTGTAACGCTACAATGACCCATCAGAGAGAGAATCATGGAGTTTTACAGTCAACTAAAAGGAGTCATGTATTTCTTTCTCCAAGCACCAGCATGACTCATGAAGCCCAACTGGTAAGATGTATTAGTGCTAATGGATCTTTGACCATCACTGAGGAGTTTGAGCTGTTGCAGTCAACAGTTAATGGACAAGACCTAATTTACAGCCAACAGTTACTCACCACCATCACCATCAGCACGTTTGTCCTGAAATAATATACTGCATAGTAGCGGTGTAACGATATAGATCATATAGTAACTGTATCGAAATGTCGATATGTCACATGTGAAGTGAGGGGCGCTAATATATTAAAGTTATATTTAAGTCTAAGTCTGTAGATTAGGTGATGTAATGGTGATGTAAAACAAATTAAATGCCATTAACAATAAAGAGACAATATGACGTAATGAGGGACAATATGACGTAAATTTTCCCTTCATTGTCAATGGCGTTTTTTAGCAAACATTGAACTAAAAACAAACAAATTAAACCTGAATATAGGAGGGACTAGTGGCCCTCAAAAAACGATATGTAAGAAAGACAGAAAGAAAGAAAGAAAGAAAGAAAGAAAGAAAGAAAGAAAGAAAGAAAGAAAGAAAGAAAGAAAGTCAGTCAGTCTATGGACCTTTAATAGCACATTAGAGCGTAGCATCAGATCCTGTTACCTTGGCCTGTCTGTCTCTCAGCAGCTGTGTCACTGCTTTCTCAGTGTCGCCCCCTACTGCCAGCCACGCCTGCTTGGCCTCAGCCCTGGACAGCTGGAGGGCATTAGGACTACATGGAGCCAACGTCCCTCCATTCCCCTCGGTGGTACCCTCCGTCCCAGAATCCCCTGCGTTGTAGTTTTGCTGGACTGAAAGTGCCATGGCGCAGATTTCGTCCAGCAGGTGAGGCAGCTCTGACGTCAGCCAATCACAGGGGTTTGTGTCACTTCCTCCACAGAGGCAGAGGGCGGCGTACACTTCCTCTGGACAGAACCCTCTCTTCTCTGCGTCCTGAGGGTCAAAGGTCAATATAGCACATACTCACATACTGGGGAAAGACGCACACAATTCACGCACACTGGTGTGCCCTCTGGTCATTTGTTTATTCAGTGCACTCTGTGTGTTGCCGTTCGAAAATCTAGTGCACTGCAACCCTGGGTGTACCCACACTGACCGAACCCACTCAGAAGTCGGGGTTGTCCAGTGTGCGTGCGTCACTGCTGACCCGAATGCTCCCCGGCCGGCGAAAACGTGTAGAGCAACAGCAAGTAGGCTAATGTTAGGAATTACCTTTCAATGTTACAGGAAGGTGTATTATTTATGCTCTCACCACCGCCCAGCTGAAAACTTTCCGAACGCACCCTATAGAGCGTCACAGTCCCTCCCCCTTTCAGAACAACCAGTGGCCCAGGAAATGAAATGCAATGCCTTTCTCCTATCGGATTTTCTTTAAGTATTTATTTAAAGACGGTTACGCCGCGGACAAAGCCAACTCGGATCGTGAGAAATCATGACAATGAACACAATGTTTTGGGCCGATCAAATAATTTATAAGAAGAAAAACAAAACAAATAGTGTTGTCTCCTGCCTTTATTTTCTTCTTTCTAATGATTTGATCGGCCCAAAATATTGTGTTCATTGTCATGATTTGTCACGATCCGAGTTGGCTTTGTCCGCGGCGTAACCGTCTTTAAATAAATACTTTAAAGAAATGCCTATGAGAAAATGAACGGCGATTTCTTTTCCGGGTCTCTCGAGGGGGCGGGACTGCGACGCTCTATAGGATTCCAGTTACTCATTCATCGCCACCAGGGGGCGCCAAAAGGCTCAGACCGCCATTATATATCTTTTGTTTCGTTTTGTTTTTATCTAAAAAAAAACGTATTTTTTTTCCCGTTTTTTTTGCCCATGTTAAAGGACCACTTCACCACTTTTCAACCTATACTTCATATACTAGGTCCTCACTAATAATCATGAAAAAATGGCGCAATTTTTTTCTACTCTGTCTGTGTCTCATAGGAGGGCTGTGGGCAGTTTAGAAACCGTCTTCCAGTGACATCATCGATGGGGAATCCAAGCTAATAGAAACTGCAGGCTTTCTAGTCCTGAAAAGTTGCAATGCGAAAATGGAAGCCATCGTTCTCACGATAATGAAAATCTAAACATTTTTGTAAAAAAAATTAAAAAAAGAATCTGCCTAATGATGATGTCACTGGAAGACGGTTTCTAAACTGCCCACAGCCGTCCTATGAGACACAGACTGAGTAGAAAAACATCGTGCCATTTTATCATGATTATTAGTGAGGATCTATTATATGAAGATAGATTGAAAAGTGGTGAAGTGGTCCTTTAAGAAAGGCGTTAAACACGTCGGCAGTCTAGGAAAGAAGTTAAATAAGTCCTTGGCAGTCATTGAGTTTTAATAAGACTTATTTCCTGAATCCTACCCTTATCTGATTAATCAGTTTGAGTCCGTCGTCCCTCATCAGCTTCTGTCTCACCAGGTCCGGGTGGACCCTGGGTTTGGGCTGCGGCGGGGGGTTCCGTTCCTGGACCCTGGGTTTGGGCAGTGGGGGGCTCGGTTCCTGGACCCTGGGTTTGGGCTGTGGGGGGCTCGGCTCCCTGCTGGGGGAGCGCTCCACGAGGGAGGCTGCGGCGGCCGGCTCCTTGCAGACGGACGCACACATCTCACACTGCGGGGTTGGCTTCAGGTTGACGTACGTGCACTCCTGACACATCCACTGAGAGACAGGAGACTGAGCAACGGCACAAAGGGCTTTAGAACACGATTAACCTCGCCTCACCAGGCTTTCCACCACCTCGGAGGAAAGCCTGGTCTCTGTTTCAAAAGTCTGTATGATCCTGTCGGGAGCGGATGATATCGTTACGTCATGTTGTATTATTGTTTTGTAGTAATTAGGATGATATCGTTACGTGATGTTGTAGTATTGTTTTGTAGTCGACAGGCAGGAACAACAGGCGGCAACTTTATTGAGGGAAAAGGAAGGTTCCTTCCTTTTAAAAGCTCTCGTAGCCTGTAGCTTTTATTGAGAAAAAAGGAAGGAACCTTCCTTTTCCCTCAATAAAGTTGCCGCCTGTTGTTCCTGCCTGTCGACTACAAAACAATACTACAACATCACGTAACGATATCATCCGCTCCCGAGAGGATCATATATCCTAAATGAAATGGTGCCCAGGCTAGAACACGATGCAAACAGAAGTCCTCATCGTTTATAATGCATTCTCTGTCGTATGACGATGAGAACTCAATGCTATGCCAGGTTCTGTTTGGTAGCATCATGTTTTTGGTTCAAATTGTGTGTGAATCGCTAATTGATCGTAACGGTCTTGTAAAAACAATAATGCACTAGTCTGTCACAATTATTACATAATCGCCCAATTGCAATTATTTGAGATAATCCCAATTATTTTTACATAATCGTCAAATATGTTGAAAAATGTCTACAAGCTTACAACACATTTTCTGCAATTTTGTACATTTTTATTAAATGTGTCAGTGATTTATTTGTATTGTAATTTAAGTTAATTTGTCATATTATATCTGCACTGTGCAATTTGTGATTACGAAGCCTAAAAGGCAAACAGAAATACAAATTGTAACGTTCTATTAATATTCAATGCAAAAACAAACAAAAACACAATTAAATGAATGGTTCATCGCAATTACTTGTGTGACAATTAATCATCAAGACTTAAAATGTGTAATCATATCTTCTATTGTAAACACTGACTTGAATTGAGAATGTAAATATTACAACCAAAGAGGATGATGTAGTGAAGACCAACCTGGCAACCGCCCAGAGATCCTGGGATGGAGGAGAGGGGGCTGATGACAGGAGGACGAGTGGCCAGGCGGGGGCGCTCACACACCTCACACAGGATGCTGCTGCCCTGGTTCACCACCGTGCAGCTCTTGCACTGCCACTCTGTCACCACAACACAACACACCACCGTTCACACTCAGTTAGTCACCTTGTCTCCTTCACTGCCACTCTGTCACCACACCACACCACCGTTCACACTCAGTTAGTCACCTTGTCTCCTTCACTGCCACTCTGTCACCACAACACAACACAACACACCACCGTTCACACTCAGTTAGTCACCTTGTCTCCTTCACTGCCACTCTGTCACCACACCACACCACACCACCGTTCACACTCAGTTAGTCACCTTGTCTCCTGCACTGCCACTCTGTCACCACAACACACCACCGTTCACACTCAGTTAGTCACCTTGTCTCCTTCACTGCCACTCTGTCACCACACCACACCACCGTTCACACTCAGTTAGTCACCTTGTCTCGTTCACTGCCACTCTGTCACCACAACACAACACACCACCGTTCACACTCAGTTAGTCACCTTGTCTCGTTCACTGCCACTCTGTCACCACAACACAACACACCACCGTTCACACTCAGTTAGTCACCTTGTCTCGTTCACTGCCACTCTGTCACCACAACACAACACACCGCTGTTCACACTCAGTTAGTCACCTTGTCTCCTGCACTGCCACTCTGTCACCACAACACACCGCTGTTCACACTCAGTTAGTCACCTTGTCTCGTTCACTGCCACTCTGTCACCACAACACACCGCTGTTCACACTCAGTTAGTCACCTTGTCTCCTGCACTGCCACTCTGTCACCACAACACACCACACCACCGTTCACACTCGGTTAGTCACCTTGTCTCCTTCACTGCCACTCTGTCACCACAACACACCACTGTTCACACTAAGTTAGTCACCTTGTCTCGTTCACTGCCACTCTGTCAGCACAACACAACACAACACACCGCTGTTCACACTCAGTTAGTCACCTTGTCTCCTTCACAAGGTACCCACAGTGATATAAATAGGTTTTCAATGTAATGAGTCCCGGGATGCAGGGGTGGTCTTTTAGAAATGAGTCCCAGGGTCATATTGTCATTTTTACAAATTGCAGTATTTAACTCACATTTCATTTTATATGGTTATAATGTGGTTATATTCATGTAGAAAAAATAAGATTTTTTAGTTTTTTACATTTTTACTGTACTGGGGAGTACAGTAGTGCATCCCTTGGATGCAGAGGTCGTTGTTTGCATCCCTTAACTATAAACTGAGTTTTGGGATGTAAAATGCACCCTATTTTAATCTCTGTACCCATCCGAAAACTCACCTCTTTAGACTCTAATTTCACTCCCTAGCACTCCTCTCATATAGATAGGCTTTATTTGTCATTCTTTACAACTGTAACAGCAGAAGAAAACTAAATTTCGATGTGCTGAGTGCACGAGCCGCAGCAACATGAGTCGCGCCGCCACAAACTTCTCTTTACATCATAGAAAAAAAGAAAAGAAGGATGGGATGGGGGGGGGGGAAGCATAGTATGGATGACCTGTGCTGCTGGGGGACGAGGGGACGGACATGGACCAACCTGTGCTGCTGGGGGACGAGGGGACGGACATGGACCAACCTGTGCTGCTGGGGGACGAGGGGACGGACATGGACCGACCTGTGCTGCTGGGGGACGAGGGGACGGACATGGACCAACCTGTGCTGCTGGGGGACGAGGGGACGGACATGGACCAACCTGTGCTGCTGGGGGACGAGGGGACGGACATGGACTCTTCCTGAGCGCTGCAGGTGGCCGTGGCCAGGCGTGGTCGCTCACAGGTGGCGCAGAGCACCGCCCGGACCTCGTTGACCGTCGTACAGTAAGAACACTCCCATGGAGAGAGAGACAGGCTGCCACTGGACAGGAAGGAAGACAGGGAGAAACAAACCACAATATTACACACAGAGTTTTGTAATTCAATATTTCTCAACCATGGGTTTAGGTTAGAACCTAACAGTAGGCGGCCGCAGCTTGGTGGTTAGAAATGCGTTTGGTAATTAGAAGGTCAACGTGTCGAAGTGTCTCTGAGCAACACACCCCTAACTACTCCCCACGGCGAGTGCTCGTCAGTACCAGCAAAGGTCTCCCTTTCCCTTTCTGAGATGCTGTGACAGGGTCACACAACAAAGAATACTTACACCACGTACGTAAGCCCTTTTTGAGGGGCGCTAGCCCCTCCTGGCTTTCAGAAATTACGTCATGTGGCAGCCAAGTCTATGGAATGTTTGCTGTAAAGCAAAATACAATCTCACGACTTAAAATGTTTGTATGGCCAGTGTGGGCCGGGGGCACTAGTGCTGATTCCTGAACAATTAACACAATTATGATGTGTTCGTTCATATAGTTCCCACTGTTCTACATACTGCCAACCAGGTGAAGAAATCGCAGACTGAGGCTTTAAACCTGTGCTTAAAATTATATGAAATATCCAAGACTATTGAGATCTTATCTTAAAATAATAACCAGATACAGATCCGCAAGCTCTCAATCTGCTATATTTGCTGTGCAACATGCTTCCGTAGAAGACATGCTGGCTTCTATCTATGGAATCAAAATGACTGAAATCAGTCGTACTAGTGACTGAGAACTTAAACCATGCATAATGTCGTACTAGTGACTGAGAACTTAAACCATGCATAATGTCGTACTAGTGACTGAGAACTTGAATCCATGCATAATGTCGTGCGGTCTCACCTGGAAGGCTTGGCAGGCGTGATGGTGCTTCTGTTGTGTGCCGTGCGGTCCGGATGCGAGTGGTAGAGTCGGTCACACTTCACACACAGTTTCTGTCCACACGTGGAGCAGTGGACGTTCACTGAGGAAATACCACAGATGGAACAGGAACCTGTGTGTGTGCAAGTTCAAAAACAACAACCACAAAATCAGATTAGAATGTTGTAGCCCTCAGCAAAGTTACCCTCACCTAGAATATAAGGTATAGAGTATAGTCCACTTTATGGACTATAACAGACTGATGAGTTTGCTGTGACATGTACAGTATACATGACAGCACACTATTTAGTCAAAGCACAGTGGCATCTGGGTGGCGTACGGTAGGGCAGGGCTAAAGTTTCACCCACCATCTGGGTGGCGTAGGGCAGGGCTAAAGTTCCACCCACCATCTGGGTGGCGTAGGGCAGGGCTAGGGGTTTGAATCCTCTGCAGTGTCTCTGGCTTGGCACATTGTGTGCTCCAACCAGCACACACTAGTGGCTACAGGGAATCAGAGCAGACCTACAGGGCATCAGAGCAGACCTACAGGGAATCAGAGCAGACCTACAGGGCATCAGAGCAGACCCACAGGGCATCAGAGCAGACCTACAGGGCATCAGAGCAGACCTACAGGGCATCAGAGCGGACCTACAGGGCATCAGAGCGGACCTACAGGCCATCAGAGCAGACCTACAGAGCATCAGAGCAGACCTACATGGCATCAGAGCAGACCTACAGGGCATCAGAGCAGACCTACATGGCATCAGAGCAGACCTACATGGCATCAGAGCAGACCTACAGGCCATCAGAGCAGACCTACAGGGCATCAGAGCAGACCTACAGGGCATCAGAGCAGACCTACATGGCATCAGAGCAGACCTACAGAGCATCAGAGCAGACCTACATGGCATCAGAGCAGACCTACAGGCCATCAGAGCAGACCTACAGGGCATCAGAGCAGACCTACAGGCCATCAGAGCAGACCTACAGGGCATCAGAGCAGACCTACAGGCCATCAGAGCAGACCTACAGGGCATCAGAGCAGACCTACAGGCCATCAGAGCAGACCTACAGGGCATCAGAGCAGACCTACAGGGCATCAGAGCAGACCTACATGGCATCAGAGCGGACCTACAGGCCATCAGAGCGGACCTACAGGGCATCAGAGCAGACCTACAGGGCATCAGAGCAGACCTACAGGGCATCAGAGCAGACCTACAGGGCATCAGAGCAGACCTACCCTGCATGGGTTTATGTATCACGTCCCGTTGGTGAACGGCTCTGCTTGGATGTCGGTGGAAGAAATCATCACACGCGTCACAGAAACCAAGATGACCACAGGCGACACAGAGCAGAGTGGACGTACCACCACATAGATTACACTCACTGACCGGGGGAGAGACTGGGGGGGGAGAGAGAGAGACAGAAACCAAGATGACCACAGGCGACACAGAGAGAGAGAGAGAGAGAGAGAGAGGGAAAGTGAAAGGGAGAAAAGAAAGAATGAAAGAAACCAAATTAGGGAGAATGAAAGTGAAAGAATACGTGAGATTCATGTACAGAGATGTGTAAACATTGTATGAGTACTTTCTATTTACGCTTCTTGTTGACAAAGTCACAGAACGGTGGCATGGGCTCACCTGTAGATATTGTATTGGGTTGTTGTAGATGTTGCGTTTCAGCTGGTCTGGGTGTGGAAGACCCCTGGGTTTCCTCTGGGGGGATGACAGCGTCACAGGCCAGTTCCTCCTGGAACAAATCAAATAACGTGAAACACCATACTATCATCGTTATTACAGCACTAAAACAATGAAGAACGTGGGACGGGCTGGGCTTGAACACTTGGCCAGGGCAGGTGTAGGGCTGGAGTTGTGGGAAATTGCACGACTCTAGTCTGTGTGTGTGTGTGTGTGTGTGTGTGTGTGTGTGTGTGTCCAGTCTGCAATCAAACTACTCTGTCTCAAGACTGAAACTTTGACCTCTACGACAGATCGTCTCTGGACCTCTACAGAATGTTTCGGAGCTCGAGTCTACACTGTCTCTGCAACTCTACAGACCGTCTCTTGATTATGAGACGGTTTTGGAGAGACAACAGTCAAATTCTGTCTCTGCCCGTGTTGCAACTTCATTGGTAGACTAAACATTTCTGCACAGCACAAAGGAATGTTTGTCTCTTCCTATTCAACAGTCCACCCCAACAGGGGCTTGAAAGGAGACTGAACAATGCCATAATCACGTTTTGTTTTATTGTGAAAGAACATTGTAAAAAAAAAAAAGTGCTTTGCAAAAACTGATATTATTGCATTTGTTTTTAAGTTATTATTCTAATACTAGTTAAGCAGTCAAGTAGTGTGCAGAGACTGCAGATACCTGTTGCAGATGTTGTACCAGCAATGGGACGATGTCTTTGAATAACTCTGGATGGGGATGTGTTTCCTGAAACCAACAAAATAGACAGGAGACATATGCTGTGAAGAACCCCGGTTGGGAGCTACCGATATACGTGTTTCCAATCCAAAGAAGTCAGTACCCATTAATTACCCAATGATAGCTCAACTCTCACCTTAATGAGCATGTCCATCTCTGAGCGCAGGGTCATGACCTCTAGGGTCATAGCTGAAACATTGGGAACGTCGGGGTCAGAGACGTCGTCGGGAAAGCTGAGGCCGTCTATTTGCTGACTGGTGTATCCGTACAGGTGCAGAACCGCCCGTCCACCCTGTTTCAGACACACACACACACACACACACACACACACACACACACACACACACACACACACACACACACACACACACACACACACACACACACACACACACACACACACACACACACACACACACACACACACACACACACACACACACACACACACACACACACACACACACACACACACACAGCGGTGGGCGACACATCTTTTAATATCGCACCATCTATGGACTAAACAATTAAGATGTTACAATATCTCAATACTGTAAAACCTCATTTATTCATTTGATTCTACAATTTACCTCCCGGTCCTTCTGCTATCTTGTCCTGTTTGTTTAAGCATTAGTGGCCGCTGTCAAGGTAACTTCTAACTTCGCGTCACTACTGTATTTTGAGCATGTCATTATTATAAAAATAAAGATAATGGTTTTTTTCGTGGCTTTCGCCTGTACTTAATATTTTTTATGGAGGGACAGACAGTAGGCTGACAGGAACTGGGGAGAGAGATGGGGGAGTGACATGCAGTAAAGGCCGTCTGGATCGGGAGTCGAACCCGCGGCACACTGCCAGACTGGATTACCAGCCAAGGTGCCTGGACCGCTGAGCCACGGCCCAGGCCGAGCATGTCATTATTACGTGAAAATTGTCAAAACGTTTCAAAAACAACAAACATAGCCTCTCTACAAGCTCACAACACATTTGCACACACGTGAGGAAAAAAGGCCAACAGCGACTGTACTGGCTCCAACGCCTGAAGAAGCTTGGAGTAGGACACCGGGGTACAGGCTTTAGTTCTGACATACTATTGATCCGAAACCTCAACCCCTAACCTAACCATAACCGCAAGCACGGGAGCAGCGCATGTCGGACCATCGCATTTTCGCATCGCATCGCATGATCGATGAGGACCGATGAGGACCTTTGGTGTGTCGGATCTGCGTGTGCACCCCGGACACCGCATCCTCAGGTTGAACTACAACAGCTCAGTTGAAGGTATCCTATCAGGTGTCACAGCTTGGAATGGGAACTGTGCTGCCCCGAGAAAAGATCAGCCTATAGCGAATAGTGCGTTCGGTGGAGCGCATAATGGGAGGCGAGCTCCCCCGAGCTCGTGGTGTGTAGCCAAATCCCAGTGCATCAATCATCAAGGATAAGCACCACCGACTCACAAACTGTTCAACCCCTCACAACAACGCTCACGGAGGGGCATGGGGGCCTGCCGCAGTATCAAGAGCAGCACCCCCAGGCTAAGGAACAGTTTCCTCCGGACAGCTGTCAGATTGCTGAAGCATGGCATGAGTCTTGCTCAGCGGCCTGATGCCGGGCGATGCCTAGCTCAGCGGCCTGAACCTACTGTGGATCAGGGACTAGTTGACTTGGATTTTAAGGGCCGATTCATACTCCTATTTTACCGCTGTAGTCCCGAAATGATTTTGGCTCGTCAGAAATGTTCAGTAGCACCGAAGAGCCGACTTTAGGACGGTACCCGCCCCCCCGAACCTCAAATGACGTCACATTGTAGGCTCTACAATGTATGAATCGCGCCTTAGACCTCTTAAACCACCCACGGACTATGCGCAAACAGCGGCTGCTATGCTCACGCACCTTATATCCATTATCTCAGGTACTATATGTAATTTGTGGAATAATGTGGAACGGCTGTACAGCTGTGTTGTGAAACAAGCTTGTAAATAACTTAAAACCCCTTACTTGTATTGTAGATAAGATAAAGAGAGACCCTACGGCAGTTCCGTTTGTAAATAAGCTAAGAGAAACCCTACGAGTGTGCCGATTGTGAAACCCTTTACTTGTGCATTTTTTGTGGTAAAAGCGCTCAAACTTTCTTCTCGTGTAAAACTGTGATGTGACAATAAAGCTGATTATGATTCTGTTGTATTCATGTAACTTTACCGTATCTTCACCGTGCATCCACCATTGCACAATGACATGTAAAATTGGGCGTAAACAATTTAAACCCTATATATTTTCAAGAAAGGGGTCCCAGAGGCCTGTAATTGCCCGCTCCTTTTAAACCTACTGTATGAGATAATAAATATGCAGTGACCTTTAGACCTTCTGGCAATAATATATTCCTCAGAAAGTTAATGATTACAGATGATGATGATAATAAAAAAAACTGTATTTGTAGTGAATACTGAACTAACATTATAATTGTACCCATAATTAATTGTGCAAATTGTTAGATAAAGGTTGTTGCGTTTATAGGCATTAGGTTACAACATGGTTAGGTTAAAATGGTTCTGTTTAGACATTAGGTTAGAGATAGTTATTAATATATATTATAAGGTATATAAAGGTACATCAGGGGGTTAAATATCTGCCCTGTCATCCAGGGCGTGGCATCCATTACTCGGCATCATACTTTCAGTACAAGGAAATAATTACAGACTCGGTCGAGCTCAACCGGTTCCACTCCAGCTGGAGACTTGTTCTGCACAGTGTCGATATTGACAGCACATTTTTTACTTAGTTTTATTTTTTTATTTTTATAAAACCTCATTTAGTTAGTATTAGTCATATTTTAGTCATCTGAAATGTTTTACTTTTAGTCTAATTTTAGTCGACTAAATATGTCATTAAAATCATTAGTTGAGTAAATCTACATTCTACATCTGATTTAGGCGACTAAAATGTATTTTGGCGGCCCTTGATGGTGTCGTAATGCCTGATTTTACACGTGGTTGCATGTGATGCGTTGTGAGCTTGTAGATTGAGATGTAGATATTTTCAGAGCGCAACAGCAGAAGGCAACCAAACATAAAATGACTTGTCTTTTAGTTCTACTGGATCTCTTCTCCACTAGTTCAACATTTTAGTCTAATTTTTGTTTTTTTTATGAAATTGTCAGTATATTTACTCATAGTTTCAGTCATAGGCATAGCTATGTTTTTATTTCATTTTTAACAGTGAAAATCTAGTCGGCAGTGTCTCAGCGGTAGAGCGACCAGATAGTTCAAACCCGGGCTCCCCCAGAGTTAGGGGCAGCGGTGGTCGAACGGTTTGCGGAGCGGTCTTGATATCGGAAGGTCGCTAGTTCGTATCCCCGGACCGGCACGTTAAGATTACCACCGCTGAAGTGCCCTTGGACAAGGCATTGAACCTCTACCATGAAATGTTCTATGAGCAGGGCCTGGCTGTAAACAAGTACTTGAGCTTAGTCCAGTTACCCTGGGTAAACATAGTACCTTTCCTTTCCTTTCCTAGTGTCGAAGTGTCCTTGAGCAAGACTCTGAACCCCTAATTGCTCCCGGTGTGCAGGTTGGTGCCTTGCATGGCTGCCTCCGGCATCGGTGTGTGAATGTGTGAATCTTATGCACAATCTATGTAAAGCGCCTTGGATAAAGGCACTATATAAATGCACTATATACCATTTTAGTCTACGAACATTTTTCGTCATAGTTTTAGTCAACAAAATCAACACTGGTCCTGCATCGTGTCCTTCCATCTCTCTGCTCATAGTTTCCTGTCCCTGTATTGTAAAAAATAAAATTAAAATCATTCCTCACCTTGATGGCGTCCACAGATGCCCTGAAGACTGGGTTGTTGTGCTTGACGCTGCGCCAGAATCTGGGCCTGTTGGGATTGGTCAGATTACAACCGTACTTCTCCAGGATGCTGAGGGCCTTGACCAGCTTGCTCAGCGACTCCGCGACCTGGAGAGTCAAAACTCATCAATCATGATTCATGTCACTGCTCTAATCATAAGAAATATATATGTGTACTCTAGAGAGAGAGAGAGAGACAGAGACATGAGTAGGTCTCCTTTCGGCAGGCGCTGTCTCCTTTTCTGAAAAGACAGACAAGTGATGATCTTATATGAATGAAGGAAGGAGTGTGAGCTGAGGTTCAGCGAGGTTCTTGCTCAAGGACATGTGACACCAACTCTGGGGGAGCCCGGGATCGAACTGGGAACCTCACGGTTCCCATCCGGCCGATCTACCGGCCACTGAGCAACGGCCACTCCACGATTAAGTAGCCTACCGTAATATAAACACACACACACAAACACACACACACACACACTAGTGTTATTCAGAACAGTTATGGCAGCAATAAGGCCTCACCTCCAGTCTGTTGCTCCCGATAGCGTTGTCCCTCAGCATGGTCTCTGCTGCGATGTGGCGGTACTTGTCGGACGGAGACAGGGCCATGTTGGCCATCTGCTGGACGTCGGCCCGCACGTCCTGGGCCGAACCAGAGGACGACAGCTGTGACCCGGCTCTCCTCCTCACCTCGTCCAGGCGCTGCATCACCTCACTGCTCATTCTGAGACCACACAAGGAAACACAATGCAGGTGTTTTCATCTTAACACTGTTTCACGCAAGGGTAGAGCATGTTGACTGATTGATTGATTGATTACTTAATTAACAGTTTGCAAAAAAGTACAGTGTTACATATTTATACAAATCCCCCCCCCCCATTAACCATTTAGGCATTTAGCAGGCAGCAAGTGCAAGATCAGAGTAGGCCTACAGTAAGGCAGCACTAAGCAAAGTAAGCATGAACCTAATATTCAAACAAACAAGGTGATGTCCAAAAATAATAACTAAAACAATAACCAAATATTAATCCAAATGTAGAAGTGGCAGTCTGGTCTCCCGCTCTCTCTCTCACTCTCTCTCTTAATGTGGACTTATAGATGCCAAAGTTGAAACCGAAACTCGACCCCAGAGTCCCCCACTGACGGATGATGAGTCGACATAATAAATAACTGCCGTCGACAACAACCAAGAACAGATCTACAAAGCCACAATAAGCGACACTGTCACACTACAACACCATATTGTTTTATACTAAAGCAAGCATGAGGCAACAACAACACAAAGTAGAAACATACTTGTTATGCTGCTTATTACAGGCTCTGGTCTCTGGTCTTCAAGCTTTCACTTCACTGTGTTACACCACAAGCTGTGCCTTCATGTTTACTGTGTGTTCCATAACCTTCTGAATGTTGTCAACAACAACACACAGATGATACACAATGGTAACTTTTAACTGAAGCATTAATATCCATCCAGCTTTGAACACGGAACTCTCTGACTCCAGTTGTACGGCTACAATGTTGCCAGATTTGGCGACAGAAATAAGGGACCAGGGTCTATGAAAACAAGCCCAAAAGAAGCGGCAAGTTAAATCTAATATATAGATGCTTATAAGAAGCGGACATGGCAACACCGAATGTTGCCAGTGGACGACGTGAAAGGAGGAGTTAAGGTGACGTCACGCCACGCTATCGTCGTGCAGTTTGTGTGTTCTGTGTTGACATTTTATGAGGTAATTTAAAATGTATATTTGATCATTTTATAACTTAAATTTCACTCTCGTTCATTCTCGCAAATGGACCGCTTCTTGCATTCTTTATTATGTGCGTTCGAGTTCATTTATTTACTTTGATATAGTGTGTTTGTTACTATAATTATACAATCATTTGTTTGGTTTCATTTGATACGATCTCGTGCTGGGATTGGGACTGGAAATAACCTAAGTTTTAGGAGAGACCAGGGGAGCCACCGCCGGGGAGGAGGTGTCCTTTATTCATTTTGTCAATCTATCTGCTGGAATGAATCGAAAGTTTATTATTTATTTGACGACCAGGAAACAGATACACGACGTCGCCACTAAAGTTTGATTTCTCTTCATTCATTGCAGATTATTACGTAATAAAGGCAGCCCACTTTAATTCATAACCATGTCGAAAGCGGCCGTGTTGAAGATACGGAAAGACAACGCAATGAAGGTAAAGTCACGTCGTTGGTAATGTGTAAATAAACATTCAAATGCATTGCGTGGGGTGGGGTAGTACTAGCCCCTTTCGGGACCCAGAAACTTCAGTACCATTGGGTTCTGCTTGGAGGGCTAGGGTAGTACGTACGCCACGCACGGTGCTTTGTTTAATTCGTAGTACTACGACGGTGTCGCTTGCTGACTGCTGAGAAGGACAGATGGATCTACAAGCTGCTAAACTAAATGTTCTAGAGATATTGTTCTCGGCCAGCAACAGCAGTGAGCAGCACTCATCTCACCAGCCTGAGCCGCCCTATAGCCTACGACGTTGTGTGTGGGAGGTTTATGGATAATGGGAAGCCCCTTTGCCTTTCCTAGAGCACAAGAAGGAGGTCAAATTGCATGCCCAGACCCTGCAAAATATAATATCTAAGGGACAATGGGGCTTAATGATCCGATGATGATCATTGCAATGAATGTTTGTGTGTCACTTTACTCACTTAAAGCCTATACCTACCAGTGGTTCTCATACTTTTTTTATGTCAAGGTCGGACCCCCAAATTAATAAATGATTATGTATTTGCCATCTGAAAACTATAGAACTACTGACTTATATTGCATGTGTGTCTTATTTGTTTTCTACAGGTGGACAACTTCCGCGAGTCGCTATATCAAGAGGTTTGTGCCTTGGAAAAAATATAGGCTATCGGACACAGAGGGCCTATTATATTCACAGGCTTTATGCTAAATATTGCATCTATTTATCTTCTCCCGCCTGCAGGCAGATAATCTTCTCTCCAGCTACATCCCCTCGAAGATCGTCCTGCTGGATAATCTGCTGAGAGTAAAACTATTTCAACATTCATTCATTCATTGCATACAGCTTTACACAGAGGGAACATTAAAATATTTTCATTATTGAAGTAGATATCTACCATTAAACAAGACATGCTCATTCTAAAAGTAGATACCATTTATTTACATACGTTCACACACACAAAATGAACCCGTTGCCTAGCATTATGGTTAACCACTTGAACCCTGGCTGTATACTTCATGCAGCTGAGAGTCCCCCGGCCAGGCCCCCCTTCCATTTCCCTCTAGTCTGCACTAAACTAGCTGATCTACAAGCTCACAACGTATCATATAGCGACACATTGTGAGCTTGTAGATCGTCTATGTTTGGCAAATGTTCAAATAAGGACGCTATGGCCTATGGTTCATGTGGTTAAAGTATAATACATAAGGCTGAAGGTTTTGTTTTCCCAAATGGATTTAAAAATGTGGGGGAATATTTTATATAATAATGATAAAGGGCTCACCCTTTATCATCAGACCATGTGAAATAAACCATTACTTGATCTCACAGAAACAGCATTGATCCTCAGTGTTTCGTTAACTTAAAACACAGACATTACAGGGTACAAAACGTTATTTATTTTCCAGGTGAAGTCCCAACAGTGTCTGAAATGGTGCATTTATATAGCGCCTTCATCCAAAAGACACTTTACATAGATTGTGCATTACATTCACACACACATTCATACAACGATGGCGGCGGAAACCATGCAAGGCACCAACCAGCACATCAGGCGCAATTAGGGGTTCAGTGTCTTGCTCAAGGACACTCAAGGACCGCCGCCCCTATTAAAGTATTTGGAAAAATAGACATTGTTTCTGTCTCATCACTACAATCCCTATTGTTTCCCTCTGTCAGGAGGATGCTTTCAGTATCACAGATATGACGTCACTACAGGCTCCTCTGGAGATCCCCATCCCAGACCCTCCTACTCCAGAGGAAGAGGTGAGACTAGATACCACCAGTATGCCTGTCATAATTACATAATCGCCTAGTAATCAGTATTATCGTCAGAATCGTTTCCATTCATATGTACAGAATGTATTTTTTTTTCCTCCAACGCATATTCCCATATTCTGCAGCAGTATGTGACGTCGTCAACTGCATTACATATTGTTGCTGTCAGACAGAAACCTTGCATGTTTTTTCACCCTTCATCTTACTACATTAACACACAAACGTAGAGAAAATAGCAGATCTACACACGTTGCAAATTTGTAGCCATTTGTATTTTAAAGTAAACGTGTGTCTGCAGGTTTTAGAAATGAAGAATATTACCAAGGTTTTACGAGGTTTCCACCAGACAGCGACAATATTATGTGATGTAATCGCATGCTAGAGCCCCTTGTTGTCAAGGTGTCAATTCTCAAGGTGTCAGTTGAAATAACCAATTTATCACATGTTGGTAATAAACCAGCATGGAAAAATGCACATGAGATTTATTTAGGCTGTTTATGTGAAGCTAGGTGACAGTAACGTGTATTGAAAATGCATATATTAGAGCTCAAACAAGGTATAAATTAAGCACCAGTCTTTTCATGGATTGTCATCTTGACAGGAAATGGAGACGGACAAAAATGAAGATGGGAAGAAAAAGAAGAAAGGTATTAAACATGTGTTTTCAGTCACTATTTGTTGTGAGGTCAGGTTTAGTTTGATTACGCAGCAACAACTAGACAGAGAAAACTCTAAACACTGTTGCTTTTACAAATGGGATTGTTGGCTTGCTTGGTGTTTGGTTGTTTACCCCCTTTTCAAATGATTATATAGACTCCCACCCCCCTTGTAGGATTGTTTTTTTCTCCTTTTTTCTCCTCCGATACATTTGTGTAAATGTTATTATACATGAGAAATAGATTGCTACTTCTCACTACACGGAAACGGACCCAGGGGCCCCTGGTGGTCCCAGGACTATTTTATAGTCCAAATAGCAAAGACCACATGTATCTGTAGCACACACCATATGATAATACTTGGAACACGTGTATGGAAAAAGAATTTCACAAAGTCAGAAAGGTGAAAAGTGTTTGAACAGCTGGTTTCTTTTCAACAACTAATTTCTCCTCTCTCTGTTTCTCAGCTCCTAAGTGTGGCTTCATCAAGGGGAATGACAATATTGTGAAGTTGCTGGACAGAGTCAAACCAGAGATCGCTGCACTAAGAGAGGCCATCATCACTGTAAGTAAGAAGTTGGGAGCCCCAATTGATTGATTGATTGAAATATTTATTAATTTATTGTTATTTATTAACAGTTTGTAGAATTTACAGTACATTTTAAGCACAAACTCAATACAAAGACTGTCAACTGTGAGTGGACGACCCAATTAAGCATTACACTTGTTTACAACAGGGTCCACATTGTTCAATTCATCAAAACATTTAAAGACATACAAACATTTAGAGACATACAAATAGACATTTCTATGTAGCTAAAGAACAGAACAGGAATTCATCATATGGGAAGCAAAAAAGGGAAAAGATACAATATACAGTGAGGGAAAATGGGGTGGGGGGGATTGAGATTTTACAGAGGCCAGTTTCGAATTGCAGCCATCCGTAGGTGCCCTTTGAGAGCGGTTTTGAAGGAGTCAAGGGATTCACATGTCTTAATGACTGTTGGTAGGGCGTTCCACATTTTGGTGGCATAGGAGCGAAAATAATTTAGTCCCTTGTTTGTGCCGAATCTGGGTTGTACATGGTTTGTTGCACTCCCTCTGGTGTTGTGGGTGTGGACTTCGTTTACATTAAGGAAGTATTTAGACAGGTACATGGGTATCTTGGTGGTGTATCGAATATTGTGGACCAGACCCATTGCAAGATGCTGTACTCTGTCGACGACCCTAAGCCATCCCAGCCTGTCAAAGTGGGCAGGGGTGAGGTGGGTTCGGGGGGTGAGGCCAAGTAGGAGCCTGACCAGTTTGTTTTGGGAGGTCTGGAGCCTTGTTTTAAGGGCCTTTGAGGTGCTGTGGTACCAAGAGGTGGATGCATAGTCAAAGAAACCTTGTACGAGGGCTCCTGTTAAGGTCTTCAAGGTGTTTTTGCTGACCAGTGAGGAGATCCTGTAAAGGAATCTTGTTCTTTGATTGACTTTTTTGATTACGTTGGTGGCCATTTTATCACCGGAAAGATTGGCCTCCAGGATGGAACCTAGGTAGGTAATTTGATCTTTTCGTGTGATAATATTGTCACCCACTCTAACCAAGAAGCCATCTGCCTTGCTTTGTTTACTATTTGATCCGAAGAGGATGGATTCAGTTTTTCCCAGGTGTAAGGATAGTTTGTTATCAGCGAGCCAGGTGCAGATTCTACCGAGTTCAGAGCTGAGGTTCTTTTCAACCTGCAGTTTGTTCCTGTCCGAGACCAGCAGTGCTGAGTCATCTGCGAACAGGAACAAGTTGCAGTCACAAGCTGAAGTCATGTCGTTAACATAAATTAGGAACAGTAAAGGCCCTAGTATGCTTCCTTGTGGGACGCCACAGCTCACTGGGAGGGGAGGGGACAGTGTTCCGTTCACCTCCACCATCTGTTCTCTCCCCTCCAGGTAGGATTGCATCCAGCTCACTGATGTGCTATCAAAACCAATAGCTTTAAGCTTGTTAACCAGTATGGAGTGGTTCACGGTGTCAAAAGCCTTTTGGAGGTCCAGCATGACCATGCCGCAGTATTTTCCAGCATCCACCTCGTGTTTGATGTGATCGCTCAAATAGAGGAGGCATGTGTCAGTGGAGTGGGATGTTCTGAAACCAGATTGGAACTCGTACAGCAATTTATTAGTGGCAAGATACTTTTCAACCTGTTCATAGACTATTTTTTCCATCACTTTCGAGATGGAGCTTAGAATAGAAATAGGGCGGTAGTTGCCGGGTTCTAATTTACTCCCTTTTTTGTACAAGGGGGTTACTTTGGCCAGTTTAAAATCTTGGGGGACCTGTCCCTGAATGGCACAGAAGTCTAAATGAACAGTGATTAATTAAAGGCCTTTTTTTTAAATACTTTTTAAAAACAATACAATCTTATTCTTTAAAAGATTTTAAGCCCTGCACGGGGAGTATTTTACTGATATTATAGCGACATCATGTGGTTAGATTTGAACACTGCATGCTGAATCTGTCAGATCTTTTTGTTGTTTTTGAAAATGTGTTATTTTGTGACTTGTGAGCAACACTGTCATATCACACAGTATCATAATGTCACTTTTAGCCTACTGTGTTTTTATGAACATTTGCCAATTATTATATTCCTTTGTCTGTTGCTGCATATGACATACAATAACACACATGACTGAAAATTTATAATGGAACATTAATAGCCCAAGATTTAGAATCTCGTAGCGTTTAATCTTGGGCTAGAACATTAATAATGGTATTTTAGTCCGCTGTACCCCGCTTGTGGATCATTAATGTTCCTAATAAATGTTATTTTAGGTGTCATGCTGGATTCAGCACCTGATCCCAAAGATCGAAGATGGAAATGACTTTGGTGTTGCTATCCAGGTAACGTTCAAGAGATGTTAGGCTTATTGACTCCATACAGTGGAGATATAATATATATAACATGAACCTTATTGTTTTTCATTTTATTCTGAGCACAGGAGAAGATCTTGGAGAGGATCACTGCTGTGAAGACGAAGGTGGATGGCTTTCAGGTCAACATAAACAAGTAGGTTGATAAAAAGAGAAAAAAAGAGAAGGTTAATAAATGAGGAACGCCTTTATTAAATTAAAAGGCAACTGCCAACATGTTTTGCCCTGATGAAAACCTGTTAGGTCGAAACATGTTGGCAGTTTCCTTTTAATTTAATAAAGGCGTTCCTCATTTTTTAACCTTGTGTGCCCGGATCCTTCTCTTTTTATCATGTATTGATCCCGTTTTTTGATCCGTGTGAGCACCTTTTTATCATTATCACATCCTGCTACCTCCATTGTGCACCTGGTTAGTTTCTCTTTCTTCTAATAAACAAGTAGGCTACAGAACAGAATGGTTTCATTACAGCAATTCTATAGTATGTACTGTAGCCATTTTATTTTTTTATAGATACAAGACTACAAGCTATAAATAACAATGCATTGCAATGTGATGCATTGCATTCTGATCGTAGATGGCCTATATGCTTTATTCTCAGGTACTTCTTAGAGAGAGGAGATGCTGTTGCCAAAGCGTGCAAAGAAACTCATGTGGTAAGACACGGAGACTCTGTATCTACCAAAATGTAACACACATTCAACACAGCTTAATGCAACGCTTGTGATCTGCTTCCTTCCAGATGGACTATCGTTCACTCGTTCATGACAAGGATGTGAATATCTACTGTGAGATGAGGGTGATCATCTTAGACATCCGCGGCTTCTATGTAAGTTAAGACTTTTTGTAATCACGTTGACATTTGATAGGTGAATATAGAGCGTCGCAGTCCCGCCCCCTCGAGAGACCCGGAAAATAATTCCCCGTTCATTTTCCTCATAGACTTTTCAAAAAATATTTATTTAAAGACGTTTACGCCGCGGACAAAGACAACTCTTGTCGTGACAAATCATGAGAATAAACACAATGTTTTGGGCCGAACAAATAATTAAAAAGAAAAAAAAACACTTGTTTTTCTTCTTTGTAGAAAATATATTGTGTTTGTTGTCATGATTTGTCACGACTCCAGTTGGCTCCGTACGACGCTTACAAGGTCTTTAAATAAATACCTTTTGAAATGTCTATGGGGAAAATGCATTGGGAATTATTTCCTGGGCCTGGCGTCGTCATGACAGGACTGCGACGCTCTATAGATGATCTTGAGCTTGTTGTACAATAAAGTATATAGGCCAGGGCTCAGTTTGGGCTAATCATTTTATCCAATCAAGCGAGAAGAACCCATTTAAGTCAACATTCAGATTTACTGTAGTGTGCCAGTTCCGATTCAGTCTACTCATTTCATCACATCTCATTTTACTCATTTATCCTGAAAATGTATTTTCTGTTTATTAAAGAGACAGGAAGACCCCTTTTACAGAAGAAACATTAACAATCACAATTACTATCTCAAGTCTTAAAAAGGGGGGAAACAAAACACCTTCAAGTGGTTAAACATGGAGGTATATATTGTTACATAGTGGTACTTGCCTCCATATATCCATCTTTGAGGATCATTATGAACAAAAATAACCATGTTCCAATTATATGCCTCTTCCATCCATGAATCACTGTGGCTCCAAACCTTGTTCTATTGGCTGCTTGTTGCACAGTAGTATTATACTCTGAACTTGTTGAGTCACTCTGTAAGTCTGTATCAGCCAACAGAAGTACTGAAAATGCCATGTTAGCCAAAAACTAACTTATCATCACTTTAACCTTGTGTTCTGATTCATTTGCTAGGCGGAGCTTTATGACATCATCAACAAGAATCTGGAAAAGGTGACCAATCCGAAAGGAGAAGAGAAGTCCCCCATGTACTGAACCACTAGACAGGGTGGTACCCTCTTTGACCTCTTAGTAAAACTATGACGGATTAACCTTCCAACTAGTAACTAAGCAAGTCACAGCTAACACGCCAGGCAGTCAACCCTTTTTCTCAAACCAGTGAAGCAGTCTTAAAACACTTTTCTCCTTTCAAATCTGTTAAGACAATAAACACATCCAAACAATACACATGGAGTCAAGTATATTCTGTCGTTGCAAACGCATGCAGGCTGCCAGCTTGTGCGGTTACAATGCTGCTGGCCTATATAAAATGTGTATATTGTCAGTAAGCAAATATGAAATGATAGAACGAAAATACATCGCATGGATGCAACTGGGACGTATCCTCAGTGATGTATCCCAAGGTCATCAGGGTTTCGGGTCTTGCAAACATCATACCCCTCACTCAGGTGACCCAGCCGGGGCGATCAAGTCCCGACTTGGTCCCAGTAGCTACCCTCGATCAGACCCACTAGGGCAGGGGTAGGCAACCTGCAGCTCTAGAGCCACATGTGGCTCCTATAGGCCCTCTCCCGTGGCTCCCAGTTGCTACGGCAAAGAAGTATGAAAAGGAATATGAGGTTTTTTTCCTTTTACATTTAATCATAATTTATTATTGAATTTGTAGTAGGCATAGTTATTCTTTCATTTTGATATTGCAAAACAATGTTGCCTATACACCAGATAAAAATAAGAATCAAATTTAATGAAGGAAAATAGAATATATTCATGATAAGACATCTGTTTGTTTTCACCACCAATGCTCCTGGCTTACTGGTACAGTATACTTGACATGCTTTGAGAAATTAGCAAACAATAAACAAATAATGAAAGTTTGCTTAATTAAAGCAAATATATTGTGCGGCTCCAGATAGAATTGCAATACATTTTTGGGCCAAAAATGTCTCTTCTGATAATAAAGGTTGCCTACCCCTGCACTAGGGAAAGACCAGGGCCACACAATCCATTGGAAGTTGGAACCACTCCGGAACTACAATGCAGAGACTGAGTTGTACAATTCTGGCATGTGGAGGGACTAGGCTCTGTGGGTTGCCTCCTGTCCGGGCCCCTCCTACGTCTCACCAGGTCCACTCCTGCTCTCACCAGGAGTACAGCGAGGACCTGTGCATTGCACCAGACTCCCAACACCAGACCCTTCATTGTGGTGGATTCTTGAGTCGCATTGGTTCTGCAGGCTCCACCTGGGCAACAGTGGCACTGCAGGCTCCACTTGTGGCTCGAATAAATATCATGAATTGTATAATATTGTTTACATGTGATACAATGGAAAACAAACATCTGTTTGAAAGAAGCGGTCTGTAAGGCTGTGTCAATCTTTGTGATTTATTCTTAACAAAAAGCAGTCTCATAATGTGGTTTACACGTACAATTAACACAAATGCTCAATCAGCAAACCTGATACAAAAGTAATTTCTGTTCAAACACCACAAATAAAAAGTCAAGGTAGAACAAAGTAATGAATGAGACATATCCACAACAGAAAACAAAACATGAGCAACAGCGCCCTCTGCTGCTGCTCCTCTATACCTCAGGACCTTCTCCACCAGGTATGAGCTAAAGAAAAGACAAACAATCATTGGAATTAATTCCTAATTTGAACGTTATCACACAATTATATCACAGAGCTCAATAGCATTATCTACCGTTATGTCTCAAAGATAAAATGTCATTGTTTAAACAGTACTAAAATTACTATAAATTTGACTATCAATTTACACCTGGGTTTCCACAGAATACATTTCTGATAGGTGAATGAAAATTCGTATACCATGGTGATGTTATTGCCGTTAAGTAGAATCTGATCCAATTTAGTTATCCTCCTTCCTTCTGGCGTGAGTTCACTAAAACACAAGTTCGAGAAGAAAGGTTTATGAATACAGATACAATATAGTTTGTTACATTTACAAAATGTGACTTAATGCAACCAGATGCATACTTACAATTCTGTCACATCCTCAAGGACCATGTCTGAGAGAATACGTTATGGAACTCAAAGAAATGTCTCTACAAAGTCCAAACCACTCCATTCAGTGCAGTACTAAGGCCCAGTCCACATCACTCATTTGTCAGAAGAATCAGCTTTATTGTCAGAGTAAGAGTGGGTGAAATTCGTTTTTGTGCATAGTTCCTATCGTGTTGCTTTTTCCACAGAAGAAAAGGGGAAGGGGGGAAAAGAGATCAACAAAATAAGTCAACAAAAAAATCTACATATTTACACAAACTTGAGATAAGGTATAAAGTCAGTGCGTTGTACATGGGATTAACATCCATAATGTGTGTAATCTACATTAAACAGACACTGGTATAATCCGCAAAGGTCCATGGGGTAGACAAGACAAAACAAAACCGTCAGTGTCGTTTTGGGACTCTGTTGCAGGTCTTGCATTTAGGGCTGTCACGAATCACGATTACACATTTAGCTTGATGATTAATTGTCACACAAATAATTGTGGTTAACGATTTAATTTAGTTTTTGGCTTTGAGCATTGGAACATGAATACAAATATGATTTCTGTTTGGCTTTTAGGCTTCGTAAACAAAAGGTGCAATGGGCAGATACGACAAATGACTTGGATGAATCGCATACATTTTGTGAATAGTGGAAATAGCCGATCTACAAGCTCAAAACGCATCACAACGTGACGTTTTGAGCTTGTAGCTTGTAGCTTGAGCTTGTAGCAACAAATAAGTTGCGATTATCTCTGAAATAACTGAAATTAGACTATGTAATAATTGTGACAGATGTGAATCATTGGTGGGGACTGGGTTTAGTTTGCACAATGATGCTGCTGCATCGTTTAAAATCAATGGACCACCAGAATCTGAAAAAAGGATACTGACAAAGTCATCGAAACCCAACAGAGTGCCCACGATTTCTTTGTCCGTCTTCATGACGATGTGAATACGAGAGCCGATGCATTTGTCCACAAGCTCTGAAAAATAGATTGAGAAGAAGGGTTAACTGGTGGTGCATTGATCAGTGGTTTTCAACCCTTTTGTCCACAGCTCATTATTTATTCAACAAAGATTTGAGGTGCTGTGATACCATGGGGTGCATGCATAGTCAAAGAAAAGAGGGCTCCTGTTAGGGTCTTCAAAGTATTTTTGCTGACCAGTGAGAATTTTTTGTTGGCCATTGTATCACAGGAAAGATTTGTCGATGGCTGCAATTCGAAACTGGCCTCTGTAAAATCTGAATCCCCCCCACCCCCCCACCCCATTTTCCCTCACTGTATATTGTATCTTTTCCCTTTTTTGCTTCCCATTATGATGAATTACTGTTCTGTTCTTTAGCTACATAGAAATGTCTATTTGTATGACTCTAAATGTTTGTATGTCTTTAAATGTTTTGATGAATTGAACAATGTGGACCCTGTTGTAAACAAGTGTAATGCTTAATTGGGTCGTCCACTCACAGTTGACAGTCTTTGTATTGAGTTTGTGCTTAAAATGTACTGTAAATTCTACAAACTGTTAATACATATTTCAATCAATCAATCAAAAGTCTCCAGGATGGAACCTAGGTAGGTAATTTAGTCTTTTCTAGTGATAATATTGTCACCCACTTTAACTGAGAAACAGTCTGCCTTGCTGAGAGATTACTATTCGATCCAAAGAGAGAGTACAAATGGAGAGTGTACAAATGGAACCAAATGGACCCTTGTACACTCTCAGAGTTAAATTAGTATTGCTTTTACAATATAAATTGGGTGTCCCAGAAATATAAATGCTATTAAATGCATGTCAAACTGCATGGGGGTCCTTGAAATGAAACGGGTTGAAAATCAAGACATAAAAATATTCTTTTATGGGGGTCCCTGACATGTCTTTTAAAATGGGGGTCCGTGGGCTAACTAGTGTCAATCTGGGGGTCCTTGATATGAAAAAGTTTACCACTGTGGTGTGGTAGCCCATAGGTGGTACTAGCCAGGCGGACAGAGCGGGACGCAAAAAATGCTGAACGCTACATATCTTCTACACAACATCCTGCTATCCTCCAAACACAACCACCGTTCAATGCCGACTAGTCACGCGTTTAATGCCTAAAATATTATATAAACAATACATGCGTCTATTACGAACCCAGTGGGAGCAACTGTGAAGGATTTGTTGGTGGTGCCGTTGACGCCATGTTGGTTCAGGAGGTTTCTGAATAACAGACTAGATCAATCGATTCATTGAAGAATGCCGGCAGTCAGGCCAGACCAATCAAACATACACGCATCGATCGATGCCCGACAATAATGTTCATATTGTATCATTTAGGGGCAATGTCATAGTTTAACTTTAAACACATGAACCAGCATTTAATGGAGCCTGGCATTTAACACTGGTGGAAAGTAACGTATACTTACTGTACTGTTGTGCCCAATACAAGTCATACCATTTTGAGGTATTTGTACTTTATAAATAGGCCTACCTCAAATACTTTACAATCTCAAATAGTTTTACTTCTACTCCACTACAACTCGGATTAATTGAACATGTTGGACCCTCTTCTAAACAAGTGTAATGCAGCTAATGCTTAATTGGATCGTCCACTCACAGTATTGAGATTGTGCTTGAAATGTACTGTAATTCTGCAAACTGTTAATAAATATTTCAATCAATCAATCAAAATCGTAGGTTACTTTAGCTCCAAGTTTAATTTCAAAACTTTAGTTAAGGCTATAGGTAGGCCTATTTGTAGATTTGGATTATTATTACAAACATATAGGCCTATAGGCTACATGAGTAACCACTTCAACCCGGGTAGAAAACTGTAAATTAGACATTCCACATAATGAGTACAGTTTAAGTGCATTTCGATGCCAACACTTTTGTACTTTATTCACTCAACTCTTTAGAATTCCGGCCTATTTCTATTTTGCAGTATTGATACCTTTAGTTAATTTAAAAATCACACCCGTGTGAAGTGAGGGGGGCTCTTATCATCATACATCATCATGCATCATCTCATACTGGCTATCAGAATGCCCGTTGCCTGTGATTGGTTAGATGATTTGCTCGTTTACATATGACGGAAACTTTCCCTTCAATGTCAATGGCATTTAATGTTTTGATGATTAATTTACATCATATTTAGCGGAATTGTCAATGGCAAAATGGCAAATCTTGAGACGTGTGGGAAGCTGTGAGTACGTTTTCCACCACTGGCATTTAAAAACTAAAAGTCAAAGCCTTTGCTCTGCTCATGTGGACCAGCCATTAACATCTCTCTCTTTTATCCAGTTCCAGTGGGATTTCCTGACCCATCGGAAATTCAGTTTCTGCATGTCAGGTTGGAAAATGGGCCTTTGTTCTAGGTGAAGTATGCGGATCTTAGAGACATGAGAGGATCTCCTTGATCAGCTTTGAGGGTCCCAAACATCAAGGCATGTACACTAACTAGAACTTGTACAAGGCTTGTACTAGAACGGGTAAATTAATGTACATCTGAAAAGACTCATTCACATCGCATGATGTGCCATGTCATGGCCCCAAGCCACCACAGGTTGTCTGAACATCCGATATCTTGGAAATTCGTCTGCTCATCCACAAAGGAGAAGAATGCTGTATTTTCCTTAACTGCCACCCTGCCAATAGACTGTTTTACCAGGCCGTCGTTCATGTTCTACATCAGCAGTTCGGCCAAACCCCATTACCTCCCGACCTAGCTGACACACCCGGGCCCACATGGAAATGAAATATATGAACATTTTTGAGTGGTGCAACCACTCCTACAACCAGCAATGTCCGTGTACATGTGTTCACCTATGTGACTATGAGCATCATATAATGAGTACCAGTAGGGGCGCTGTTGTGCCATGCAGAAACAGAGAGAGACAGTGCTGACAGACTGTTGCCTGCTAATGAGAGAGAGGGGGGGGGGAGAGAGAGGGGAGTTGCACCACTCGGTTCACACAGGTGTGATTTTATTTATATGTGCAACATATATGTGACATATTATTCTACATTGGCCACCTGCTATATAGAGACATATATTTCCTATATCCACATATGCGCATACGTATATGAACCTGAATATGGCATATATTCTGCATATACTTGCCATATATTGGCATAATATTTCCATATATATATTTTAAATAAAACCATAGCACCACCATTAGCCTTTTCATGTCACGCACCCCCTAGAAGGCGCTCGCGCGCGGTGCACCACAGCGGGTGCACACGCCACCGTTTGGGAACCCCTGTTCTAGATGTTCAGGTCCTCTGCCACTGCCCTTCATCCTCCTCCTCGCTGCTGCTGCTGCTGAGTCCATCAAAGAGCTCCCTCAGTTCGTCCCGCGGAGTCTTGGACCCCTTTTGGCCCAGCTTGTGTCCTGAGGTGCCCGGTGAGGAGTCCAGGCTGTTGTCCAGAGAGCCGTGCTGGTCCGTCTCCTGGGACTCCTCCGTCGCTTCCACGTCATACCTGGAACTAACGGCCTCTGCGTCTGCACTTAGCAGCCTCTTCAGCTGATCTTCCACATCAGGAGACTCAATATATTTCTTCTTTGCCATCTTACGGAATCTTCTCCTCCGCGTGTTCTTCAGGGGGCGAGTGATGCCGTGATTCCAGAGAAACGTCTTGTCCATTTCGTTGTCCTTCATTTTGTCCTTTGTGCTTTCAGTCGGCGGGTTGAGGTCTCCATCTAGAGTGCACACCAGTATCTGACTGATATCAGAAGTCTTATAAAAGGTATTGTTGTCTACAGTTTTCAGTGACTCCAGGACACAGGGGAGATTCATCAGTTTGCAGGCCAAGGAGTCACGGTCCACTGTTACAATGCCATGATGACCATCCGGGTGGAACTTGATGGTGAGTCTGTCTTTTGCACTGGTAGACTGAGCAATGCTTCTTACTGTTGATGCATATTCCGTAGGCAGCCTGAGGATGAACTGACTCTCCTGGTCATTGGGAGCATCCTCCGTTGTTTCGTTATTCCTTGATTTGACATTTGCAACTTTTCGTCTTTTGTATTTAGAAGTCATTATTGTTTTCCTTGCTTTGTTTTTTTTTGCATAAACGTTGACTTTAATTAAGAGACAACAGTTTATGTGTAAAATGATTGTTCTGCAGTGTATTTGTGATGCATTCATGACCCCTATTTAACTTTAATTAGTGGGCATAATCACCATATTTGGATAGTAGGCCTACCTAGTTATGCCGATCTAAAAAAATAATGATGTCATCCATTCCTGAACTGGTGTGACATACTAATACGTGACATAGCTGTTGTGAAAAGTGAAATCCTATACATGACTCAGCCATAACCATATAAGGAGTTCCCAATGCAGCTATGACTAAATATGGAGTGTCTGGACTCTGGAAAGCTGAAGAAAACAACAACAAAAATGTCGCTGCCTGTCTGGACAATGGCCTCATGTCTAAGATTCGCTGCCTGGTGCCCTTAGTGGCTTTTTTAAGTTGTATTGTTCTTGGTGTAAATTAGCCACTACATAAAGTAAAAAACAGCACGGCACAAATGCATATACATTTTGGAGTCTCTTGTGGATATCTGATTCTCTCAGACATTATGTGGCCAGGCTATTATCTCAGTCATCTCCATATTTGGGCAAGGTTTCAACCGGGCCAATCTGACCTCCTTAAAAGTGTGTATGTTTCAACTTAGTTGTGGTGCATGGACTGTGGCTTGCTGCCTGTCAGTGCCCTTTGTTTATAGAGAATATTTAATTCATAATTCATATCGGTGTCCTTGGAAACTAACTCTACAGCCACATTGGCGAGAAACACAGCGTAATACCTTAATACTGTGGTGGTGGTAGGGTAGCATCATCATCATGCCGTCCAGCATTGGACCCAGCAGCCCGGCTGCTGTGCTCGCCGAGGCGCTGGAGAGCGCCGGTCAACTCATTGACCGACACCTGCAAGCGGACCGCTGCTTTCCCGATCTGTCAGAGCTGCTGTCGGTTTCCTCCCACGACATGCCATCGCTCTCTGGAATGTCAGGCGTGGACTATCCCCTCCAGGGACTGGGGCTACTTGGTGTGCCGGAGCTTAGTGCGGTCCACAGAGTACCCTTACCTCCTGAGCTGGTGGAGCAATTTGGCCACGTGCAGTGCAACAGCATGATGGGAGTCTTTCCAGAGATAAGTCGAGCGTGGCTCACCGTAGACAATCACATCTTCATGTGGAATTATGAAGACGGCGGAGATGTGGCATATTTTGATGGTCTCGTTGAAACCATCCTGTCGGTGGGTCTCGTGAAACCAAAGCCAGGGTTTTTCCAGCCTAGCATCCACTATCTATTGGTATTGGCCACTCCAGTGGACGTGGTTATCCTTGGATTCAGTTTCCCCGAAGGCCATACGGGGTTGAATGACAGCATGCATGGCAGGATGCAACTGCTGCCGGAACCACTCTACTCTGTACCAACAGACAACACCCACATCCTGGCCATCGCCTCCACAGACCACGGACGGATCTTCGTGGCAGGCAAGGACGGCTGCCTGTATGAGATTGTGTACCAGGCCGAAGCAGGCTGGTTTGACCAGCGATGCAAAAAAATCAACCGCTCCCAAAGCAGACTATCCCTTCTTGTTCCCTCCATGGTCCAGTTCTGGTTCTCAGAAGATGATCCCATTGTGCAGATAGCCATTGACGACTATCGCAACACTCTCTTCACACGCTCAGATAAAGGAGTCCTACAGGTATATGACCTAGGTGCCGATGGCATGGGCATGAGTCGCGTGGCATGTATGGCACAGAGTTGCATTGTGGGCGCAGCTGCAAACATCGCCAGGACGATTGATCGTTCCATCTTCGAACCTATCGTCCAGATCTCTGTGATTGACAGATCTGAGTCTCTACACTGTCACCTGCTTGCTATTACTCATGCAGGTGGGCGTCTCTACTTCAGCACAACCCCCCATGAATCGCCACAACAGAGGCATGTTGCTGCGAGACCCAGCCTTCTTTTCTTGGTGCATGTCCGTCTTCCACCAGGGTTTTCTGCATCTTCGACCCTGCAGAAACCCGCGAGGGTCCACAAGGCTCTAATTAGCAAAGGAGTTCTACTAATGGCTGCGTCTGGGACAGAGGATAGCGACAACCTGTGGTGCATCAACCACGACTCTTTCCCCTTCAATAAACCCCTGATGGAGACTCAGGTAATCTCCAATGTAGACGGTCATTCCTGGGCACTCTGCGTTCTTAATGGGAAGAGGTCCACGAAGGTCTCTACTCCACTGACTAAAGACCTGTTCCCCATTATGGACTCGCCTGTGGTGGTTAAACAACACAGTGTCCCCCCACAAAGATTTGTCCTTCTGTCTTCTAAGGGTAGTCACATCTTCTGTAAGCTGCGTCCGGTTGACCAACTGCGCCACCTCTTGGTTAGTGGTGCTGGAGGAGAAGGTGACGGAATTGAACAATTCTTCAAGCTGCATGGGGAGGAGCAAGCGTGTGCCACAGCTTTGATCCTGGCCTGTTCTAATGCTGCTTGTGACAGAGATGTTTCAGTGTGGGCCACTAGAGCCTTCTTCAGATATGGAGAAGCACAGATGAGATTCCCCTCAGCCATCACATCTCCAAGCCATGTTGGACTCATGTTTAGCTCTCCTTTGCCAGGTGTTTTATCTACACCTAGACCTTTTGTGACCCCCATCCCTTCTGGTGCTGCCCCTATTGCTTCGATGTCGGCTGAACCCAAGGCTGTCTTCTCAGGAAAACACAATGGCGTCAGCGTATACTTTACCCGTATTATGGGGAGTATCTGGGATGGGAGACTTGCTGTTGAGAAGACAATTAACAAAGGGAATCAGACTACGACTATTCTGGAGAGCAGCGTTGGCTCTTGTGATCTGGAGGCGGTCGTCCTGGAGTTAGAGGGTCTGCGGGAATTCCTTGATAAGAACTCTCAGCAGTTCAGCCCCTCATCTTTGGGAGCAGCCAGTTTCAGCTCCCCTGCCAACCCTCGACGGAGGCCACAGGGTGTCATGCGGTCCGACGGGTCCAGCTCACAGCACGTTCAGCAGGGGCTCCAGGGGAAATTTCACACAGAGGCACAGGTCAATGAGAAAAGGTCCCTACAGGGTATACAGCAGCTGGTTCATCGTTCTTGTCAGACACTGGCCCTCTGGAAGCTTCTCTGTGACCATCAGTTTAGCCACGTTATCTCAGTGCTCCCCAAGGAGCTCCAGGAGCAGATGAAGGGAGTGAGTTTCAAGGATGCGGTAATTCGGGGTAAAGAGCTTACAGGAGCTCTCATCACAGCGCTTATTAACGTTAAGATCGAAAACAGCGACTCCGTGGATGCTGTCAGTAATCACCTCAGGGACGTCTGTCCCTTACTGTACAGCAGTGATGACAGCGTGTGCTCCGAGGCTAATGAGCTGCTGCAGAGGTCTTGGCAGATTCAGAACCAGGCGGACAAAGAGAGAACCCTGAGAGAGTCTCTACGACTGTACCAGCAGATCAGCCGTCACACAGACCTGCCCCTCGTCTGTTCTCAGTACAGGCAGGTCCATTTCTACGAGGGAGTCCTGGAGTTGTGCCTCGCCGCAGCGGACAAGAAGGATCCCCAATGTCTGGGACTCCGCTTCTATAAGAGCGGGGAGCCAGAGGCGGACGGAGCTGGACAGACGGCATGGCAGGAAAGATTGTCGTGTTATAAATGCATCACAGATGCCATGCAGGAACTGGTGAACCAGAGCACGGCTGCCCTTCAGTCTCCTAGTGTCCCAGAGCAGCCTGCACCACCAGTTCTGACATCTGACCCTGACACGCCAAGTAATGAGGATGCCACTGCCCATTTGGAACAGATGCTGGGTCTGGCCCGGAGGTCTCAGGATGAGCTGTTTCACATAGCCCTCTACAACTGGCTGATCCAGGCTGACCGTATCGATAAGCTGCTGGAGGTGAATTATCCGTTCCTGGAGGAACACCTGATGCACATGATAAAGCAAGACCGGAGTAAGGTGCACAACATGGACCTCTTGTGGCAATACTACGAGAAGAGACGCAACTTTGGAAAGGCAGCCCATGTACTGGCACGCCTTGCCGACATGTACAGCACTGAGATCCCCCTACAGAAGCGTTTGGAGTACATTTCTAGAGCCATCCTGTGTGCTAGGAGCTCCTGGACCAATGGAGAGTTCCTTCATGAACTTGAAGAAAAGATGGAGGTGGTGCGTATCCAAGTACAGATCCAGGACGCATTGTCTAGACATCCCTCAGGGAGGAATATCATCTCACAGTTGGACTCAGAACTTCTGGATATCGCTAAGCTCTATGGAAAGTTTGCCGACCATTTTAATTTGTCAGAGTGCAAGTTGGCCATCATTCATTGCGCTGGACACTCGCATCCGACTCTAGTGTGCTCGCTGTGGCAGGAGATCATGGAGAAAGAGCTGGCCGACAGTGTAACCATGAGTCCTGCGGACAGAATGGGGGCCCTCAAGTGTAAAGTGGTGTCGCTCGGAAAGAACTATGCTGGAACTCCCAGATACTTTCCCCTTGAATTCCTAGTGAGGTTTTTAGAGCAGGAGGTGTGTAAGTCGAACTGGAACGCAGGCTTTGTCACGGAAACCATGCGGGGGATTGGAATACAGTTGCCTCGCCTGCTGGAGGTCTATGACCGACTCTCCAAAACACGGGATCCTTGTTGGCAACGCCTTAAGAAGCCCCTCCACCTAATGGAGTGTATCCATGTGCTTCTCTCAGGATATGTGGACGACCCCAGTACAGTACTCACGCACGACAGACGACGATTCACTAACTTGTGTCTTGACAGCATCTGTGGTTACCTAGTGGAGCTGCAAGGTCTCAGTCCAAACTCCGCCTTGCAACAAAACATTGGTAACTTCAAATCCTTGAAGGCCAACCTGGAGCAACTGAGGTTCCCTGTGCAACCTCTGACTACACCATCAAGGCCAAATGATAGACCACTGGGAGCTTACACATTTGGCATACATTAAATAGAACTTTAACAACAATAAAATCCAATATATTTTCAGGTGGGCGGTCAATCTTCAGCCAATCAGTACAAAGTATAAATCAGCTTAAAATGTATCGCGACCTGAGAAAGCATTTTCATGCTTTCATGTATGCTCAGACCCAGCCAGCCAGCAAGCCACACACATAGTGCTCAGACCCAGCCAAATAAAGGAAAAGGAATGTGGGAAAATGCCTTATTACAAACCATTCCATGATTTCCCCATGCCCACACATCTGTGGGCTCTCTCTCTCTCTCTCTCTCTCTCTGAACAGAAACAAGTCGCAATGCGGCCCCTTCACACACACACACACACACACACACACACACACACACACACACACACACACACACACACACACACATCGAATAGTCGACAGCTCTGCCGATTAATAATCGATTAATTGAACCCACCCCCCATATTAATCAATATCAGATAAAACTTATAAGATTTTATATTATGCTCATGCCATGGTCGCATAACCATTATATGTTGAGTGCATGCTTTGATGGTTACAGTTTTATAATCAGTTTTGATGAGTAAACCTTTGTGGAGATCTTCTCAGTTCTCATTGTATGCTATTACTGCCATTCAGGATGGAAAATGGATGGATTTGGGGAGAAGTAGTTTCATAAGGGGCTGGTATGAAGTACTTGATATAAAGAGAACATGTTCAGTTCACTAGTCTACACTCTACTCTACACATGCCTTCATTTCATCTGATTGTCTGTCTGGCAGGCACTTAACAAGCGATCGTTAACTGTGTCTGTTAGAGAGAGGGGCAGAGAAGAGTGGCTTTGCTCAACTTGATTTATACTTATATTCTCCACTCTGATGAAGGTACATGTTCGATATATCATGCAGCCTTACTTATTAGCCTTTATTTTGGCTATTAAAAAAAGGGGGCAGGCGAGCCGCAGAAGACGACGTTGCGGGGCGCATGCGGCCCGCGGATCACCAGTTTGACACCCCTGCCATAAAGCATTACACTTGTTTACAATAAGGTCCACCATGTTCAATTCGTCATAACATTTAGAGACGTACAAATATACACTTATATAAAGCCAAAAATCACAACCGTGTGAAGTGAGGGGCTCTCGTATCACCTTATAACATTGAGGAGGTGATTAGGTGATTAGGTCCACGGGAGTCAGTGAAAGAATATTAGAATATATCACACTCAAAACTGTTAATGTATTGACATTTCGTTCTCTTGTGCATTTTATGTATCTGCTGAATGACAATAAAGTTATCTATCTATCTATCTATCGAAGTCACATTCAGGACCTCATAAATGACACAATAAATGCAATTGTATTGTAAGCTTTTTGTTCATATAAAACAAAAATAAATTAAAAAATGCAGACAGTTTTACTAACAGGAATCACAATCGCGCTACTTTTTAGGCATTGTTTACTCTTTTGAAAAACATAAAAAAAATAGTTCAAATAACCGATCGACATCAACTCGTTGTGAGCTTGTAGATCGGCTACTTGAACTATATATTAAAAAAAAAATCAAAATAGCAAAATAAATGACAACATTTAAGCATAAGGGTAAGGATAGGGCCCAATATGTTTCTTCTTCAAGCTCTCATCACCCAGTCATAGAGAAAGGGCTGTAGTCAGAGGGGTTTTTAATGGCACCCTAACAAGAGTCATGTGGATCAACTATTTGGACTGACAAGCTGAGAGAAAAAGGCTTTACTGTTCCCTAAGAATTAGGAAGCTTTTATTGGGTTATGAAGACCAGCCTTTGGATTATGTCAGCCACGAGGCCGAGAGAGGAGAGGAGAGGCCACATGCTCATATCACCACAGCAAGAGGAGAAGAGCCATGGACGTCCCTCTGGTGGAAGTATAGCTTTTGTTGGTGTTTCCTAGGGTTTAAGCATACACCGAAATGGTAAGAACTCATTTGATGTTTTGTTTTCTTGGATTTACCAAGCACTGCAAACATAGTAGCCGTAACAGGATGTATAGGAGAATACCCTTTTTTCATCAAAAGGCATTATAACTTCCCGCATTTTTTCCACAAATTTCCCAAGATCAATTTGAGCGAAATGAACATGCACTATCTTCAATCTTTATATCAATGGATAAAGAATTGAGAAACAGTTCTGTATGGGCTGTGACAGTGATCTCTTTTTTTGAGTGGCGCAACCACTCCAAGGAACAGCAATGTCCGTGTTCACCTATGTATGTGTTAATGAGCCAGTATAATGAGTACCAGTAGGGGCGTTGTTGCCAGAAACAGAGAGAGAGAGAGATAGTATTAGTGCTGCACTGTTGCCTGCTAATGATATATATAGAGAGAGATAGAGAGAGAGAGAGAGAGAGAGGGGGGGGGGGGGGGGGGGGGGGGGAGGGAGAGAGGAGAGGAGGGGGGGGGGGGAGAGGGGAGTTGCACCACTCAGTTCACACAGGTGTGATTGTTTTAATCAAAGTAGCCTTTTATAGACATGATATTAAAAGTGTTTGAAACTCACAAACTAAGTTTAGCCAACTTGTTGCAAAATAATATTCGTGTAGCCGGGGTCTTTTATGTTGGCCAACCTTAATCCAGTCGCCAAACTTAACGCATGGTCGAACTAACGGGAGGTCGAAGCACGGGGCAGTCACCGTTATAAGGCTATTAAAACTAACGTGTTTGTTCTTATGCAGACATCACAAACACTTTCATTCACTTCATCTTTAATGAAGTTACTCTCCCAGAAATACAAACTCACGGTGCACGCACGCACACGTATACACTTTCAACTTGCCTCTCTCCACAGATCTGTCTCGGCGGGCTTCCCTCACCATCACCATGACCTCACATAAAACATTACAGTCCTCTGCACTGTCCAGCCTGCTACGTAAGGCACTGACCCTGACTATACTGGTCTGTCTGTCTGTCTTTTCATCCAGATCTCTCAGGTCATCTGCATGGGAAAGTTCTGCTTTCTGTCCCTAAAACCAAAACTAAATGTACGTGGGGAAGCAGCATTTCGTTTTTATGCACAACATGGAACAAACTCACAGAAATCCACAGGTGTGCTGCCACTCTTATTGTCTCCACCAGGCCGAAGGCATGGGGAGAGAGTATGTTTTGCACAGTGTCTGTGTGTTTTACACTCCGTCCGTGTGTCCGTGTGTGTGTCCGTCCGATATTCTCCGGCACCGTTAACCCGGTTGATGCCAAACTTTGCACACACACTCCCTATATGCCAACGATGAACGATTATAGCGCCACCAGGAGGCCGACTCCATATTTTGTCCAAAAATCCCACAAATCGTTACACAGTATCTCTATAGTCATGTGCCCAAGACAGATCTGTCCGATATTTCATATTCCATCCTGATTGACTAACATTAGCTTTCAAAATGTGCAGGATTGGCCCGTTTTTAACAAAAAGCCTCAAATCATGAACGCAGCGTGTAATTTACGTGAAATCTTTCACAGACGTTCCTACTAGGCTGAGGAATATATCCCACCCTTTTCACATTGGCCTGTTGCCACCAGGAGGCCACAACCTGACCTGCCCTGGTGGAGACCCCGAGGGGCACTTTTTCTAGTTTTTTATTCTTTTTTTGCTTCTGCATTGTAACTGCATCTGTTATTTTTTGTTTGTTTCTTTCTCTTTCTTTCTTTTCTTTTCTTGCATGTCATCCTCTTTATATCATTAATTCTTTCTTTATTTCTTTGTGGTGTTTGACATCATGATACCTATAATCATCTTTCTTTGTATTAATTTCAAAGGGTTTATAATGCTGCTGTGTTGTCCTCATCATGAGTTGTGTGCCGACACTGCCGAGATGGGGACAACACCCAACCTAAGACAGATTGTGATTGGAAGGTGTTACACTTACATCACACTATTACACCCAGGCTCAAGGTAATACTCTCTCAGTCCCTGTATGTCCCACTGCACATTTTTGGATTGATTGATTGATTGAATATTTATTTGTCAGAAATGTAAACAGCTGTGTGGAGTTTGCATGTTCTCCCCGTGTCCCCTAGGGTAGAGATACATACCCTCACAAAAAACATGCAGTAATCCTGGTCTCTAAACTGCCTCCCCCTGGCCAGCCGGGGGCGCCTGATGGAGGGGAAAGGAACTGGTTGGAATAACGTGTTCCTTCCACGCGCTACGTCCAACCAGGGAAACTCCCCCCTGCCAGGCGTCAAGGAGCGACTTGGACACTCAGGCATGAAGGAAGCATGAGTTCAAGTCCGTTGCTCTCCCCTTGTCCCCCATATATGGGGACTAGGTTGCTCTCCCCTTGTCCCCCATATATGGGGACTAGGTTGGTGGAGGGTGTGTAGAGCCCAGGATCACATTAGATAATTGACACAGGGGTGAAAAATGGGTTACAAAATCGTGGGATAAAAATTATATAAAAAAAGAAAAAGAAATGTAAACAGCACGAGCTACAGGCAGACGCGCGCGCGCGTGTGTGTGTGTGTGTGTGTGTGTGTGTGTGTGTGTGTGTGTGTGTGTGTGTGTGTGTGTGTGTGTGTGTGTGTGTGTGTGTGTGCGTTTCAGCTATGACTGTGAGCTGATCTGGAGAGAGTTTGAGGAGGCCGTTATCCAGCGTTCCTCTTGTGGTGTAAAGGTGAAGCACTACCATCAGCTGTTTGATGCCATGGTGCCAAAACACACCTGGTCTTGTGACAGAGTGAGTGCTTTCTTCTTTTTACTGTCAAGTGTCCTCCAAATCCCTTTAATAATAATAAACTTTAATACCTTTGTCCATTATACAGTACACATAAAATATCTTGGCAGAAAGTTTGCAGTGAAACACGTTGTTTGCTTGTAGATCACAATTTGTCGCTAATCCCCGTACGATTACGAAGAATACAATCTAAAATCTTTAAAAAGTCTTAAATGCTTAAGTGTGTACAGTGTACACCATTGCAAGTCAACTCGAATCAGAGCATTTTTATGCAGTATAAGTAAAATTCAAAGACCATATTATCTATGTCAGGGTGGAAACCTGTATGTCCAAAACTGTTAATTCTCAGGATTCAAATTCAAAACTATAGCAGAATGAACAGATCTACAACCTCAAAACGCATCGCTTCGCTTTGTGTTTTGAGGTTGTAGATTATGCTACTTTTGAGTCAAGTAGGGCATTAATTTACAAAAAAACCCACAAGGAAATAGTAGGTTTCTGCCCAACAGCAACGAATACAAACAGCAAATATACTTTCAGCTAGGCCCAGGGCAAAGGTTGACACTAAAGAAAATCAATCAATGACTCCTATTAAACCATGTGGTTCCCAAAGTGGGGTCCGGGGACCCCCAGGGGTACTTGAGGGAGTTCCAGGGGGGACCCAGCTAAATGATCATTTGGAACCAAATGGACCCTTATGGGTCTGTAACTCAGAGTGTACAAATGGAACCAAATGGACCCTAACGGGTCAAATGTGTACAAATGGAACCATTTCCATTTGTACACTCTGAGTTAAATTAGCATTGATTTTACAATATAAATTGGGGGTCCCAGAGATAGAAATGCTATTAAATAGGGGACCGTAGACTAATGCATGTCAAACTGGGGGGGGGGTCCTTTAAATTAAACAGGTTGAAAATCGAGACATAAAAATCTTCTCTTATTGGGGGTCCCTGGCATGTCTTTTCAAATGGGGGTCCGCGAGGCTAATTAGTGTCAATTTGGGACCTTGGAACCTTGACATGAAAAGGTTTGGGAACCACTGACTCCTAAACCATGTTGAATAGCTTCTTGCTTCCTTGTGTTCCATGTGTTTTAGTCCCTGTTCTGGAGTAAGACCCGGACTCTGATGCACAGCTATGCAGCCGTGCTGCGTGGCTTCTGGACCCTGGAGGACACCCTGGTGGGCTACATGTTCAACGACCTCATCTGGTGCGGCCACGAGGATCACATAGGTGCAGGGATTTGTTTTACTTTTGTCTAGTCCGGCTAAAAACCCTGAAGTGACCCTGCCCCCCCCCCCCCCCCCCAGGCAGGCAGGCAGACATTTTCTGTGGTTAACTTTTATTTTCAATTCATAAAATCTAATTATGTTAATACAATATAACTTGTACAATTTGGGGTGCATGTATTTTGTCTCCCTGCTCTTCTATATCGAGATCCTGTGGTCTGTCTAGGTGAGACATGACCTTTGACACCATCCTATTTCTGGTTTGACGTGGTTTCACAATGCGTCGCATCCGCTATTTTTAAATGGCCGAAATGTGTATAGGGCTGAAGTTAATGTTAAAGTTAATGCAAAGTAACAAGTGACGAAAAAGTAAAGTACAAATACCTCAAAACTGTATTTAAGTACAGTACTTAAGTAAATGTACTTAGTTACCACTTACAGTAGTCTACCACTGCCAAAAGGCTGGACATTTCATGTACTTCCGGTTAGACATATTTAGTAGTTCTTATCTCTGGGAACGAGGTTACCTGTCAATCATCTTCTTGGGTTACACTCTTTGTCGTCGTTCATTATTTGCATTCCATTGTCCAGAGATAATTGTAGCCTGTAATTGTATATTCAGTTTGCACACCCGTAGTGGAGGAAAACAAATGTATTTTTGCACTGAAACTGATCTGGGGGCTGCCCTAAGGTTCCACCTCCCGTTAGTTCGACCGGATTAAGGATGCGTTAAAACGACTGTGTCGCATATAGATTTTAACCACTTTATCTGTTGAAAAATAGCAAATCTACAAGCTCATAGTGTGGCACCGAGTGCCGCGCTATGAGCTTGTAGGTCTGCAAAAAAAGAAATATCGTGAAAATGAGTGCAAATCTTTGAATATATATTCTTTCCCAGCTAACGTTTTTAACTCAAATCTTGCTTCTGGAACAACATATTTTCAGATGGGGGTCGGCGGCCAAATACAGATAATTCTGGTGGTCCTTGACATGAGAAACGTTGAGAACCACGTCCACTGACATAGAAACATAGGGTTTTCAGAAAACTGTGATTAGAAAATTTTTGTAGAATCAGTTCTCAGGTCTAAAAATGGGTTAAAAACAAATGACATTTAGCACAGGGACACAGGGATGTTACTAACTTACTGTACCCTGTACACTATGTTACTGTATGTTCTGTACCCACTATAAAACATAGTCACACACAATATTTTGTTCTACAGGGTTTGATTTAGGTTCTTGTCCAGAGTGGTCAGAATGTATCCATCATCCAGTGTACTCCTTATGGAGGCAAGCCTCACAACATGTACGTTTTCGTTTTTTAATTTATATATATTTTTTTTATACATGTTATCAGACATAACAGACAGGTATCAACAATAGACACAAGAAGACACAACAAGAAGTTGTGCACTAAAATTAGAAATGTTGTCTTTGCTGTGTATCAAGCATACAAATCTGTTGAACAGAGTATATGGTAAAGCGAGAGGCACAACATGTAAGAGGTTGACAACACAATTTGGATCATCTCTGGCAAAAATACAAAAATAAAATAAAAATTAAGTTTTGTAACTTACTGCCACTCTCTTTATGCTCAGTTTGCAGAAACGGCATGTGGCAACATCACGGTTCTGTTGAACGGATCTATTGACAATGCCTTCAACAGGAAAAGGTAAAGTGAGACATTCATTCATTCATTATAAAGCAAACATGCCAGTATAATACTGTATATGCCTGCAATAAAATGTAATCTTTTTTTCATTTCACAGCATGTTTGGAAGTGTTGAGTTGGACAGTCTGAACCCACGAATGGTGGCCCATGTCAACATCAAGGTCGTATCCAACCTGGAGGGACCCTTTATGTGAGGATACATACATACACACCCTAACTAAACTGATCTCATACTGCTATGAACAACACCGTTTTTTAACATAATTTTAACAAAATTGCAAGACATGACAACAGTCATACCCAAACTTTTGACATATTTAACCATTTTGGGAACCGATGGTAATTCCGACGGAGCATTTGTCCGAACAATTTTCGGACTAGCGCTCGAACATGCGCTGTTCCCGTTAAAGCCTGTTTTACATAGACGCAAAAAAAAGAGAGAAATGAGAATAAAACTAATCAGCACATAGGGAAAATGCAACAGCGTCTAATAAACGGTTTACAGGTATATCATCATCATTATGAGTTGGTGTTACGGTGAGTAGGGATGAGGACCCAAATGCAGGCGACAGCAGGCAGAGCAAATAAACTTTGAAGGATTTATTAGATAATCTGAGGTTCTTCCATAATACAGGGCAAAGAATGCAAGACAAAATCACAGAAAACATACAGGAACTCCCACAACAGGGAACTACGAACCAACAAGAACACAATGCAAACACAGGACTTAAATACACACAGGATAACATGGCACAGGTGGAACCAAAACACAATCAACACTATGATAGGCTGGGGGAGGTGGAAACACTGACAAACTACAAGGTAGGTTAGACAAGGTAACTAACAGTAACTGGAAGACAGGAAACACTAGGAACGATACTACAAAATAAGATACACAAAACCAAGGCAACAACAGAGTAACAGAAAACCAAAACCAACGCGAAACAGTCAGGAACACATGAGCAAATACATACATAACATACTGAAATCAGTGAAAAGACAGAAATACATTAAAGTCCAAAATCTAATTAGGACAGTCAAAGTCCACGGTCCGAGGAGCGGACCGTGACAGTTGGGTAAAAGACCCCCAAACCTCATCATACATTTCACTTTTCCTCTTCAGAATATAAGTTATCCTTTCCATAGCACAGCAACTCTGAATGTTTTTTTTCCCATGAGAGTAATAACACGTCCATAAGAATTTGTTTATTCCTTGGTATGACTATGGTTACATGAACACAGTTACTGCATGTTCTATAATCTATACGATATATTTAGGTGTGAGAGTCTGTCTCTTTGTTCTTCTTATACGCCGCAGAGAATCGTGCAGAACAGGATCAATAGTGGAACTGATCAGCATTCTGCAGAGAAGAGGGTTCCGCTGGACATGCACAGACAATGACCTGTGAGTGTCCACTAAGGCTGATGTGCTCTGAGTCTCAACAGCTTGAATAAGAAAGAAAAATTACCAGGGCGCTTCAGAAGAGACCTCCCAAATACAAAACAGGAGCACTCGACTGCAGGGTCTGCACGTTTTATTACTTAAGTTGTGAATAGTGGTGTAAAGTAACTAAGTATGTTTACTTAAGTACTGTATTTTAACCCATTCTGAACGGGAACCCATTTTGGTGTTACAGTAGCATCATGTTATGCTTTAGCTATTGAAAAATAGCAGATCTACAAGCTCATAGCGTGCCACCGAGTGGCGCGCTACGAGCTTGTAGGTCTGCTATTTTTGAAAAATCAAAGAACGACTGTGACATTTTTAGAATCTGATCTCAGGTCAGAATGGGTTAATCAGACCAGTGTGTGTCCAGTGGAAACCTCGTATGAATCTGATCTCAGGTCAGAATGGGGTACACTTTGAGATATTTGTACTTTACTTGACCCTTTCCAATTTCCAATACTTTTACTTCTACTCCACTATATCTCAGAGGCAAATACTGTACTTTTATTTGAAAACGTTAGTTACTAGTTACTTTGTAGATTTGGATTATTATTACAAAACATACATTAACCAGCCCTATATACATCTACAAGCTCACAAAGTGTTGCAACGCGACACATTGTGAGCTTGTAGATCTGCTATTTTCAAAATATTTGTATGCGTTTGATATTGATATTGATTGATTTATTAACAGTTTGCAGAATTACAGTACATTTCAAGTACAACTCAATACAAAAACTGTTAACTGTGAGTGGACGACACCATAAAGCATTACACTTGTTTACAATAGGGACCACCATTTTCAATTAATCAAAACATTTAGAGACGTACGAATATACACAACTATTATAGTCAAAACAGGAATTCATCATAGAGGTAAAAAGGGAAAAGAAAGTACCGTAAAACAATTGAGTACTTTTTTCCACAACTGCTTGCTATACTGTTTGCCTGAAAGTCCAGACACTTGTGAACACATCCAGGCTTCAGTCTGATATCAGGCTACGGTACTGTTGCCTTTGTTGTGTTTTTCTAAGAATCACAACACAAAGAGAAAGAGCTGAACACGAGTTTTATTTGTACTCATTTGAACATGAGTACAAATAACTGCACATGAGAATAAGTATACTCGCCGTGGCATATATATATCGGTGGAAAAACATGACTGGGAACCACTTATATAACGTATTATTTGTGTAATGTTACAACACAAAATCACTAAATGTGTTACTATATTGCTCATGTTTGTCCACAGCAGTGTTGATTTCGTCGAGTAATACTACGACAATTTTTTACCTTCATCAACAAATAAAAACTAGAGTAAAATAGTGGCCAAGAGATTCAGTATAAGTCATTTTACACTTGGTTGCATGCTGAAAATAGCAGATCTACAAGGCAGTCGGCAGTGTAAAATCAGTCATTACGACGGCATCAAGGCGCGCCAAAATACATTTTAGTCGACAAAATCAACTGTAGATTTAGTGTGTGCATGTGTGTAATGTGACTAAAACTAAATGAAAACTATTCAAGAGACTATGACTAAAACTAAAATCAACCTTAACTCCACAGGACGTTGAAGATCCTTCAGTGCATGCAGAACCCCCGACAGGCGTCCTGTCAGACGTGTGCAGACAGCCTGCTGCACAGAGAAGCACCTGTGCAGGTACGGCTCCAGTGCTCAGCAAGACTGCACTGTTTTGTCACTTCACTTGCACTTTTCTTTTCCTGTTTTTTTGTCTTTTTCTTGTACTATAGATGTTGTTTATGTCCTGTGTATGTAAGACTGAGAGTGCTCTGAGCAAAATAATTTTCATTGTATTTATACTCTGTATCTATACACATGACAAATAAACCTGAACCTGAACCTGAGCTCGGTTCTACAAAATGTCTTCTAAATCATGACAGTTTTCTGAAAAACCTCATGTTTCTATGTCAGTGGTGCTCAACCTTTTTCATGTCAAGGACCCCCGGAATTATCTGTATTTGGCCGTGGACTCCCATCTGAAAATGTGTTGTTCCAGGGACTCCCCCAGAAGCAAAGATTTGAGTTAAAATGTTAGTTGTGAAAGAATATATATTCAAAGATTTGCACTACATCACAATGCATCACAAAGCAACATGTTGTGAGGTTGGTAGATCGTCTATTTTCACTATTCGGTACAGGGTTTACGTGCTTAACCAGTTTACAATCTGTATGGTAGACTCAAAAGCATTTGTTTGTTTGGTTGTTTGTTTGGTTTTCAGATGAGCACTCAGTCAGGGGCGTCATTTGGGGCATCAGGGGATGGCAATCGCCACCCCCTAGTGTTCACATTTAACCTTAAATTCAGTTATTTTTGTATGAAAACATAAATTAATGAACATTAACCACTATCAACGTGGGGAATGTGATTATGAGCGAACATTTTCAAAGATTTTCCTCTTTTTGCCCCCAAATGAATAGTTAAAATAGTTGATGTACAAGTTCTCAACGCACCGCTTGGCAACACACAGAGCTTGTAGATCCACTATTTTTTTCTATTTTAGAAATGGGGCTATAATTATGGTAACTTTTTGCCACCCCATATTTCTGAAATGACAGCCTCTGCAAAAACTGGTTTGACTCCTCAGGGCATTAAACCAGGGGTTTTCAACTGATTATGAACCAGGGACCACCACCCTGACTGAGAATCAACCTGGGGACCACTGTTGTGTTGGGAGGGGGATATGGGCGTGGTGTGGGGGGAAAATTAACCTTCCATATTAAAATCATGTTGCTGTTCATTGTAACTCACTTATGAGCGAGCAGACGCATGCAATTAATTATGGGCACATTTCCTTATAATGGTGACTCAACCAGGCAAACCGGTACAGTTTCCCTTGAGATTCTACCTCCCTTTTCTGTGGAAGTTCTTGACGTCCGACTTCCCAGTAACTTACAACATCGATCGAGCGTCATCGTATGTCACCACGTCATTTACTGCATTGTTTCTCAACTTGTGGTCAATACAATAAATTAAAATACAAATCTTCCCTTTCCTACATTACTAAATGCATGGTCAGGGACCACATGCAATACCTTCACGGACCACCAGTGGTCCACGGACCACCTGTTGAAAACCCATGCATTAAACAGATCAGATCTGCCTCAGCTCGCCTCTATGCCTGGTGTTATCCTATCAGGGGCTGAGTAAGAGTGTCTTCTTTGATTAAGCTTTGATTGTGTTACATTAAATGTACACAACAGGAAACTCTTTGTGCCCTGGCCTGAGGCCTCATTCACACGTTTCAAACACTGATCAATCAAATGTTTGGTCGTTTTGTTTTGTTTTTTTGGGCCACCACAATGCTTTTCCAATGAGTTGGTCGGTGTGAGCTTAGTTGCCACCATTGCCACCACCAGTGGGTGGTGCGGCACCACCCACTGTTCCGCACCACTGGTGCCCCACTCTTCTTGTATCTATTTAATCAGTGACAGAGTCACGACAGGTGACATTCCAGAAGATTTATGTGAAGAGGAGTAGAGTCAGTAGTAGCCTTGACCACCAGACTAGTGTGTGTGTGTGTGTGTGTGTGTGTGTGTGTGTGTGTTGCGCGCAGTGACTTGTGCCTTGTCCAGCCAGCCCCACTTGTTCTACAAATAGACGTGAGTGTGTTGTGAATGCTGCTACGGTGCACTTTACTGCTGCTGGTAAACAAACAAACCCGCTGCGGGGTGGTCACTGGTCAGTCAGTTACTCACAACAACAAGGAAACAGCTTTTGAGAGAAACACGTACTGTTGCTGCTGCATGATCGATAGTCAGAGAAGAATACTCACTGTTACCGATCATGGAACGTGAAGAAGGGTATGCAGGGATCGGGAAGGATTCGCAGCAGACACGCAAAGTGCGGAGCCGTGGCCGTGGCTGCTGGCTGGTGGTCGGCGTGGTGTGCGTGGTGCTCGGGGTCCTGGTCCTGGTCCTGGCTCTGACCCTGGGACTGACCCCCGCACCGCTCAGCTTCAGGGAGGAATTCACCGCCAGATGCGAGGCGTTTGCGAAGCGCTTTAACAAGAGGTAGTCTTTTGTTAAGACATTTTTTCTGTGTTATTAATTAATTAATATTAGCCTATAGGCTAAGTGTTTTCATTTTAAGAGATGATCGATATTTCACTGACAACATCATTCGGAATGGGTCCAGGTTTATTTCCTGTTGAATGACATTGGTGGGCGGGGGTTTCTGTACCCACTGAAAAATCGGCCATACATTTTTCCCATAGAGATTTACAAAAATATTTATATCAATTATTTTAAGCAATCCTAGAATACAGCCATCCAGGTCAGGATCCTGGGGAATCGTGACAATAAAACCTTGGATTGTGTGAGGGGAGGGGAATAAATAAATAGGCCTACCTTAGTTTTGTATAGCTGGTTTAATTTTTCTTTCTTCACAGAATCAAAGGTGTTATGGTCATGAATGATTCACCAGGATAGCAGTTAAAATAATTGATATAAATATTTTTCTAAATCTCTATCACTCACACACACACACACACACACACACACACACACACACACACACACTTTGTTTTTACACTCTCAGTTAAATTAACCACAACCCAATGACCCCTGATCATTCATTCTTCCTGTCCTTTCCCAGGATTGAGTGTGAGCAGGTCTGGAGTGTGTTTGAGAGTGCCTATGTGGGCAAGGATCCATGCAACGTTCCCATGGAGGCCTATGACAGCCTTATCTCTGTGGCACCCTTTGAACCTGCATGTAACCGAGTGAGTAACAACTAGGGCTGCAAATGTCCTTTATTTTTAAGATACTTTTTTTCAATTAATACAATACGAGAAGCACTTTTTACCGTCCAATTTGTTTAATTTTGTATATCAACAAATCGATTGCAATTAATTTTTTTATAGTTTTGAATATATCTTCTTTTTAAAGATGGAGTGCTGTGATTTTTTTTCCACCCTAAAACATGATCATCCAGTATTATTATTATAAGGAGGAACTTTGACTAAGCAAACTACGCGAAAGAAAGTGTTTGATAACTATTATTTTGTCTTAATAGATGATGTTCTGGAGCAAAACCAAGGACATCGTCCATGAATTCACAGAGAAGAGAGACTGTTATGTGACTCTGGAAGACTCTCTACTGGGCTTCGTCCTGGATGGACTGACCTGGTGTGGGAAGGAGGGCAGCAATGGTAACTATTACGCCTTTTAAAGGACTGTACAGATGACATAGAAGAGATGTGGCCGGTCGCAGGGACTTACCCCCCAATCCAACCCTCGATGCTGAGTTTTAAGCAGGGAGGCACTGGGTCCCATTTTTAGAGTCTTTGGTATGACCCGGCCGGGGATCGAACCCCGACCTCCTAGTCTCAGGGCGGACACTCTAACCACAAGGCCACTGAGCTGGTATCTGGAGGAGAGATATCCCCGCCTGCATCTCTCCGGTGACCAGGTCATTCTTATTAAACTCCTGAACCACCTTAACTGGTTCCTTTTGTTATGACTCAGCCTATAGGTCACTAGGTGTTAACATAATGTAATGGACTCCCTCCTCCCCAGTCCCCAAACAAATCCAGTCAACACTAGTTTAAAATCCAAAATACAGTGATTTATTTTACAAGTGACAAATGGGTAAGTTACCTCAGGGTGGTTCACCTGAACAGCCTACTAATCAAACAAAATCCCATGCTTAGCTTTAACCAAAAATAAACATTCATAAAGCGTACCTACTCTTAACATATTAAAACTGGGAAAGCATCTGTCATTTTAGATTTCAACCACTTTAGCAATTATTTTTCTACTGAAATATAGCAGATCTACAAGCTTGTCAGCGCTTCTTGCCACGATATGAGCTTGTAGATCTCCTATTTTTGAAAAGTTGTGAATATATATATATTTTAAAGCGAACATTTTTAACTCTAATCTTTGCTTCTGGGGGTGCCTGGAACAAAATATTTTGAGTTAGGAGTACACGACCAAATATATATAAATTTGCAAGCTGTTGGTGGGCAACCCGGCCTGGCGGAGACCTGCACTCTGAGGAGCCATACTTTTCTAGTTTTTCTAGTGAAATAAAAAAATATTTTGCAATTTCATGTTAGTGACTGACTGCGCATGCTTCTGTATTCTTCACTGTTACTGTTACTACTACTACTAAACATGTGTGCAAAACATTGTGTTTTCCTAGAAACATTAACCAGTGGCTGCCCAGGATGGACTGAATGTTACAACAATACAGTCCGTTCCTTCTGGAACCGGGCCTCAGCTGGAGTAAGTATACCCAACAACAACAACAACAGTGCTTATCAAACGTTCTCATGTCAGGAACCCCCCAAATTGATATATATATATACTGTATATACTCATATATTTGGCTGCAGACCCCCACCTGAAAATGTTTTGTGTCAGGGACCCAGAAAATAAACAATGCCGCCGACAGGCATGCGCACAAACACATCATGGGTGGGGCAACCAAATGGTGAGAATAAAGGATTTGTGTAAATGTTGTTCTGACTAAATCTAGGTTGCAAAGGCAGTGGCTTTGTGCTTTATTGAAAATAAGAAAGAAATATACATAGAGACATAAATATACATAGAAAACATTTTTCATATTTTTCATAAATGTAAAAAAATAGCATATGTATTATGTACATGCTCACAGTGCGGCACAAAGTGACACGCTGTGAGCTTGTATATCTACTCGTTTTGAATAGTCAACGTATAAATGGATACATTGATTAAAATGATTGTGATGTTGTGTTAACACATTTTGCTGGGGACCCCCTAGAAACCCTCCAAGGGCCCCTAGGGGTCCCTGGACCACTCTTTGAGAACCAACCAGACCTAGAAATCAGTATTCTCCCTCTGAGCCATCCAGACCAATGATAATAAGTCTTTGAATAAAAACAATCAAGTAATGTGTACTGTGAAAAAAAAAAACTGGCGACATTTTCTTAACCATTATGCCCTGGCCTATATAACTAGGCCTAGCTAAAATAGCTAATCTGCATCTTGGAAACATTTGGCTTTGGGCGATGCTTTTTAAAAATTAGCCCAAAATATGGCTGGCAAGGATACTGTGGTTAACATAAATGTTTTAATTTAAAGGGATATTTCACTTTCAAATAAAAATAAACGTACAAAAAATGCATTAGAATATCCTTCTAGGCCCAGGCCGTAGCGTAACGGTCTGGGCACCGGACTGGTAATCCAGTCGCAGTGTGCCGCGGGTTCGACTCCCGGACCCGACACGGCCTTTACTGCATGTCATCCCCCCATCTCTCTCCCGTTTCCTGTCAGCCTACTGTCTGTCCCTTCAAAAATCAATAAAAAGGCGTAAGCCGCAAAAAAATCTTAAAAAAAAAAAAGAATATCCTTCTAATTTGTGAGGGGGGCCGTGATTTTTCCATAACATTTTTCACTCATTTCTTATATATATTTTTATGTTTATTTCATTTGAAAATTTCAAGTGAAATATCAAGTGATATGTTCAAAAGCAAATATCAAACGTATCAGACAGTCTTAGATACGAACTCGGTTTACATTTCCTAAACGTAAATGCATGCATTTCTTCTGATAGGCAGAGTGGGAAGGAAAGGGTCTGTGAGCCTGGGCTGTTTATCAATGAGGTTTTGTCCTCCTCTCCTCCATGGAGAGTAGACACACTGCTTAGCTTCTCTCCTGAGTGAGCAGAGTCCCACTCACTCAGGATGCCTCGCATTTGGCTGTTTAGGAATGCAGTCGTGCAGCAAGCAAGCAGCAGAAGAAGAATGCATTTGCAAGGAGCGTCAAACACACATTACCTTGAGACAATTGCACGCGGCCCCATCTAAATCTCAAAGATTTACAAAGTCACACCCATAGCACAAAGAAGGCCTAGTCAGTCAGTCAGTCCTTAGTCTCACGTAGCCAGACAACTATTCCACAATCTCTGAATGCTATATGACAGGTAGAGTCTGGAAATATACCACCCGATATCCGAGTAAGAAAGTTGCCATTTCCGTTCACGAAAATATGTTTTTATGTCTCTTATAGTTTGCAGAAGCTGCCTGTGGTGATGTCACATCAATGCTCAATGGGTCCATAGCTGCACCGTTCGATGCTAATAGGTGAGTCATTCTAAAAGTCCAGTAATTGACTAGCCTAGGAGACCGCAGGCGTTTAGTTTTTCACAAGAAAAAGAAACGCCTGGGCAAACAAGTCACATTTCCTGGTCTAGGAGTCGGAGGGAACTATAGTGCAGAGGGGCGGCGTTCCAAATTTGGTGACGTCAGTGTTCTCCGCAGTTTTCCAAAGGGGAGGAGAGCGCTGGGGTGCTCAGATGCGTGAACCAATAGGATCCACCGGCCCCTCTATACCAGAAATAACACTGGCTGGGCCAGGCTAGTCATTGACTAACTACTGAAGTTACAAACTGAATCATTACCTTCATAACATCTAACATGTTTAACTGTGGCGTTCACATAAACTCCTTTTTTTTTAATGCACACATCACTTTGGATGTCAAATGATACATAGCCTAGCCTACACTATGCATGATAAAATATGAATATTGAAAAATTTGTTTACACGAATCTGCTTAAAAGACCTCATGGGCCCAGGCCGTGGCGTAACGGTATGGGCACCTGACTGGTAATCCAGTCGCAGTGTGCCGCGGGTTCGACTCCCGAGCCCGACACGGCCTTTACTGCATGTCATTCCCCCATCTCTCTCCCGTTTCCTGTCAGCCTACTGTCTGTCCCTTCAAAAATCAATAAAAGGCGTAAGCCGCAAAAAAAAAAAAAGACCTCATGAACTAGGATTGAATGTTGACCTTTCAACTTCAACCCTATAGCTTTATGACATTATTTATGACGGACATTGTTTGCCAACTCATTTTTAAATGCTACGGAGTCCTTAAGCGTATTGTAACATACCATGGCTTGTCTATGGTATGTGCATGCGTTCGTGCGTTCGTGCGAGCGTGCGTGCGTGACTTATTTTATTTTTCACCTGTTAAGTGTATTGGCTCTGTGATAAAATACTTGACTTGACATAATTATTGGGATAGAGAATGATAGTTGAGTACATGATTATGGCAGTCTGGCAGATATATACAGTAACCATGTTATGGCATTGTTTTCATCACATATTTATTGCTGAGTCTAACCACGTTATGGCATTGTTTTCATCACAGTATCTTTGGCAGCATTGAGGTGCAGAGGTTCGACACCACCAGAGTCAAGAGTCTGAATATAGTTCTGATCACCCAGGAGTCTCTTCTGTAAGATGTGTTCCTCCTACTGCATGTTTCCCATGAATTATCTACACTTATATATCATTATGAGGGTTAACAATTCTACGCTTTCCTCTGTTATGTGACAGCAGTAAAACATGGTAAGTGCGTACAGCAGGGGTCTTCAACAGGGTGCCTGGGACCCCTATGGGGTCCTGGAGTTATTACAGAGGGATCGTTTCCCCCCCCCCCCTTTTACATGAACAAATTGAACCCTAGCATTCCTATTCTGAGGAGAACTTAGCCAAAAAATAGCTGATCTACAAGGTCACAACGCCTCGCATCGCTGTTCCCGGCAAAGGTTTGGTGTAGAGAGAAAAATAGCAGTCTGAAAGGTCAAGTTTGACTGCTGTGGATCGGACTGAGCGACAGCTGTCCACCAAGTGAGGCCTGTGGACTGAGCTTATATAGGGCACACCCAAACTGTCATTGGCCAATGAGTTAAGTGGTGATGGCAATCAACATGTGTCTCATTGATGATGCAGAGAGTGAGAAGTGTCCACCAGAGGCCGCCATTTAGACAGCATGACAGAACATTCACTGCACTATGTAGTGATGATGAGTTAGGTGGTTAAATGTCTTGAAAATACACATTGACATGAATCCAACACCAATGACAGTACTGTCAAACAAGTCTGTGAAGCTATGCAATCTATGAAACAGTGTAATCTGCAACACAGTTGTATACAATAGTAGTGGGGGTCCCCGGTTCTGGCGAAAGAGCTAGTGGGTCCTTGGCCTGGAAAACGTTGAAGACCCCTGTGGTGTGAAGACCAAATTGGGCAGACTTACCGCTCGTCGTGTAACCGTAACACGATATGATGGGACTTTGGTAGACGGGTGTGAATAAAACACAGTGCAGGATCTTCCAATCGATCCGTTTAAGTCTGCGAGTCATAACACATAAAACATTGTTTTTGCTTCATTTTTTTCAGGACAGATTGTAACAACCCATCCTTACGGGACCTGCAGAAACAGCTGCGTCCTGGACTTAAATACAAGTGTAGGGAGGTGGCAGAGTAAGTGTGTGTGTGTGTGTGTGTGTGTGTGTGTGTGTGTGTGTGTGTGTGTGTGTGTGTGTGTGTGTGTGTGTGTGTGTGTGCGTGCGTTCACACACAGTGTCGACACACAGTACTGTATGTTGACGCTCTTCTCATTCTGTCTCCCTTAAGGGCCAACATCAGTGCCTGTGCCTCAAACCCAGAAACACCCTGTGGGGCCTGTTGGTAGACAGACAGGTTCCTGAGTGGTGCTAGCCACTCCAAGGCACAGCTCTATCTGTCTGTATAGGTCTGTCTGTTTGAGCACGGAATTGTCTTGTTTGTACCATGAGCTGCAGGCCATCAACCTTCTGATTGACACACACACACACACACACACACACACACACACATTTTTTTTGTATCCTGTTGGTAGATGGGATGTGTTTTTTTGTATCCTGCTGGTAGACAGGATATGGTACTGTCAGATATGATAGGATGTAATGGAAAGAATTTTGTGTTAAAGGAGGACCATTTTCAACCTATCTTCATATAATTGGTCCTCACTAATGCTCATTATAATATGCCACCATTGTTGTCTACTCTGTCTGTGTCTCAAGGCAAGGGCTGTGTGGACAGTTCTGAGGTGTCCACAGCCCTCCTATGAGACACAGAGCAAGTACAAAAAAAAGGTAGCATTTTCTCATGAGCATTAGTGAGGATCAACTATGAAGATACTGTAGTTTGGACAAGGGTGTGATCAATTCATGAATGTACGCATAAGGTATATAGATTAATTTACACTAGGAGCCTTAATATATTGATATCATGGACCGACTGATCAATATGCTGCAGACAGGAAAGTACATCATAATAATCTTTTATACATACTTTAGTTTGCTGAGTCTTTTGATACTGTTTTATATTCTTGAAAGGGACCTAGAATGTGTAATGTACTCACTGTATAGGCCTACTAAACTGCCAAATGCTGCTGTAATATTATATTTTCATATCTCACTATACTTGCCTCACAATGGAATTTTAAATACTTGTTGATTAAAATCATGAAATGAGCAACTGGTGTGAAATCTTTTTTTTTTTTCTTTACCATGCTTTGGCCTGGCTAGTGTCAGCCAAGAATTGTTATTTTGATCAGCATTCACATCAATACAACATAGAATTGTGGACACAATCTCATCAAACAATAACAAAATATTCAAGGTTTTGGGTCTGAGAGGCTAAAATCTCATCAAATGCTGGTCCGTGGCTCAAACGCCAAGTAAATAAATAATGATCCTTGATATGAAAATGGTTGAGAACCACTGATCTAGGCCGCCACCTAACTAGTGCTTTCCTTCATTTACATTCTGCTGCTTGGTCGTGAGTTGTGAAAGTAGCCACAGCTGGTGCTCAGAATAGGCCTGACATGCTTGTTTGCTTATTCACTGTTGTAGGCCTATTTCTACATTTTCGTTCTGAAACTTCTGATGAATTGAAAATGGTGGACCCTGTTGTAAACAAGCTTGTGTAATGCTTTATCAGTGTGTCGTCCACAGACAGTAACAGTCTTTGTATTGAGTCGTGCTTTCATGTGAAATGTACCCATTCTGCAAACTGTTAATAAATATTTCAATCAATCAGTCAGTTCCCTGGACCTCCACAAGGTGGCAGTGAAACACAGGAGAAGCTCTGGAAACGGGCTTGGATGTTGTCTTGAAGACACCAAAACAGACAGTGGAATCCTATAGTTAGTGTGGTTGCCCGAATGGGCAACCAGACTCTTGTAACTGTGACACTTTATTATTTCACTGGAGTAGTCTTTATTTTGACGCTTTATACCTCCCACACTGTACGCTGTACGCACTTGAGCCATATGTCAAATTGACCGGAAAAATCGGGAATCGTGTGCTTGTATTTTGTTAAGAGAAATGTTGTATAGTTTAATTGATATGAATTTATTAGTGAATTAAATTTCCCCATTGACATGAATGGGAAAAGGCAAAAAATCACATTCAAGTATTTTTTCCTCGGAGACTGTAATCACTATAGTTACAAAACTTTTAGGGATATTTCATAATTATCACTAAAATTAATTAAAATTATAATTTTATAGGTCGGCCTCATGGTGGCGCTATAACAGCCCACTTTACCTTTTGGCTTATAACTCTTGAACCGTAGGTCGTAAAATCAAAATTATGTTTTCCCTGGATTCCTTGGGTCATGACGCATCTCCCCATATAGGCCACGCCCATTTCCGCCATGATAGATTTTCCGCCATTTTGAATTTTGTCCAAAACAAACTTTTTGCTTTTCCTCCTACATATTTTGTCCAAATCTCACAGAAATCGGCACACATGATCTCTGGACATATCCGATTAAAACACCAAATGCAGAATTTTGGTAGTGCGTATCGTTCGGCCGTAATCGTCTTCCGAAGTTAGTAGGAGGGGCCTATATCACAAAAATGCCATAAATCACGAACGGAATGTCCAATCCATCCCAAATTGTTAATCACATGTCCGGGGTGGTTCAATCAACCAAGTTCTAAAAGCAATTCCATTTTCATCCATAGGGGGCGCCGCAAATGCGAGAAATGTAACCGTTTGTCGCAAAAACATGAATTTCGGGGGTTAAATCCCCTCTGAATTACTTACGCATGATCTAAGGCGTGACTTGAAATTGTAATTGGCTGGCAATATTAGTGGGAGGGGCATATGTAAGCCACTGCGGCAACCACACTCTGCAATTTTTTTAAATTGCGAATTTTCTAGTTTGTATAGTTTCAATGTTATTTATTTTTTGATATTGTTTAGAGTCTAAACATATCTATAGGCTATATCAGTCTAAAGTCTAAACGTTAGACTGAATATAGGTATGCATTTGATGTATTACCCTGCTGTGTTTACATTGTTTACATTGCTTACTGTAAATCGCTCTCAGGATTAAGAGCATCTGCTAATTGAGTAAATTGTTGTTTAACCTGCATTTTTCCACAAACTTTATAGTCTATAGCCTACCATTAGCAGCCTGATCTTCTATACTGTCATAACGTACTCAAAACTCAAAGGGCACCTACGGATGGCTGCAATTCGAAACTGGCCTCTGTAAAATCTGAATCCCCCCCACCCCCATTTTCCCTCACTGTATATTGTATCTTTTCCCTTTTTTGCTTCCCATATGAGGAATTCCTGTTCTGTACTTTAGCTACATAGAAATGTCTATTTGTATGTCTCTAAATGTCTGTATGTCTTTAAATGTTTTGATGAATTGAACAATGTGGACCCTGTTGTAAACAAGTGTAATGCTTAATTGGGTCGTCCACTCACAGTTGACCGTCTTTGTATTGAGTTTGTGCTTAAAATGTACTGTAAATTCTACAAACTGTTAATAAATATTTCAATCAATCAATCAAAACGTCCTTGTGTACCATCATCAGGCCGAGGTCTACAAAGAAGACTTTCTGAAGGAGCGGAGAGACAGGGGAAAGCTGAAGGAGAAGCATCTGGAACTGGAGAAGAGGTTCAGGAAAGTTCAACTCAAGAGTTACAAGCCCTCAAGTCCCAGGTACAACCACATGGTCTGGAATCTATAAGCTTGTATTTATGGTTTTGTAATTATGGCCCCACTCAGCGTAATATATGCCATTTGGTGGACGGTTTTATCCAAAGAGCCCTGCAGTGTCATCAGTGCACACAGTTCATTTTTAGCAGAGGTGACCACAGTGGGGGTTTTAGATGCGTAAACCATTTTGTGCGGGAACCCCTTTTGGTGTTTTAAACATTATGTTAGAATTTAGCTATTGAAAAATAGCAGATCTACAAGCTCATAGCGCGCCACCGAGTGGCGCGCTACGAGCTTGTAGGTCTGCTATTTTTGAAAGATCTTTGAATATATATATATTGTTACAGAGCGAGTTTGCTACTCAAATCCTTGCTACCCTGCCTGGAACAACATATTTTCAGATGGGGGTCGGCGGCCAATGTCATATATATTTGGGGTCCTTGACATGAATATGTTTGAGAACCACTGACATAGAAACATGGGTATTTCAGAAAACTGTCAGGATTTAGAACTTGGCATATTTTAAATTTCGACGTTGGGCCTAAATGGGTTAACCTTGGCAGCCATAGTGCTGTGCTTCGAACCCTTCCAACTACAAGAACACACATTCAATACGGCTATTCAATACTATCATTCAGGCAGGGCTGGACCGGGACAATCATTCAGGCCCGGGTTTAGGGTTACACTCATACAAGGCGTACAGTCATACACTCTGTACTTTCCATCTGGCGATATTGTATGCCAGTGAAAATTGCACTTCGACAAGCGCTTACAGTGGAAGAATATTGTTCTGCATTTATTTATGTCATATTTTAGAATCCTTTCATACAGTATATTGTTGCTGTTGTTGGGCAGAAACCTATTATCTCCAATGATATGTTTAACGTTTTTGCTTTGTTACTCTACAGTGCCCACAAAAGCATAAAAAGTAGCAGATCTGCAAGCTCGAAACTCAGCATAAAGCCAGGGGTTTTGAGCTTGTAGATCTGCTACTTTTCGACAGACGATAATGATAGCAAGAGGAATATTTTCCTGCTTTTCTCCCATTGAAGCACCGTCAGCGCTATCTCCAGTTCCTTTTACATGAATGAAAGCAACAACAGCACAATATGCAATGCACAATTTTTCATTTTACTTTTCCTTATTGGCAAAACCCATAATTATTTTACCACTACCATGTGACCCATATTACATAGACCTACAAAACATACCCTATTGTTTTGTGTTTGCCTTGCACCTGTCATTTCATCAGGCTGATGATGCATGTTGCATAATTAATTATCTCAGAAAACCATAATTTCATCATTTAAATGGCAGGGCAACATGGTCATATGTTAATTTTTTTTTTCCAAGGTTTTGTCATGTCATATGAAAGCAGGGAATCATAGCTTCAAATTGACATATTGTTTGTTCAGTTTGACCCACCATGTCTTGCAGAAAACAGCGAGTTGAGAAAAGAGGCTTGAAAGGATCACTTCTCTAACATTACACCTAGCTAGATGTTTAAGCATTTATATTTAAATGTACACGATTTCAGCTCTGACACTTATTTCAGACATGCTCTAGTATGTGAAGAGTCTGCCTGTGCTACCAACTCATTTTGAAAAAAAAAAAAAAAATCCTCCTCTGGTGAAAAGCTGGAGTTTGCGCGATGGCAGTCTCTCATCTCGCAGTCAAATCTGGTCACACATAGTCATTAATTAACATGCAATTTAGTGATTTCATCTTCTGATGGACGGTGATCCCTGCCACGTCATGATGTGAGCTTGTAGATTTCTTCCAGTATTTTTGAAAATTAAATGGAAATATTCTAAATGAAAAGGAAAAAATATCACACTCGTGTGAAGTGACGGGCGCTCTTATCATCATACCTCACATTCCGTGCTCAACCAATCAGCTGAGCACATTCTGTGCGCATACACACAAATCTGTGATATACGCCCCCCCCCACACACACACACACACACACACACACACACACACACACACACACACACACACACACACACACACACACACACACACACACACACACACACACACACACACACACACACACACACACACACACACACACACACACACACACACACACACACACACACACACACACACACACACACACACACACACACACACACACAGCTGTGCATAGGAGGGCCCCTCAAAAACGTTTGGAAAACAAGTCGCAGATGGTGCGTTTACGGCACGTGGTTCATTTGTTAAGGCATTTATTTGGTGTAATTATAGCAGCAATGTGTTCTTGTTTATTTTTTAACAATTGGTCCATCGATCCCACATTTTATTTCTAATTGTCAGTGAGATTCCTCCCCTCAGTGGTGGTAAAACTGCACTTCAGAATGATGACACTTAACTGAAAACAACCCACATTTACTGTTATGACCTGAAAAGGCCATCGTCTGGATGGAGGGGAAAGGAACTGGTTGGAATAACGTGTTCCTTCCACGCGCTACGTCCAACCAGGGAAACTCCCCCCTGTCAGGTGTAAAGGAGCAACTTGGACACTCAGGCATGAAGGAAGCATGAGTTCAAGTCCGTTGCTCTCCCCTTGTCCCCCATATAGAGCACCGAAGTCTGACGTCACTTTCAGTAGAGGGCGTCAGTCCCCAGGTTCATGTATTTGTTTAGTTGCATTGTAATCCCCATTGAGGCGATTTGACATCGCCTCATATAACAACTGTGTTTGAAAAATAAACATGTCACCCCGGCCGCTTCACTCATATGGATATGAAGAATCAACTGACTGAGAGAAAACGCTAATGTTACTGCTACTGAATTAGTTACATTTTCGCTAGAAGCAGACTGTATCATATATGAGTGACTGACTGTTGCAAACGATACAGAGACACCTCCCTGACAATAACGCCGAGACAGCTTGTTTATGTTTGGACCACAACGCTTATAGTAGACGATATTAAGATCACCCCATGTTATTCTCCATAGAGAAATCACTTCCGCGAACCAGGGGAATGGTCGGGATGAGCGAGTTACGTCAGGACTTCGGTGCTCTATATGGGGACTAGGTTGGTGGAGGGTGTGTAGAGCCCAGGATCACATTAGATGATTGACACAGGGGTGAAAATGGGTTACAAAATCGTGGGATAAAAAATATATATGTAAAAAAAAAAGAAGGCCATCGTCTGAAACCTGAAGCGAGACACTTGGAGCTTCAACGGAAGTGATTGTCAGTTAGTTTGCTTAAAGTGCATTATGCACGAAACATAGATCAATGAACATTTGAAGTACTTAGCTGACCATTAGGCTCTGTTCACCTGATCTAATGGTAATGACAAGAAGACTGGGCACCTCCATGTAAAATTGACTTTTCCCCCCCCAAAAAAAGAAGGAAAGTATACATGATTACATTGATTAGAACATGATTGGACATTTGATAATTAAGGCCTAATAGTTCTACAAATTGCTATAAAACCTGTATATCCAGTCATTTTTGGACATAAAAAAGAAGTTCCAAGGGTAAATGTAAGTCTGATAATGTTGTGCCATACATGTTCACATCATGTTCACTGTGTGTGTGTGTGTGTGTGTGTGTGTGTGTGTGTGTGTGTGTGTGTGTGTGTGTGTGACTGTGTGTGTGTGTGCGTGCGTGCATGTTTTACATTCTGGACAAAATAACCAATTTTACACGAGATGCCCCTCTTAATTCCCTTGTGCATCCGATCTAATGCTTGGTGGATTAGTTACATTCTTTAGTGGTGGTCTTGGGAAGTTATTTCTAAATAGGTGTAGTAATGTGATGTTAAGAAGGGCCTCAAGGTTGGTGATGAGTTTTAAAAGACAAAGCTGTTATAAAAATGAATATTTAAATGATGACACTTCTGTACCCCCAGTGCTCAACATCATAGCATGATGTTTACATCGCCTACTGTGACACGTGGAACAAAATGCATACATTTGAAATGCCTGTAATTTCTCTACTTTTTTTTTCTTCTTTTTTTTCCTCTTACAGATAAATACAATACATTGTTAAATACATTCTATGGAAGTATTTGCGGAGGACAGCATCATCAACAACCATGCGGGTTTAAAAAAAACAAAAACAAGAAACAAAACTAAAAACAAGAACGCAGCAAAATCTTCAGTGTTAATTGAACTGAGAGCGTGAAAAAATATAGATGCTCGTCGTGGGGTAATTATTTTCCACTGATTGTTCATAGTTTAAAGGACCACTTCACCACTTTTCAACATCTCTTCATATAATTGGTCCTCACTAATGTTCATGATAAAACACATCCATTTTGTTCTACTCAGTCTGTTTGTTGTTTGTTCTACTCAGTCTGTGTCTCATAGGAGGGCTTTGGGAAGTTCAGACACACGTCCACCAGTGACATCATCAACAGGCAGATATTTTTTAAACAAGATTTGTTTTAAAATATATTTAGATTTGTATTATCGTGAGAACGATGGCTTCCATTATCGTATTGCAACTTTTCAGGAAAAGAAAGCCTGCCGTTTCTATTAGCTTGAATTCCCCATCGATGATGTCACTGGTGGACGGGTTTCTGAACTGCCCACAGCCCTCCTATGAGACACAGACTGAGTAGAAAGAAATTGTGGTATTTTATCATGAACATTAGTGAGGACCAATTATAGGAAGAGGAGTTGAAAAGTGGTGAAGTGGTCCTTTAATTAACACAAAGGACTTTACTGTGCAATTTTTGCCAATATTGCACACCAGTTTCCACCAAGTAAGTCCTGCAGGCATCTTAATTAACCCTGTAGGTCTGTGGCTCCCAAACCTCTCGGGTCGAGACCCAAAAGAGACATTAGACGTTAGACGGGACCAAAACTAGTGAAAATAGTAAATCTATACTAAGTGCCCAGCACGGTGCTGTGAGCTTGTAGATCAGCTATTTACACTAACTTCTTAATTATCATAATTTTCATTTATGAAATTTCTTAAGATTTGTTTGTTGGTTTGTTCAATCTCAATCTGTTGAAATATATAAAAAAAGAAAAATATGTAAAAAAATAAAATGGGAGACTTACGTATAAAAATTGGTCCAGAGACCCACAAATGGGTCCCGACCCAGGGGTTTGGTAAACAGTGCCCGCGTAGGTAACTCAGTCGATCAACCACCGTGATAGCAGGAACGTAAAAGAAAACCATTTGTCGTAAGAAACCCCCCCCCCCTCCCTCCTCAGTAGAAGGCGGGGTTCGTGTGCTCGATGACGCAGCGCCGGCAGTGGCGCCGCACGAAGCGCAGCGCCTCGGGCGACACCTCGCAGTCCTGCACGTTGAGCAGCTGCAGCTCGCAGCAGTTGGCGGCCAGCGCGCGGAGCCCGCGGCCCGACACGCTCTCGCACGCCCTCAGGCTGAGCCGCCGGAGGCCCTGGCAGTACAGCGCCAGCTGCTCCAGGCCGGAGTCCGACACCAGCGGGCACTTGCCCACGTCCAGCGAGCGCAGCCGCGGGCAGCTCCGTGCCAGGTGGCCCAGGCCGTGGTCCGTCAGGCCCTCGCAGCCGCGCGCGTTCAGGTAGCGCAGCCGCGGGCAGTAGCGCGCCACGTAGCGCACGCCCACGTCGGTGATGCGCGCGCAGTGCGCCACGCTCAGGTAGCGCAGGCAGCCCTCCAGGCGCGCCACCTCGCGCAGGCCGAAGTCGCCCACCAGGCGGCAGTCGCTGAGGCTGAGCTCGCGCACGGCGGGGCAGTGGTGCGCCAGGTGGCGCAGCGCCTCGTCCGTGAGCCGCGGGCAGCGGCGCAGGTAGAGGTGGGTGAGGCGCGGGCAGTGCGAGGCGATGGTGCGCAGGCCCTCGTCCTCCAGCGAGAAGCAGTCGCTCATGTCCAGGTAGTGGATGGAGATCTGCTGGCCGTGCAGAGGAGACAGCTGGAGGGACGCCTCCTGGGTCAGGCTGATGCACGTCACCTTGGAGCAGCCTGGGCGGGAGAGCGGAGGAGAGCAGCTTATTGGTTGAGTTCTTTCAAAGAAAATCACACTTGTGTGAAGTGACGGGTGCTACTACTGTATTTTGTTTTCAGCCACATGACATCTTACGTCATCATGTAGTGCCCTAAACAAACATTAAAGTCCATAGACTTGACTGGCCAACGATTTACGTCATAAGTGCTCTAAACAAACATTCAAAATCCCATAGACTTGGCTGCCATATTCACAACAAAAGCCATGCCGTGCCCCTCAAAAGCCTATAGGCCTATTTCAGGGACCTCCCAGAAGAGTAGAATTATTGTGATGTTGTATTAACACATTTTCCTGGGGACCCCCTGGGACCTCCCCAAGGACCCCCGGGGGGTCCCCAGACCAGACTTTTAGAACCACTGCCCTATTCTATATTTTGTTGTGCTAGGGAATACAGTATAGCCGATCTGCAAGCTCATAATTCCTCACACCGTGACGGGTTGTCATTATTTTTTCAAGCTTCTTTGAAGATTTGGGGAAATGTAATGTTTGCCAATAATGACATTTCTCAAAATAGAGATGTCAGTTTTTCCCATGCAGGCTCCACGTTTATATGTGAGAGCTGGTGAAAATGTCTGGGAACTCAGATTAGTTTGGAAGTGGTTTAAGTTAGCTCAGTTTATTTGTACAATAAATCAACCCAGAAACAAAGGCTTATGACATTCTGTTACGCATGACCAAAATGTGACGCCATCCATTAAACTAGAGGATGTGTAATACTGGTTTCTTTCTAAATTGGCCTGAACAAACATCTATCAGGAGACCACAAGGACAAAGTCGCTCATAATAAGCAGACAACAGTGGCAACAGTGCTCAGCGTTGAATGCTGAGTCAGAAAGGGCCTCCTGGGGGCGCCAGAGGGTAAAAACCTGCACTTCTTGGCCACATGCCTGCCTTGTGCTGAAGTGAACTGGATGGAGGCTGTGAGCAAACAGCTGGTAGAAAACCAAGAGCGGCTCAGTTTTCAGGGGAAGACAAAAAAAAATACTAAAATCCTTGGCAGTGGATATCCTTCCTTCTCTCCAGTTAAAGAAATAGACTTTATTTCATTATTTTGTGCCTTTAAAGTAAAAAAAAAAGCCACAAAGTGTTTGAGGCTATTTTTACAACAAAAGGCTCACTTCCTCTCGCTAATGGTTGGAGGGCTTTGCTCGGCCAACCAGAGTTCAGTCCAAAAAGACAGTCATTCTTTTTTCTTTTGTGCGTGCGTGTGTGCGTGTGTGCGTGTGTGCGTGCGAGACGTGTGTGCGTGCGTGCGTGCGTGCGTCACTTCCTTAATGAAAGCACCAGACTGGTCTTCTTACTAAGTTGTGTCGAGTCAAAGTCTTGCTTTCAGCTAAAGAAAGCCTTTCTTCTCCCACATGGGAGCGTAAAGCTGGCAGAGCGTCCCCCCCCTCCCCCCCCCCCCCCCCCCCCCCCCCTTAGCTCCTCTAATGTTTCTACCAGCTTCAAGAGAAAACGGAGGAGAATTCGAAGGATCTCGAGGAGGAAGAAGAAGAACTCTTGAGGTTAAGATTGCAGATGGAAGTATACTGATGCGCAGGGCAGGTTTTTTCATAACCTGCCCCGGCCGCCGCAAAAACTGAAAGTAGCCTACCGACCGACAGGCTTTTCAACACCCACAACAACTCCAGTCCATTCAATTGCTTTGAATGCTATGTTTCTATGTCAGTGGTTCTTCGATTTTTCAAAAATAGCAGACCTACAAGCTCGCTATGAGCTTGTAGATCTGCTATTTTTCAATAGCTAAAGCATGACATAATGCGAACACCAAAAGGGGTTCCCGCTCAAAATGAGTTAAAGTAGTCTACCGACCGATAGGCTTTTCAAACACACACAACTCCAGTCCATTCAATTGCTTTCGAGAGAGAGAAGGGAGAGGGGGGTGGAGGGGGGCATTTTCCCCAACAATGTACATCTGTGCAGCATTTCGTTCATAATGTTCCGATTGTTGTTAGGCCTATACTCACGCTATATGGGCCCTTACGGAAGCATCGCAGGTCAGAAATCCAAGTTCATGTTCAATGCCATCTGTTTCCAAGTCATATTGTAGTATAGGCTACAGTCAACAGTAGCCTTCTAATAAGACTGCTTCTTAATGAAACTAGAGCGGTGCCAGTTGGGCACTGGCCTAATTGGAACGATGCAAGTTGGAAATCAATGCCCCACCCAGTTATTGTGTCCCTTTTATGCCCATATATGGAGTTCTTTGTCAGGCATGCCCAAATATGGAGTCTACGCAGATGTCGGAACCAATTTGTGTTGTCAGAACAAACATTGTGATGTCAGCTACTCAGCTCCATATTTGGAGATATAGGTGAGAACAGGTCCAGAATCCGGACAAGGGCTTTTGTGCTGGTTCTGGAGAACCGGCTATCCGGCGGACTCGACAACAGGCACTGCACTCCCTGTGGGGGTGTGGAACACGTGTGTCGAATTTGAAGTCGTTGGGCTGAACGATTTTCGAGTTACGTGGATTACAGATGTACGTACACACGTACACAGACACACACAGAGGCTTGGTGCATTTAGATATTATGATCAATGATCATGCCCTGCACTTGTCGTTCTGCTGTGATTTTTGATCCAGCGCATTCTTTGGTCTTTAAAACACTTAAATTACCAAATAAATATAGGCTACATTTCATATGACTTCTCCAACTCGCTGAAGACTAAAGCCACTTTTCTCGGTCAGTGACAGCTGGGTGCAGGCCATATTAATTTAGGGTAGCCTACTCCTGTCTGATGACACCTCCCTTTGTTTAGCCTACAAATCATCGTGGAGATTGCATCGCGATCAGCCATATTTATTTTTCAGCGTCACATAAGCAATCCATCATCCACTCTTATCAACCATTTGTCACGTTCTGGTGAGGTGAGGGCCCAAAAGCAGGACAGCCAGGCAGGTGGTGGTGATCAAACCCATGGTTGGGTGTTTTAATAAAGGTGAACAGAGACAGATAACTCAAACTAACATGATGAACTGACACCAAACAATGACTGACTGGTGAACAAGACTAATATACACATGAGGGCTGATTACACATGAGAAACACCTGGGGAAGACAACATAGAACCAAAGCAACTAGAACAAGAACATAGAAATACAACATCTATATGAGCAGAACATAGAATCAAAACAAGTAGAACATAACAGAAATGCGACATATAGATGGGCAAAGTCTGTGACCGTGACACAGCACAGTCAGCTGGTGTCATTATCTTTATTGTCAGAACTATAGGCTACTGACAGCCGATGGAGGACACCTCAAAGGCTAAATCAGTGGTTCCCAAAGGGAGTTCCAGGGAGTACCCAGCTAAATGTTACATTACAGAGTTACATTAACATTGATTTTACAATATAAATTGGGGGTCCCAGAATTAGAAATGCCATTAAATGGGGGTCTATAGACTAATATGCATGTCAAACTGGGGGTCCTTGAAATTAAACGGGTTGAGAATCACTGCTGGAGCAGATCTTATGGAGGGGTCCCTGGCATATATTTTTCAACTGGGGGTCCACGGGCTCATCAGTGTCAATTTGGGGGTCCCTGACATGAAAAGGTTTGGGAACCGCTGGGCTAAATGTCACATACAGAGAGAGAGAGAGAGAGAGAGAGAGAGAGAGAGAGAGAGAGAGAGAGAGAGAGAGAGAGTAAGAGAGAATTCAGAATCACGGGTGCCCCACTGTGAGAAACCAGCGCTCCCAGCGACCTAACAGCCAAACACTCACCCGACAGGTTGAGGTGCTCCAGGCTCGGGCAGCGCGACACCACCTCGAACACGGCCTCGTTGGAGACGTTGTAGCAGCCGGCCACCTCCAGGCGCCGCAGCTCCGGGCAGCACTGGGCCACCACGTGCAGGCCGCGGTCCGTCAGCCGCTTGCAGCCGCTGGCGACCACCGTCTCCAGGGTGAGGCACACGTTGGGCGTGTCCTGGCACAGCCGGTGCGTGAGCACGCGGATGGCGCGGTCGGCGTGGAGGAGCTCGCCCGTCAGCCGCACGGTGCTCCACAGCCGCGGGTCCCACGCCAGGTTGTACCAGCGCCGGCACACCCGGGCGCAGCGGCACAGCTGGTTGGTCGGGAGGTGGGAGAAGACCTGCAGGCGGGGGGGGGGGAGACGTAGGGACGTAGAAAAGATATACGCATCGGTGAGCCGGGTGAGGCAACCACATTTTCCCTGCGCGTTCATGTGAAGTCTGCGAGGGCTTGAGGGATGTCCCATTTGAAATTGGTAAGTCGGTGAGGGCTCAGCCCCGCCCCTTTATGTGCCCTTTGCCAAAGTCGGCATCGATGCTGATTTTGGCAAAGAAATTACCCACAGTTCATAGCGTTACCAGGGGAATGAGGGGGATCCTCCGAACGTCAATCATTTAAGTATGCAAATGAGTTTGTATTATTGTATGTATTGTGGTTAGAATGTCAACAAACACAATAGTGCTTTCTCACTGTTCTCAAAAGGAGACGGAATGGAAGGATAGGCTATATATTTAATAACAATAATAATAATAAGGGAAACATGATGAGAAATGACTAATGATCAAAGTAAAATAATATGGAAATGCAATTTATAATGAATTATTATTATATTATTATTATATATGAATATTACAACCCCTATCACACAGGAAAGTGTATCGAAAGTGTAAACGATCAGCTTAAATACTAAAATAGACGTGATAGACATGTATAAATAGGCCAAGCATGTAGGCACCGGCTGTGAATAAGGAGTTTTTATAAAGTGATGCAAAGTGTCATGAATGGCGGACTCATCTTCAAAGTGCTGTCCCATTTCTTTCACAACAATTTGGAGCCCTTGCAGCCTCTCACCCTCAAGCACTCACAGCTGACGTCACTAAAGTCAATGAGGGCTCAGGGCTTGAGGGAGGCAATTGGGATTGGGCCTTTGAGTCATCATAGCTTAGTTTTTATTTCATTCATTTTTTAGTTTTAGGAGTGCAGTACTTAGTTTAGACAGTTTTTGGTTTAGACTAGTCACTGGTTAGACCCGTCATTAGTCCTACAACTACAACCTATCTCAAACCCTCATCCTAAACCTAACCTTAACCCCTGTCTAACCAATGACTAGTCTAAACTAAGTATGCACCCCAGTTTTAGCCATTGAAAAAAGGCAGTCGACTGACATTTCTCAGTTTTTAGTCGACGATAGTCAACGCTGTATACCTGCAGGAGGGCGTGGTCGGGGAGCAGGTCCGCGGGGGAGTGCTGGTGGTGGCTCTTGGACGGGTGTCGGGTGGAGCGGTTGGAGGTGGTGGTGGTGGTGGTGGTGGTGGGGGGGGGCTGGGCGTGCACCACCACGGCCACCGTGTCGCCACCGGGGGGCGCCGACGACGAGGAGGACGAGTGGGTCTCGTGTCCGTTGCTGGACAGGGACAGCGGCGAGGACACGGAGGACGACTTGGACGGGAGGATGAGGCCCCCGGGGCTGGGGGTGCTCAGGGTCCGCGGGCCGGAGTCCACACCTGTTGGGGTTCGTTTGGTGGGGGGTGGGGTGGTGGGGGGAGAAAGAGAGAGTGACAGAAACAGATCAGATTCTAAAAATGTCTTCTACATCCTGACAGTTTTCTGAAAAGGCTATGTTTCTGTGTCAGTCGTTCTTCGATTTCTCAAAAATAGCAGACCTGTAGATCTGCTATTTTTCAATAGCTAAAGCATAACATAATGCTAACACCAAAAGGGGTTCCCGCCCAAAATGGGTTAATTCATACAATGGGACAGAATAGAGCAGTGAGGCCTGGGCCGTGGCTCAGCGGTCCAGGCACCTCGGCCGGTAGTCCGAGTCTGGCAGCGTGCCGCGGGTTCGACTCCCGATCCCGACGGCCTTCACTGCATGTCACTCCCCCCCCCATCTCTCTCTCCCCCATTTCCTGTCAGCCTACTGACTTCTGTCCCTCTATAAAGAAATAAAAATAAAATAAAATAATAGAGCAGTGGTTTTCAACCCTTTTCATATCAAGGCCCATTATTTATTCGGTACTTGAGCCACGTATACGGTCCGGACCACCATTTGATGAGATTTAGCCTCTCAGACACAAAACGTACGAATATTTTGTCGTCATTTTTGGACAAGATTTTGTCCACAATTCCACGCTTATCAGTAGCCTATATCTGCAAATTGTTTGTTTCAGAAAAAACCATCGTAGACCATACGAGGACCATTTGAGCTACTTTCTGCCAATAAATTCTGCAGTCTGGAAGCGCCCATTTTCCAAAACGCGACATCCTGCTGCCTCCTCCTGCATTATGTGACAATTAGGACCGTTGAGTGATTTCACTGATTTCCAATAAAGCTCAATGTTTTGTCTAGATGAGGGGGGGGGGGGGGGTATCTAACTGTATAAGAATACAGTTAGAATAGCAATGTTATGAGTCATTGTTAAGGCCCTTGCACACAGATGACATTTTTTTATTTGTAACTAAGAAACAAAATAAACAGATATAGTATACTTTGGAAAATGGTTCACGTCACGTCTACCATGAGTCATATAGTCCATGAGCAGAATAATAATAAGATGCCCCATCATGACAGTTTTCTGAAAAAACCCATATTTCTATCTCAGTCGTTCTCAAACTATTTCATGTCAAGGACCCCTAGAATTATATGTAACTGGCCGTCGACCCCCATCTTGAAATATGTATGACCCCCCCCCCCCCCCCCCCAAAAAGCAAAGATTTGAGTTAAAAACATTCGCTCTGAATGATTTGCACTACATTTTTACGATTTCTCAAAAATAGAGCTTGTAGATCTGCTATTTTTCAATAGCTAAAGCATAACATGCTTAAAACACCAAAAGGGTTTTAACAACCCCACTCACACACACACTATTCACTATTCAGATCTGCAATTTTCAGCATGCGACCAAGTGTAAGATCAGGCATCAAGGCCCACCAAAATAAATTTTTGTCGACAAAGTGATATTTAGTCAATTAAAACTAAAACATTTCAGATGACAAAAAATATGACTAAAACTAAATAGAATTTTATTCAAAAAGACAATGACTTAAACTAAATCAGAATCTGCCATCAAAATCAACACTGTGTGGTGCGCATTGCGATCGTGAGTGTATCTGGCACATGCTTGGAGATCCAGCCTCTTCTTCCTCCTCCTCCTCATCAGAGGAGGTGGCTGGGTTCAAAGCTGGGAGGAGGTTGGAGGCCTCCTCTTCCTCCTCCTCCTCATCAGAGGAGGTGGCTGGGTTAAAAGCTGGGAGGAGGAGATCCGGCCTCCTCTTCCTCCTCCTCCTCTTCAGAGGAGGTGGCTGGGTTCAAAGCTGGGAGGAGGAGATCCGGCCTCCTCTTCCTCCTCCTCCTCATCAGAGGAGGTGGCTGGGTTCAAAGCTGGGAGGAGGAGGTTGGAGGCCTCCTCTTCCTCCTCCTCCTCCTCCTCATCAGAGGAGGTGGCTGGGTTCAAAGCTGGGAGGAGGAGGTTGGAGGCCTCCTCTTCCTCCTCCTCCTCCTCATCAGAGGAGGTGGCTGGGTTCAAAGCTGGGAGGAGGAGGTTGGAGGCCTCCTCTTCCTCCTCCTCCTCCTCATCAGAGGAGGTGGCTGGGTTCAAAGCTGGGAGGAGGAGGTTGGAGGCGTGCGAGCTGACAGACAGACAGCGGAGGGTTTTCCCTCGTTGTAAACAATGAGGCCTTCTTGACAGATGTTCTGCACTGATTGCCGCCACGTCTGGGAGATGCAGCCGTGAGAAGCGTCGTTGGCTGCACGGATCCCATCATCTTCATCACCCCTTAATCCGCTGTTGCGTGAGACGGAGGAGATCCCTTCCCGGGTCGGCTCCGGGGGCCTCAACGCGTCTGCGTTGGATCAGATTGCTCCGTGGGTTTCTGGGGACAGTGAGTGGTCGCTCCGGTGATGCTATCACAACGTCTCCCCCGGCCGTCAGTCCCTCGGTCCAGACTCATAGTTCACAGGATAGATAGTCATCATCATCCACCAACACTAAGCCTTTGAAAGTATAGTTGCTAATAGTATGAAGTCACCTTGAGGCACTCTGGGACTGCCTTATCAATGAAGAACTAGGTGTTAGTAAATGGGAATCTTATGGTTGAGACCCGCAAACATGATCCATTCCACCCGCTTCCAATGTTACCAACCTATTGTATAATAATCACCAGTAAGTTCTTTTATATTTTTTATAGAGGGACAGACAGTAGGCTGACAGGAAATGGGGGAGAGAGATGGGAGGGAGTGACATGCAGTGAAGGCCGTCAGGATCGGGAGTCGAACCCGCGGCACACTGCCAGACTCGGGCTACGGGCCAAGGTGCCTGGACCGCTGAGCCACGGCCCAGGCCGGAGGCCGGACCGCTGAGCCACGGAGACTGATATGAGGTTAAGGGAATTAGCCCAGAATTAACCCAGTTAAGACTGAGGTAAGGGTTAGATCAATCTGAGCATACCATCGGCAAATATTCGTGAAAACAGCGACCCCTGTTGTTCACAGTCTGTCTTGAGAGACTAGGGCTAGATGTAACCTGACGCTGCCAGATGGGGGCGGTATTGGGTAACCATGTTCCCCAACACAGCACTCATCTGGGATCTCTCAGGGAGTTGAGCTGACACCAATCCGTTCCGTACCGAACCAATCAGCGTGAGCTAAGGGCGGGATATGTGCGAAACCGGATGTGAAGCTATATAGACAAGTCAATATGATTGGTTGTGTTTGCACGCCCACACGGTGATAGACAGACGGTCCCATCCAATCATCTACCAAGTATCTTGAAAAAAACAGCCCCGTCATCGAATTTGCTTCCCAGATCCCAATAAGCTGTGAAACAAATTTGTGTAGCAAGTTTCTTGGATCTGGCAGCGTCAGGTTAGGCTAGATGTAGCACATCCAACAAACCCTGTGGGAGGTCAGAGGTCAAGTCTAGTTAGCAGGCATAGACTTAAAACAAGGAGAGCAGACCTTCCAAGGAAGGGACTGACTGCACACTCCACTCCAGGGAATAGAGACGGACAACTTACTGCATCATCAACTTATTTATTAGCACGACGCGTTTCACTGTGAGCTTCGTCGGGTGCTACAGTCCATGATACTATTACACCAGATGTTGTTGTTGTTGAGGAGGACAGAAGGTGCTTAAGTATAGCGTCTTAAGGATGCATACAGCTTGGCTACAAATGTAAACTACTTGTGTTCATACTTGGAAGCCTCGGTAATGTCCATAAATCAGTCGTGAGGGGCCTGCAGATTGCAGGAATGCCCAAGTCGAGAGCTATAAGACTTTGGCGAAATTCTGTTCCGTTTCTGTGATATATGGAGGAGGCGATGCTTCCTGTACCCGTGATGTGTATCCTGATCGAAGCACTTGTTGAGTTTTCCAAGTTTCTGCATATATGTCTACTATTGTTTGTGTTCACATTTACTTCATATTTAATTCATATTTCTTGTTAAATATGAATGCATGCAAAGATGTGTGTGTGTGCGTGCGCACAGCAGAAGAAAAAAAAACGGGGAATGTACTAATCAGTATCTTCTTTGACAAAGTTTTAGGATGACCTCAATAAGTGTTAATTGTTTGAATAGGTATAACATGTATAGTTAATGTAGATTCTACCATAACTGTACATTGTAGCTGGAGAGATTAGACACAGACAGACGGACCCGGCAGGGACTTCCTCAGAACCAATAAAACAGCCTCAGCGGTCCAGATTTGGCAGGTGCTGCTCTCAGGCTGACTGTGGGCCGGTTCTGTATGACATGTCCGCGTGACAAATGGACCGTGTCTGTCATGAAGATTTGTGCTCCACTAGCCCATTTTGGGCGGGAGAACCCCTTTTGGTGCATTATGCTATGCTTTAGCTATTGAAAAATAGCAGATCTACAAGCTCATAGCGCGCCACGGAGTGGCGTGCTACAAGCTTGTAGGTCTGCTATTTTTGAAAAATCGAAGAACGACTGACATAGAAATATAGCTTTTTCAGAAAACTGTCAGGATGTAGAAGACATTTTTAGAATCTGATCTCAGGTCAGAATGGGCTAGGACAGACGGCCAGGCAGGCAGTGACGCGCCGCCTACACAGACTGACCTCCTGCCAGATGTGTATTCCAGAGCTGCGGGTCAGTCTATACTTCCTATAGGCTGAATGATGGCCAGGCCGGTTGCCATGTCTGGTTATTATAAGTGACTTTGGGCTTGTTTTTCCTGCAAAGTTGTTTGTATTTTTTTGTATTTTTTTTATGGCGGCTTGCTTGTTTCATAATGTTATTTAAACCAATGTTTCTCAAAGATTTTCACGTCAAGGACGCCCAAAATTAATAATATTGTATTAATAAATCTTTCAATAAATATTCAAAAGATCATTGTTACTACCAGTATTTCTTTTTTTATTAGGATATGTAATTATGTTATGTTATTTTCAACTATAGCCAATGAACATGGCTAGTTTACATGGCAAAGGGCTCGCTTCTTTTGGGCTTCTTTTCGTGCTGGTTTCTCTCGCACAACCTGGCAACACTGGTGATGACATCCACAGAGCCATCCCATCTCCCAGGGGGAAGGTCCTCAGAATATCATTCTGTCCACAGCTTAGCTACACACTCTCACTGGAGACCTCAACACACACACACACACACACTTGTATTACTCTACTTGTGAGGACATAAACAAATAGCCGATCTACAATGGCGCGCGCGCTCACACACACACACACACACACACACACACACACACACACACACACACACACACACACACACACACACACACACACACACACACACACACACACACACACACACACACACACACACACACACACACACACACACACACACACACACACACACACACACACACACACACACACACACACACACACACACACACACACACACACACACAAAAGATCATGCAGTGGTGCACATACTAGCCCATTAAGACATAATTCAATTAGTGGTACACTGTACACATCTTATTCAAATTATTCAAATGTAGATGTTGTGACTTTGTGACGTTCATTCATGGGGGTTTATGATTTACCGTGGTCTGGATTTGACATATAGCCATGTCACTTGTCTCACGGGTGGCCTGTCCATGGTTGGATTCCACATGAAATATGTGGCATGCTTTGAATGCTATGCTATACGCCAGTGGTTTTCAACCATGTTCATATCAAGGCCCATTATTTATTCGGTATTTGAGCCACGGAACACCATTTAATGTGATTTAGCCTCTCAGACCCCAAACTTTGAATATGTTGTTGTCGTTGAATGGGATTTTGTCCACAATTCCAGAGATAACAGGGCAAACGTTGATCAAAATTACAATTCTTCTACATACTCTAATTGTGCAGACTTCTTGTGAATTAAGTAATGCAGATGTTTAACAACATCAACTCTTGAGAGTGTAAAATTATCCCTAAACCTATTTGCCATTTTTTACTATTTTAAAACATTTAAAAATAGTTCAACTATAGCCAATCTACATCGACACGTTGTTAGCTTGTAGATCGGCTATTTGTACTATTTTGAAATGTTTTAAAATAGTAAAAAATAGCAAATAAGTTTAGGGATAAGGGTAAGATCTAGGGCTCTATCTTCCTTGTGGTGCATGTGTACCTTTATTTTGTAGTATCTAGTGTCTTTTGGTTTCCTCTGTTGCTATTGTTACCTGTGTTGTCTCACCTCCCTGTGATTACTAGTTTTCTCCACCTGTGTCCCGTTAGTCTCCCAGCCAATCCCTATGTTGATTGTCAGTCACCTGTGTATGGTTATCCCTGTCTACTTAGCGACACAGTTTTCCACGCCATGAATGGAGGGACTTTCCCATGAAGGTTTTAGACCGGGATGGAGGGGCGCCGTCTCAAGTGAACTTGAGCGAAGAGAGACACCACCGAGTCTGTTTATTCAGGAACTTGATAAATCTGTCTGAGCTACCTTTAGTATTATTTGTTGGCTTTATCCAACATCATAGAGCACTACACACTGCAACGAACATGGCCATAATGCAATTCCACCTGCCTCACTAAATAACATAGATGATGAATATAATAAATCTATAAAACATCAACAACATATATGGTATCCAAATACAGAAAAAGGACACGTTACTATGGGCTTAGCCTCGGAAACCCAGACGTTTTTATTTCCAGGGAGGAAAATTCGAGTAGCACAAACGTTGATCACTCTCTGCTGATTTCTGATCGACTGCACCTTTGTTAAATTGACGCACACACGCACACCCGTACACACACACACACACACCTCTCTCTCTCTGTCGCTCTAATTAATCTCATGTCGCGCAGCTGTGTCTAAATTCTCCCGGCGGATCCTGCCGGGAGCTGCCGATGCCATAGAAAGCAGAGGTGGACCCCAGGCTATAGGGGGTCCATGGTGGAGCTGCCTATGCCATAGAAAGCAGAGGTGGACCCCAGGCTATAGGGGGTCCATGGTGGAGCTGCCTATGCCATAGAAAGCAGAGGTGGACCCCAGGCTATAGGGGGTCCATGGTGGAGCTGCCTATGCCATAGAAAGCAGAGGTGGACCCCAGGCTAGGGGGGGTCCATGGTGGAGCTGCCTATGCCATAGAAAGCAGAGGTGGACCCCAGGCTAGGGGTCCGTGGTGGAGCTGCCTATGCCATAGAAAGCAGAGGTGGACCCCAGGCTATAGGGGGTCCATGGTGGAGCTGCCTATGCCATAGAAAGCAGAGGTGGACCCCAGGCTATAGGGGGTCCGTGGTGGAGCTGCCTATGCCATAGAAAGCATAGGTGGACCCCAGGCTATAGGGGGTCCGTGGTGGAGCTGCCTATGCCATAGAAAGCAGAGGTGGACCCCAGGTTACTATGGACTTGCTTTACCCGATGACGTCCACGAGAAACAAGTTCACATTTTCCTCCTCACACACTGACACACTGCCTGAGCCATTAGGTTTGATGGATGAACGAGGCAGCAGCAGTTTAATAATCCGAAGCCGAGCTAATGCAAAGGGTTTCACATGGAGGAGAGGGAGATGGACTCCATCTGTCTGGACAAGAAGGAGCAACACACCAATTGTGTAATTACACGTGTCACTGATCATAGGAGCTCCAAGCCGGGAGAATCACAGTGCTAATCAGGGTAACCCCCTCCCCATCCCCGCCCCACTCTTCCCTTCACTCTGAGCCCTGCTTTCACACAGCTGGTGGGAAAAGTTAAATGAAGACAGCTTCCCACTTGATTGTTTTCCGCTGCCTTTTTGCAGCCACGGAGCACCTGGGACGTCTTTGAGGAAGAACCACCACTTTGAAGAGATGGATAATACGTCGGAGGGACGAAAAAGACAGAGAACTTAAGCTTTCCCAGAGGCTTTCCCAGCTATAGCTATGGGCTGGCCCAAGCTGCCGGCTTGATTGGCCCATCTGTGTTTTCTAAAAAACAACCAGCAAAAAACCACTGATGGAGTGCAACGGTTTAGCAGGATCACAATGGGGACCGGCGCCGTGCGGAGCAGCATGTTGTCATCCAACTCCTTTCACAAAACAACACCCACTACTGTTTTGCGAAAGAACAACTGACCTCAGCAGTCCTGATCATTTCGCAACGCCTGATTGAAAACAGAGTTTTACAAGATGTCTCGCCTCAGACTCAAGTTCAGTTCAGTCATCTCAATCTAAGCGCAAGAACTTATGAAAGTTGGAACTTCTTTTTGTGGTTCCATATATAATGTATTGTTTCTGCTAGAGTGTTCAGAGAGACATTCAATCGGGGGAAGACAGACAATGCCTTGTGTGTGCATGTCTCTTTTAGAACTATGCCAGACGCCATACTATTTTTTTGCCAGTGCAAATTATTATTCTATGACAGCTGGCCTTTAGCCTGTCAAATACAGGAGCCAACTCTCAAGACATAAAGATGTTGCAGACAGACATATCTAAGTGCCAGACATAACACAACGATGCAGCCAAAACAAATGGATCTGAAAAAGACACAATCAAAGCCATTCAGGTAGAAACAGTATATTGTCTTGTCTGCGACGATGTGGTGGTTATAACCCATTTTGGACGGGGAACCCCTTTTGGTGTTAGCATCATGCTATGCTTTAGCTATTGAAAAATAGCAGATCTACAAGCTCATCGGTGGCGCGCTACGAGCTTGTAGGTCTGCTATTTTTGAAAAATCGAAGAACGACTGACATAGAAACATTGCTTCTTCAGAAAACTGTTAGGATTTAGAAGACATTTATAGAATCGTTCCCAGGTCAAAATGGGTTAAGATCCACAGGTCTGGAACCACAGTATTATATGGTCCAAACGGACTGCTCTACTGGGACCCGATCCAGGCACACGTCAGAACTTTCTTCAGTGTGGTTTCTCATGCAGAGATCTGTCAGCAAAACCTCCAGCACCAGGATCTTTGCACACGGCCCCATAGACTTCTGTTCAAAGTAGGATTTTCAATTCAACGCCTTATAACTGTGGAAATACGAGCGCTTGTCCATCCATGGTCAATTCACCATCCATCTAATCATTTGTGATTTTGACTCGCATCGCTCCCGACATGTAAACGTCTCTGGCGAAAGGTAAACCAGCGTGAGCTAACGCTATAGCTAGCCGATGGTAACAATGGTGGTCTGGAGGCTGGTCAACAGGATGTGAACATGAGGAAAAAAATCACTGGATCGGCTGGCAAGGGTTAGCTACACTTTGCTGCCACCTAGTGTGGCAAAGAAAGAGTTAACCCATTTAGACCTGAGGACGATTCTACAAATGCCCTAAAATTCCTGTCAGTTTTCTGAAAAACCCTATGTTTATGAGTCCTTCTCAAACATTTTCATGTCACGGACACCCAAAAATATCTGTAATTGGCCGCCGGCCCCCATCTGAAAATATGTTGTTCTAGGGACCCCCCCCCCCAGAAACAAAGATTTGAGTTTAAAACGATCGCTCTGAAAGAATATATATTCAAAGATTTGCGCCATATTTTCACAATTTTTCAAATAGCAGACCTACAAGCTCGTAGCGCGCCACTCGGTGGCGCGCTATGAGCTTGTAGGTCTGCTATTTTTGAAAAATCGAAGAACGACTGACATAGAAACATAGCTTTTTTTTTAGAATAGAAGACATTTTTAGAATCTGATCTCACGTCAAAATGTGTTAAATATAACATTAAACTCACTTTGCCACTCGATTTGCCATGCACTCGTTTTATGCATGTGCATACGCTCAATTGCTTTATTACAGAAATTCTTATACAATACTATATCAATATCAAATAAACAAAAAAACTTTTTAATAACGTTTTTGTTGAAAGTATTTGATGGTGTTTCCTATGGAGACACAGATCCCTGGCTGCACAGCTCAACTTGTTTCCCTCTGTGTCATTTGCATGTGTATCCTGATTCCTTGCCACAACAAATATATCATGCAGCTGATTAAACTCATCTGAGAGGTAGTATTATTATGGTACGCTGAGTACAGATGGTGGAAGATTCATTTTGGTTTTGGAGGGGGGGGGGGGGGGGGTGATCGGAGGAGGGGGGGAGTCTAACATCTGGTCTTTACCTTGGACGAAGAACAACGGGCAGTGGTGGAGAAAGAAAAAGAAACTCATGCATTCTGAAATGCGCTCGCAGCCACAGCAAAGCATACTTGGCTGAAATCATTCGCCACTAATGCCCAAGAACTATGACGATTTCCCGCAGTCCCCCAGCAGGATCCCATTAACATATAAGCCCCGACTCCAACTTCTGGGACACATGTGAAGCATCCTTTGATACCCAGAACTTTAACCCGTTTAGACCCGAGAACCATTCTACTAAATAATGCCTTCTAAATGCTGACAGTTTTCTCCAAAAAACCTCATGTTTCTAAATCAGTGGTTCTCAAACTATTTCATGTCAAGGACCCCCAAAACATCCTCCACATTATATGTAATTCGCCGCCGACCCCCATCTGAAAATATGTAGTTCCAGGGACCCCCCCCAGAAGCACAGATATGACTTGAAACGTTCGCTCAAGTTCATAGCGCGGCACTCGGTGCCACGCTATGAGCTTGTAGATCTGTTATCTTTCAACAGCTAAAGCATAACATAATGCTTTAAAACACCCAAAATGGGGTTCCCGCCCAGAATGGGCTAATGTAAATCAATCGGAATAATCACCGCAGCGACACAACGACTGCAATGATGAAGAGATGCAGCTGGTTTGCTCTGCGTGTGCATTGTAAAGCACGCACGCACGCACGGTCGCACGCACACACACACACACACACACACACACACTCACGCACACACACAAAGCTTGATACATTTCATAAAAGTATAACACGCAAAGAGGTGGAAAAAGAAACCCCGGTAAGATTAACCGAGCGGATGGAAAACAGGAACAGTGAGAGAGTTCACGGAATCATTTCAGGGCCTCAAGAAAAGGGAAAAAAAGGTGGAGGGCAAGAAGAAGAAGAAGAGGAAGAAGTAGAAGGAGAAGGATTTAAAAAAAAGAGGGAAGATAAATTGGCAGAGGAGACTCTGCAGACTTTAGCAGAGACTGAGACAAGTGCACGAGGCGAGGTCAGAGCAGAGCAGACCCTGACGCCGCCTGGCCATAAAGTACAGCCGGTGGGGTTGTTCGTCCTCTTCAGGATCCTCTAAGACGTTGTCTAGTGTTTTAGTAGAGTGGGATTATTGGCACCGCATGTGGCGGAAAACAGACCCATCCATTATCTCAATGCCATTAACCCCTGTGACACACGTTCTCCTGTTCCTCTCTCTGTCTTTCTGCCATGATCGAAGCCCTCCAGGGCAGTGGTGTAAAGAAACCGAGTACATTAAAGTCAAGTGCAATGTCTCCTGCTCTTTTCCTGCCTAGTCTTACACTCAACTTGAAAAATGCTGTACTGTTGTAGTTATGTCAAGCTGTTTTTCTGTTTACTTTTGTGCGTTTTTTTATGTTTTTTCTTCTGTTTTTGTTTTCTGGGATTCATATGTTTGATTTTTGTTCATTTATTCATTATTTGGTGGAAAGATTTTTTTTAAACAAATTAAAATTAAAATTAAAGTAAAGTGCTGTTGTTTGAGGTGCTTTTATACTTTACTGGAGTATTTCTGATTTTCAATACTTTTACTTCTACTCCACTATACATCTCAGAGGCGAGTATTGTACTCCACTACAATTATTTGAAAACTTTAGTTACTTGTTTGTAGAGTTTAATTATTTTGACAAAACATATACACGCTTGAGCCCAATAGCCGATTTAGAAGCTCACAACACATCCCGATCTGAGACGGTTAAAGGGGGAGGCATACTATGATCCGACGGAGCAATGCTCCGAGGTGCGCTGGGGGTCGGGGGAGGGTTGCGGTTAGGTTTAGGTGTCTGCCCCGGGGGAGGTTAGGGTTAGGGTGAGGGGAGGAGGTAGGTTGTCGTTCGGACCAATGCCCCGTCGGATCAAAGTACTGCACACGGTTAAAGGGCATGTCCAGTTTTGTATATGAATAATAAAGAAATGAATGGACTAGGTGAATGAATGAATGAATGGTGGTGAACAGGCTGTGATTTGCCTGCAGTGTTCAGTGCAAATTTGGAACTGGCAACAATATAATTTAACGTCCTTGATTTGTTGATAAACTCAGTATTATGTTGTGTTTTCTTTGTTGAATACGTGGAAGTTGATGTTACCGTACACAGGCAAGGCACACGGCTATCAGCCAGGCCTTCACTACAGGAAGCTCATGTGTCACTAGACAAGCTTCCAGACAATAGGGGGCCTTGGTGGGTTTGTTCCCAATGTGCTCACTGGGACCGGAAACAGAGGCTAGTTCTCCCCAGCTCCATGCTAGCTATACCCCCACTACACTTCTTCTGGAATTAAAGCTCCACGCTAGCTACCCCCACTACACTTCTTCTGGAAGTAAAGCTCCACGCTAGCTACCCCCACTACACTTCTTCTGGAAGTAAAGCTCCATGCTAGCTACCCCCACTACACTTCTTCTTGAAGTAAAGCTCCATGCTAGCTACCCCCACTACACTTCTTCTGGAACTACTCACTGCCTGGTCAGCTTTTCCCCCCCGCACTCGGTTTCAACATTGTTGCTGCATGTCGGTGGAAAACCACATACAGTACATAGGTCTACTCTGAAACTATTACTTTTCAGGATTCAGATAAAAAAAACCCTTTGTAACTCTGTCAGTTTGTTCCAAGGACAACCAACCCCTCTGTAACCCCTCTGTACCCTTTGTAACTCTGTCAGTTTGTTCCATGGACAACCAACCCCTCTGTAACCCCTCTGTACCCTTTGTAACTCCAAAGCCCAACCAACCCCTCTGCGGTCTCGCTCTCCTCCACGTTCTACATCTTTATAGCCGAGGACGACTGCAGCCTCGATCTGCTCAACGCTCAATCCCTCGGACAGAGTCCTCCTTTACGCACGTCTATTTATCACAGCGGCAATTCTCCACAATATGGGATGACAACAGAAATGTGGGGGGGCGAAACCCATCCAATGTTTAGTAAATCACTGACGCTGAAATGTTAAGAAGGTTACTCAACATTTAGGCCATGCCATAGGTTGTCAAATCAGGATGGCAAGCTTGCGTGTGGGTTGGGGGAGGGGTGGGGGTGGACGGGTGGGAGGGGTGTTGTGGAGTTTGCTCCAGAGGAAGACCAGAATGCTCGCCCCCAAAACACACTCGCCCTGGGGTCAACTCCGGCGACCTCGAATCGGTCGTCACCATGTATTCCTAACCTCAGTAAATCTATGCCTAAACCTATAACCTTAATCCTAAACTTAATTTCAACAAAACTATGCCTAAACCTAACCTTATTCCTATAAGTAAAACTACACCTAAACTTAACCTTATTCCTATAAGTAAAACTACACCTAAACCTAACCTTATTCCTATAAGTAAAACTACACCTAAACCTAACCTTATTCCTAAACTTAACCTCATTAAAACTATGCCTAAACCTAACCTTATTCCTAAATGTGTCCTCTGTAAAACGAATAAAATAAATAAAAGAACCGCTTGGGGTGAACGGTCTGCGTAAAATACATGGGGTTGAGTGTGTTTTTAGGGGAGAGAGTTCCGGTTACCCTCACACGTGCTGACCATGCATGTTAGAACGACTGAAGGGGACAACGTTAGCCATGCACAGCCAACGTTGTCACTGCAGAAGAACACACAGTCCTACACAGTACACACCATCCATCCCAAAGGGCTGGTTCGGTTCTGATGAGGAGCAAATGTAGGCCGTGTGGGCCGTCTCATGTGGTCAGAACAACAGAGGAAGTGGTGGGGTGGTGCATGGGGGACTCCAACTGCTGCCCGACCCCGTTTCTATGATCCAGGACATGAGCTGAACAGAAAGGCTATAATATTATTATTACATACCTGTATCTTAGAGCATGAGAAAAGTTATTCACATATGCTATACGAGCAACCGCTGTAAGAAAATATATCGTCTCTGTCGGGTGGAAACCTCATCTATATGTCCAAAAACTAAATTTCCAAAATAGCCGAAGTATCAGATCTATGAGCTTGAAGTGTGCCACGATGCTTTTGTGAAATACTGTATGGTCAAAGTATAGGCCGTTAATTTTACTTGTAAAAAGGCTTGCACTCATGTTATGTGGACACATGGGTAAAATACCTGCCCACCACAGAGTACTGTAGGGGTTCACACATTGCCTCTGGTTTGGCCAAGCGTCTGACCCTATGACACTGTCGGGACCCGTCGCAGATCCCTAATTTGTTTAATTTTTTTCAAAACAATCAAATTCAATTACTTTTTTCAGTAATCTCATTAAGAAATTAAGTGAAAAAAATAAAGGGAAGCTTCGCACACTCAGATCTGCGCACAATCAATGTATTTATTTAGCAAGCTTTCGGTCTACTGACTTTCTTCAGGCAGGCAGTAGAGCGAAAGCGGAGTGTGCGGAGCGTCCCTTTATTTTTCTCATGTTCCCTTTGTGGCTCCAGCACCTCACTTAAGTTTTATCAGCGGTGGTTCTTTTTACATTAAGAAATTAAGTAAAATCTAACAAATTCCATAAATGAAATTAAGTAAAATCTAACAAATTCCATAAATGAAATTAAGTAAAATCTAACAAATTAGAAAACAAATGTTTAAGAAGTATAGGCAAAATAGCCGATGCAATTTTCACTAGTTTGGGTTCTGGGCAAACATCTAATTTCTCTTTTGGGGTCACGGGCTAAAATGTTTCGTAACCAATGCTCTATATGTGGGTAGCATATATTACACAGAATGTTTTTTTACCCTTTATATAAGAGATTGTTCATTTTTAACTGCTGCTATGTTGTCTTCTTTTCTTTATGTTTCTAGTTTTTAAACTGCCCTTGATTATGGTTTGCCATATGTTGTTTGTGTTTTTTAACCTTGTACTGTACAGCACTTTGGAACCTTGCTCTGAAAGGTGCTATATTAATAAAATTATCATTATAATGTGAAGTGCTACACATTATAAAACTACACGGTTTTATATGAATCTAATAGGCCATCCATGGCAAACTGGAAACAAATCTATGCTTAGCCCACTTGACCCAAACAGGTACTACTACGTTGATTCTAAACATAAATCATTGTATTTTTTTTCCATTAGTGATGGATCTGTATTTATTCAGCAGGCTGATAAGCTTCTATCAGTTCTTAGAGGGAACACTCAGTCATACAGTAGCTATGTGTTAAATGGTTGTTGAGTCAAAACTCAGGAATGGAGCATTATTGCCAAGCATCTGCCATACCGTATATGGTTACACCTCAAATAAACCATGCACACTTCCAGCATAAACATGGCTGCTGCTCCTTAGGAGCACCTGGAAGGGTTTAAATGGCCATTCAGTTAACCTGTTTTGGCCTGACGTCGAAATAAAAAACAAAGTCTTCTAAACTTCCTGACAGTTTTCTGAAAACCCTCATGTTTCTATATCAGTGTTGCTCAATATTTCATGTCACTGACCCCAACAATTATATGTTATATGCCTCCGCCCAGCATCTGAAAATATGTTGTTCCAGGGAAGCCCCCCAGGGAAGCCCCCCCCCCCCCCCCCCCGTTAAAAACGCTCTGAAAGAATATATATTCAAAGATTTGAGGCACATTTTCACGATTTTTCAAAAATAGCAGACCTAAAAAAATAGCAGACCCATATAACGCGGCACCGAGTGCCGCGCTATGAGCTTGTAGATCTGCTATTTTTCAACAGCTAAAGCATAATATAATGCTTAAAACACCAAAAGAGGTTCCTGTCCAAAGTTAAACAAACGCTAGAGAGAAGAAGCTCCGAGAACCACTTTGGTTCAATCCAAAGATGCCAATGGTCAGTGAAATTGGTGTTATTTTCGTGCTTGTTGTTTGAAATGCAATGTAAAAAAAATATTATAAAAAAATAAAACAAGTGCATAGTACTGCATAATGTCCAGTACGTGCCATTTAAACCAGTGCAGAGCATAACCATAATTGCTGGCATATTGTCCACATCAAGTCCCAAACAACCCCACCAGGTGTATGAGAGTCAAAACATTGCTTGTAGGCCAAACTTCTTACAAGCAGCACAACTAGTAGAGAGAGAGAGAGAGAGAGAGAGAGAGAGAGAGAGGAGGGGGGGGGGGTGTGTGTGTGTGTGTGTGTGTGTTTTCTTTTTTGTTTTGTTTCAGGCCAAGTGGCATCCGTCCCGAAACCCTAGCCTAGTCCAACGTGCTCCGGTTTTAACGCAGGAAAATAAATGGGACTCTGGAGGAGAAACACACACACACAAAAAATGGCAAAGCGCATTTCAAAACAAGAGGGACTGTGTGTTTCCTGTCCCGAAACAGAGGGGAGGAAGACTAGGCAATAATCAGAGAAGAGTTATGAGATGGAACGCACACACACACACACAGTCACACACACAGTCACACACACACACACACACACACACACACACAGTCACACACACACACTCCTCCTTCTGTAAACGGTCACTCGCTTGTTTTCGTTTTTCTTTTTTTTGAGTGGTGCAACAACCACTCCAAGGAACAGCAATGTCCGTCCTAACCTACGTGACTATGTTTAGAGTACCAGTAGGGGCAAAAGTGGCGCTGTTGTGTGTGCCAGAAACAGAGAGAGAGAGATAGTGTTGCACTGTTGCCTGCTAATTACAGAGAGAGAGAGGCAGGGGAGAGGTGAGTTGCACCTCTCAGTTCACACAGGTGTGATTTTCTGTGCATATTCACTCAAATGTCCTCCTGCCTGCAGGATTGATCAGAGGGAGAGTGAAGGGGAGGGGGGTGGGGTGGGGGGGGGTGTTATGGGGTAGTTTGGGAACACAGCTGATAGGGTGTTATGGGGGGGGGGTGTTATGGGGTAGTTTGGGAACACAGCTGATAGTCAACTGCCAACACAGACTTCTCTTCACAGCTGATATTCCATGAAAATAATACGATTTCTTTTCCCAGTTTTAAGGCATAGTTAAAAAAAATCTATGGATTACTCTCCCCATGGAGACTTGAATTCATGGATATACTTTTTCGTTTTTGTCACGTTCCTAAGCCAAAAATGTGTTTCCTAGTGGTTCCCTATGGAGACACGAGTCTCCTTTGCTCCCTACAGAGAGACAAAGAATCTCGTCAAATGATTGGCTTAGGAATGCAAGGAAAAACACAAAAAAATGAGTAATTGATAGAAAAGGTCATTTAGGAGGTGAACTATCCCTTTAATAACAATGATGGATATTGTCATGCCTCTCTTACGTCTGCAACTTGACGTGTTTTTGTCCATGCATGAAAAAGCTCACAAGCTTTACATTCTTTAACATATACTGCTTTTGACTATATACACTCACAAAAGACACTGCTCCTCCAAATCCTCTATAACCCAGTTAGACATACAGGGGTCAGCAGGAGAGTCCATTACAACCGGAGGAGCTTATCGCCTGCCAAGCATTTATCTCCAGCAAGCATTCCCTCCTTTCCAAACAAACGTCTACACCCACTTGAGGCACCTATCAACATGACTCCCATCCCAACACCAAGTCCAAGTCCAGCCTCTCTCCACTGAGCCCCTTGCATGGGGAAACATACATTTTATCAACCTTGTGTGCATGTGTGGACTCATATCTGGCACAGGTAACATCAACAGCCAAATAACCCTTTTTGGACTGAGGTTGATAAAAAAAAAAAAAAAGGCTTCTAAATCCCAAGATTTTTCTGAAAACCCCATGTTTCTGTGTCAGTGGTGCTCAACCTTTTTCATGTCAAGGACCCACAGAATTATCTCTATTGGGCCACGGACCCCCATCTGAATATATGTAGTTCCAGGGACCCCCCCAGAAGCCAATAGTTTTGTCAAAAATGTTTGCTCTGAAATATATATTCAAAGATTTGCGGCACATTTTCACGACTTTTCAGAAGTAGCAGAACTACAAGCTCGTAGCGTGCCACTCGGTGACTGTGAGCTTGTAGATCTGCTATTTTTCAATAGCTAAAGTAGAACAGAATGCTTAAAACACCAAAAGGGGTTCCCGCCCAACATAGGATAACTAGAATACTAGGTGTATATCGTTGCTGTCGGCCAGAAACCTCCTATCTCCATATTCTAACCTTTTGTGTTTTTTGGTAAATTAACGACCGTAGTTGATCACACTACCCTACACTACACTACACTACAGCATCCCACAAAATTATCAAAAGTAGCAGATCTGCAAGCTTAAAACGCGTCGACGAGCTACTTTTGCTATTTTTTTATTTGAATGCTGAAGAGTAACAGTTTCGGACATATATGGTTTTCCACCGGACAGAGACCACGACTTGCAAAGCAACGTGGTTAGTTTATTGGACGAACTCAAAGGGAACTTTGTTGGTCTCTTGGGGAAAGTGAAAATATTAACATCTTTGGAGACATGGGAGCGTTATTTACCAAACAGTGTTTAGACTGCCTGGCCGTCTGTCTGTCCCTCTCGCTGCCCTGAGTGTGTGTGAAGTGGTGGGAACTCTCTGAGGCACAAGTTGATTAAATTAATCAGTGTAAGGAATGTGTTTCTGTGTGTGGGTTTGCAAGTTAGCCACGAGGATCGAGGTCTGTCTGTCTGTCTGTCTGTCTGTCTGTCTGTCTGTCCCCAAGATCCAAAATATAGTAGCTATGTTTCAACTGCCTGTATGTAAACATTAACACTTAATAGAGTGGCGCGCTACGAGCTTGTAGGTCTGCAACTTTTTGAAAAATCGTCAAAATGTCGCGCAAATCTTTGAATGTATAATCTTTCAGAGCGAACGTTTTTAACTAAAATATTTGCTTCTGGGAAGGTCCCTGGAACTATACATATTTTCAGATGGGGGTCGGCGGCATATATCACATATAATTTTTGGGGTCCTTGACATGAAATATTGAGCACCACTGATACAGAAACATGAGGTATTTCAGAAAACTGTCAGGATTTAGAAGACATACATTTCTAAGTCAGGCCTAAATGGGTTAAAGTGGTGTTTTATATTATACTATACAAGCAGAAAACACATTTCCCTTCATTCCGTTGTATCAACGTTCCTTTGGTCCTTGGCAGTCGGAGAGGAAGCCGGCCAGGCCAGTGCATTGTTCCCCCACCATGAGGCTAATTTCCTGGTGCCATGACACATGGTCAGAGGAGCTCTACAACCCTTAGCCGTGGCTGCACCGTCAAACCCAGAGGGTTACTGTGACTGTGGTCGCTTTTACTATCACATCCTGCAGTTCCCGTCAGTCAGTCAGTCAGTCAGTCAGTCAGTCAGTCAGTCAGTCAGAAAGAGGTCAGCCAGTCAGTCAGTTAGTCAGCCAGTCAGAGTCAGTCAGTCAGTCAGTCAGTCAGCCAGTCAGCCAGCCAGTCAGTCAGTCAGTCAGAAAGTCAGAAAGTAGGTCAGCCAGTCAGAGTCAGTCAGTCAGTCAGTCAGCCAGCCAGTCAGTCAGTCAGTCAGTCAGTCAGTCACTAGTTAGTCAGTCAGTCAGTCAGTCAGCCAGCCAGCCAGTCAGTCAGTCAGTCAGTCAGTTAGTTTTTACTTTTATAGTATTAATACTGCAATGTAGAAACACTTTGTTACGAGTGAAAGTCCGGAGATCAAAATATGCTGACTCATTATGCAGAACGTATACCATTTCACAAGTTATCAAATGTTTGGAAAATAGCCAAAGTTTTAAGTGGTTAATGTGTGTTTTGTAATAATGATCTAAGTTAAAAGCACAATATTTGCCTCTGAGATGCAGTGGAAGTAGTAGTAAAAGTACAGAAAAATGGAAATAGTCCAGTAAAGTATAGACATTTAGAGGGGCAGGAGCTCAAGTGAAAAGGGGCACCTTGTGCAGCGCGTGGAACTGGCTGGTTGCCTTCACATTCTTGGCGTTAGCATTATGTTATGCTTTAGCTATTGAAAAATAGCAGAGCTTGTAGATCTGCTATTTTTGAAAAATCGAAGAACCACTGACATATTAGAAACATAGCTTTTTCAGAAAACTGTCAGGATGTAGAAGACACTTTTAGAATCTGATCTCAGGTCAAAATGGTTTAATAGTGTGAGATTTATAGATTTTGGGGCCTAAATAATATATTAGAAGCTTTTTTATCAATAATTGGTCAATGTCACATAATGATCCACATACTGTACACTGTACACTTATACGTACACTGTACAATAAAGGGGGGGGGAAATATTTTTTTTTTTTCTTTTTTCAAAGGGCACATGGCCAAAAGGGCAGGGGGTGCTCCAGCACCCCTTAGTGTCTATCTGTGCACGCCACTGCCTGTGAATCTGAAACGTGATAATACGGAGGCATCAGAACAATGGACCATCGACCGAGCCTCTAAAGGTGGTGTCGGTTTGTTCACACACTCATTTCTGCCATATTTGAGACGCATTCCTGAGGCACCCTGTGGTATCTGGTAGAGGTGTGCCCAAACAATGCCCAGAGTAGAACACAACGGGATCAGATCATTGCTGTCGGGCAGAAACCTTGTATGATCTCCATATTCTAACTTTTTGGTGGTTTTTTTGGGTTTAAAAAAAAGAAAAAAACGTGATCATACCACAGCATAGCGACTACAGTACGTGATCATACCACAGCATAGCGACTACAGTACGTGATCATACCACAGCATAGAGACTACAGTACGTGATCATACCACAGCATAGCGACTACAGTACGTGATCATACCACAGCATAGAGACTACAGTACGTGATCATACCACAGCATAGCGACTACAGTACTTGATCATACCACAGCGTAGTGACTACAACGTCACACAAAAGCATCAAAAGTAACAGATTCACAAGCTTGTCGTGACACGTTTCGTTTCGAGCTTGTCGATCTGCTACTTTGGCTATTTTTTAATTAAAATCCTGAAAAGTAACAGCTAGTTTTGGACATATGAGGTTTCCACTTGGCAGAGAGACCATAATACGCCTGCGAGACACTGCGCTTCATCCCATTAGGGGAGGATTTGTTGTACAATTAAGGCAGAGCGTTTCAAGTCTCTAATACGCGGCCCGACTCAGGCTAGTATAGCCCACAGTCTCTTCTGAATAACAAATAAAAAAGAGCCACATTGCGTAAAACCCACACACCAGATGACTTCATCACAAGACAGCGGAGGAGCCAGCTGCAAACTCTTTTGTTTCCAACTCCTTCACAAAGAAGACAAACGAGCAACAGCTTCCTATAGCTTTAATTTCAGGGGTGAGATGGGAGACATGTCTAGTCCCACCCCACCCCTGAAATTAGTCCAGTTTCCACATATTATGTCAGACCACTTGGTGAGTGACAAATAAAAATTATAAAATACTTTCTGTCCACATCGTCTGTAACAGACAGTTATTTAGGTCAGACTGACCCGTCCCAGGACCACAATAGACTGGGTCAGAATTTCAGGCCCACCACAGCCGGGCGGTACGCAGATAGCAGATACTCTGCCTCCCCATTCTTGTCGAGGCACATATACAAATAAACAAGCCCTAATTAATACCACCACGTTTACTGAGAAGTTCTGATAGTTACTGTGGTGATACTAAAATAGGGGAAAAAACCAAGGGGCCAGTGAGGCGCTCCAACGTTGAAGCCCTGGGCCCTAGTGGTAAGAGGAAGGACTGCAGGCGGACCCGTGGATTCATGACGAGGAAACCCCGTGCAGCTGGGCTTTAACATTGAGCACTCGGTTGCACTTCCGCATTGGACCACCAAAATGTGGTGGTCCAATGCGGAAGTAGACGTTTTGAGACGGTTCTTCCGGGTGCTTCAAAACGCCACTGAGCAACTTCAACTGACATGAATAGCGGAGGGGGCGGAGCTTCGCGCCAGATCAGTCTCTATCCTTATTTATAAAAAAACTGAAAATAAACATGCTGTGTCAAAAGACCAGTCCGCCTCTGCAATCAATCAATCAATCAAAAACTGATTTTAACCAATTCTGGGCGGGAACCCCTTTTGGTGTTTTAAGCATTATGTTGTACTTGAGCTGTTGAAAAACAGCAGATCTACAAGCTCATAGCATGGCACTCGGTGCCGCGCTATGAGCTTGGAGATCTGCTATTTTTGAAAAATCGTGAAATGTGGCACAAATCTTTGAATATATATTCTTTCAGAGCGAATGTTTTTAACTCAACTCTTTGCTTCTGAGGGGGTTCCTGGAACAACATATTTTCAGAAAACCCTGCTATGAAGCCTGATGGCTTCTAACGTATCCATACTAATGCCTCTAATGTATCCATGCTAACAGCCGGCCAGACAGCTTCCTGATTAGTTTAGCGGACCACACGACACTGTGTGTGTGCGTGTGTGTGTGTGCGTGTGTGTGTAAGCCGGGGGTGGGGGGGGGGGGTTACTGTGGCCGTAGTGGTTCCAAACCATGTAATTACTCCCACTTAGCTGGGAGAAAAAAAATAAAAATAACAACTTTGGTTATAACACAGGATGGAAATGATGGCTGGGGAGCCACCGTCCACAGTGTGTTCGTTCTGTCTGTCTGTCTGTCTGTCTGTCTAGAGGCTATGTGCTTATCATCACCATCATACCCAGACGTTATGCGGGAAAGCCTACTGAGTGGCAAAAAAATCTTGCGCCACCCCTTAACCCTTATCCCTAAACTAATTTTTGCCATCTTCTAAATAACCTTTTACAATAGTGCAAATAGCAGATCTACAAGCTCACAATGTCTCAATGTAGATCGGCTAGCTGAAATGTTTTTCAAAATAGTAAAAAATGGCAAATACGTTTAGGGATAAGGGTGGCGCAAAGATGGAGCCGAATACTGTATGTCCAGGAGCCCAGGTTGTTGGGGGTTTCAACCGAGGCCCAGTCAGTGAGTCAGCATTCAGCCCAATATGTACATGAGCCCAGGGTGTTGGGGGTTTCAACCGAGGCCCAGTCAGTGAGTCAGCATTCAGCCCAATATGTACATGAGCCCAGGGTGTTGGGGGTTTCAACCGAGGCCTAGTCAGTGAGTCAGCATTCAGCCCAATATGTACAGGAGCCCAGGGTGTTGGGGGTTTCAACCGAGGCCCAGTCAGTGAGTCAGCATTCAGCCCAATATGTACAGGAGCCCAGGGTGTTGGGGGTTTCAACCGAGGCCCCGTCAGTGAGTCAGCATTCCCTCCTGTTGTGCCGAGCTGCCGAGTTCTGGAAGCAGAACAATGTTCTGCTGCGTCTGGAAGCAGAACAATGTTCTGCTGCGTCTGGAAGCAGAACAATGTTCTGCTGCGTCTGGAAGCAGAACAATGTTCTGCCGCGTCTATAATCACACACGACATGATATCTCTCTCCAGCTCATTCAGTTGACTGACTGGATGGTGAAACTTACCCACAGTTAGTAGTAGTAATAGTCATTTTATTTTTGTCATTAAAAAGCATTTAAATAAAATGCCTTCATTTGGCACGAATCAGTGAAAGCCTATACACCTTTTATTGTGCCTGCCCTTTTGACATTCAAATAAATATCAACCAAAACCAATACCAATACTACATTAACAAGCAACAACAAACAAAACAGATCATTTGATTCTGTTCATCACTGGTGGATCATCACCAACCTGAAGGTGAAGAAGTGTAAGTTGTGACTATAGCCAAATGCAAGTCCACTGAGAGTACACACAGTTTCTTCATACTGAATAGCACACTTATTCACACAGAAAGAAAGCAGTTTTGTATATCTGTCATTGGAGGAGCCTCGCTGCCTCCAGCGTTCCTCTCTCTCTGCTGCCTTCTGTACTCTCAGCAACACCTTGACATCTAGAGCTGAGTGACAGTTAGAGCTACAGCCTGGAGCTACCATTAGTTTTCTCGTGGACACAGACCTGAAACGGGAGACTCTCTTTGGCGGAGCCTGGGAGTCGATATGAGGGGGCGCTTGTTTGACAGGTTAGGGTTTAGGGTTAAGGTTATAGTAGGCATAGTTCTTGTGAGTATACAGTGGCCCGGTGCTGTACAACAAGCGTCCCATCCCATCGACACCCAGACTCCCTCCCGACCTGTAACTCATTACATTTACTTAAGTACTGTATAATGTTGAGGTTATCTCTCTCCCCATTTCCTGTCAGTCTACTCTACTGTATACCTATCAATAAAGGCATTACAAAATATTTAAAAAAAAAAGAAAAGAAAAAGCAGATCTACAAGCTCACAACGTTGTGAAGCGTTGTAAGCAATTGTAAATCGGCTATTCCTCTATTTTTGGCTAATGTTTGCCCTCAGAATAGGGATGCTGGGGTTAAACATCAAATAGAAAGTTGTTTTCTTTCAATCCGTCTTAATGGAAACGGATATTATCTCAAGTTTTCCTCGTGACACATACTGTATCTCAGAGCGAGAGATTTATATATGTAGCCTATGTCCCGTGATATGACATAAATGTAAGGTTCTATGAAGTAACAATGTAATTCAGGGGTGCCTCGGATGAAGCATGCGTTTTACCGGTGTGAGCCAAAAACCTTTGAGAACTACTAGTATAGGTGCATGTGCACGTGCATGTGTGCTTGTGTGTGTGAGTGCGTGCATGCGTGCGTGCGTGTGTGTGTGTGTGTGTGTGAACGCCAGCAGCTGGAGGCTTCAACTGCCATTAGTGTCATGATATTTTCGTCACTTGGATCACTGGCCAAGTACATTCTATAGGAAAACACGACTTCATGGATAACCGACGTGTTCTTTGACGTCGTCCACACCTAGCAGGTCAAAACGTATTGACCTGGAGTGGTAAATATTCACCCAGTTATCCCTCACTAGCCGAAGCGTTTTATACTTCTTCAGATGAAAGGTGTTTTATTTATAGGACGGGGCCGGGTGCTGTCCGTCCGTCTGTCAATCTCTGTGATGAAGCACTTTGGGGACGCTTTGACAAGTTGCGCGTCGACATTAACCCATTTTGACCTGACGTCGATTCTACAAATGTCTTCTAAATCATGACAGTTTTCTGAAATACCTATGTTTATCTGTATCAGTGGTTCTCAAACTATTTCATGTCAAGGACCTCAAACATTATATGTAATTGGCCGCCGACCCCCCCCCCCCCGATCTGAAAATATGTTATTCCAGGAACACCTCAGAAGCAAAGATTTGAGTGAAAAACTTTCGCTCTGATGCCTCTGAAAGAATATATATTCAAAGACTTTTCAAAAATAGCAGACCTACAAGCTCGTAGCGCAGCACCGAGTGCCGCGCTACGAGCTTGTAGATCTGCTATTTTTCAACAGCTAAAGCATAACATAATAATGCTTTAAAACACAGAAAGGGGTTCCCGCCCAGAATGGATTAATCAACTCCGGTGATTGACAGTGTTATCGCAGAATACAACAGACGTCAGACCCTTGATTGGAGACAGCTGTCGACACGAGGCCTCGGAGGACATCTGTCAGCTGTAAAGTCTTTTCAAAACTATTATATGTCAGTCGTGCAATTTACATCCATAACATTGATGCTCTCTCAACGAGGAGCAGCTTACCATGCGCAACACAGTTTGCCAGAGCTTTGGAGAAACAGGCAACGCTGCAAGTAAGTAACGACAGTGGTGGAAAAAAACTTACTCACATTTTTTTACTTAACCCATTTTGGTGTTAGCATTATGTTATGCTTTAGCTATTGAAAAATAGCAGATCTACAAGCTCATAGCGCGCCATGAGCTTGTAGATCTTGAGCTTGTAGATCTTGTAGATCTATTTTTGAAAAATCGAAGAACGACTGACATAGAAACATAGCTTTTTCTGAAAACTGTCATTTTCAGACATTTTTAGAATCTGATCTCAGGTCAAAATGGGTTAAAAATACTGCAATGTAGATGTATACTCTGTAAGTAAAAGTACGGGAATTCATATGTATATAATATGGTTGAAGTTATTTATGTATGTTTTGCACTAATAATAAAAATCTACAAAGTAACTAGTAACTAAAGTTTTCAAATAAATATAGTGGAGTAAAAGTACAATATTTGTCTCAGATGTAGTGGTAAAAGTATTGGAACTTGGAAATACAAGTAAAACAATACCTCCAAATTTACTTGGTTACTTCACACCACTGAGTAACAACAACATCTGATTAGATGGTTTGAAACCAAATTGAAACTTGGAAGCAGCAGTGTGGCTCCGTTACACGGCAACAGAAAGCAACAGATATTCCACTGTTTGTTTCGGAATTGCGTTGTTTTTCACCGGCCAACACGGTCGTACGACAACGTATGAATTAGCACTCGCGGTTGAACCATTCTCTTTCATTTTCACTGCTTCCCACATCACCAACTCTCCGTCTGTCTGTCTCTTTAACACACACACACACACACACACACACACACACACACACACACACACACACACACACACACACACACACACACACACACACACACACACACACACACACACACACACACACACACACACACACACACACACACACAGGACCCAATATCATCGTTGTTTGGACAAGCATTCTTCCGCAGTGAGTGAAGAAGCCCAAAAGCGTTTTGTTAGACAATAAGCAGCACAATGAAACACTTTTGGCTCTCCATCGGTTCTGATGGTCGGTGCCGCGCAGAGCCAGTTTGTTTTCAATGTCTGGTCTCTCGTCCCACAGGAGAACACACAGGTCTGTCCAAAAATAGGCAGCAGCAGCAACAGAGAGAGAAGTGCATGATGGGAGGGAGGGAGGGAGGGGGGGGTTGTTGAGGGGGTGGTCTGAGGGCTACAGCCTAATGAGCACCAGATGCCAGATCCTTACCTTCGGTGGTGGTAGTCGCATTCTTTGGAGCTTTGGTCGGCGTGTGATCCGTAGACGAGCTGATGTCAGAAGAGATGCTGGAACTCCCTTTACCTGGAGGTGGAGATGAAGACAGACCGACGTTTAGGGGCAGAGGGGGTCTTCAACAGGGGAATAGCTGATCTACAAGCTCGCAAACGTGGCGCAAAGCGACATGTTGTGTCTTTTGGGCCTTGACCAAAATCTTGACCAAATCTTTGTGTCATAGGATAGCATCCTTATAGGAGAACTTTAATCAACATAGCAGATCTACAAGCTCACAAGAGTGTGTAGAGCAGACCATGTACAGAGTGGAAGGTCAAGTTTAAGTATTGGCCGTTTTAAGTGGTTAAATGTCTGAAAATACACGAATGAATCCAACACAACGCTACACAACACTGACAACAACTGTCAAAGTCTGTGAAGCTTTCGATTGGATCTATAAAAACTTTTAATCTGCAAGATAATTTTATACAACATGCAGTGGGTTAACCCTAAACCCGGCTTCATCTCTCTCTCGAATATAAGGGGTCCTTATTGGCCTGATTTCTCTTTTGGAAGAAGACCCCTAACTTAGGGAAAGCAGTACGCTGCAGCAACTTTGAGACGAAGACTGAGGTTGAGTTATGACGTAAGAGAGCAAAATTTCCACCGCACGAGTCGGGTTCAATTACCCTGCAAGTTGCAACACAGTCTGAGAACTGACCTTTCAATAACCACACCCATTTCTGTTGACCTGAAATATGTATTTTTCCCCCCTTCGTTACTAAAAGGTTTTTGTTATTATCTCCACCAGCTGAAAGCGACTGTGTGCGACTGTGCGTGTGTGTGTGCGTGCGTGTGCATGTATGCCTGCATGCATTTGCGTGCATGTGTGTGCGTGCGTGCATGTGTGTGTGTGCGTACGTGCGCGCGTGTGTGTGTGTTTGAGGCTAAACAGCTGGACAATTTGACTTGTTGCGCATGCAGTCACTACCAGGGCAAGGGAAGAGACACATAGTGTACGTGGCCTGCAACACAAATAGACAGAAAGACAGAGTAGAGAGAGACCAGACACTGGATGGATGGAGTCAGAACACAGTTCAGAGTAGAGAGAGACCAGGCACTGGATGGATGGAGTCAGAACACAGTTCAGAGTAGAGAGAGACCAGGCACTGGATGGATGGAGTCAGAACACAGTTCAGAGTAGAGACCAGACACTGGATGGATGGAGTCAGAACACAGTTCAGAGTAGAGAGAGACCAGGCACTGGATGGATGGAGTCAGAACACAGTTCAGAGTAGAGACCAGACACTGGATGGATGGAGTCAGAACACAGTTCAGAGTAGAGAGAGACCAGGCACTGGATGGATGGAGTCAGAACACAGTTCAGAGTAGAGAGACCAGACACTGGATGGATGGAGTCAGAACACAGTTCAGCAATAATGGAACTTCTCAAACTATTCAGGCCGCAACCCCCAAAATAATCATACTTGAACCCCCCGCACGCCCTGACAAACACACAGCGGTGTAGGAGTTGACACAGATAGATGTTTTTGCCTCTTTCTTGTGTCTCAATCATACAGTTCACCCTTTGACAGCCTTCTGATTGGTCCCTGACTGACCAACCAGCAGGCTCTTCTACATCATGACAGTTTTCTGAAAAAGCTATGTTTCTATCTCAGTCGTTCTTCGATTTAAAAAAAATAGCAGACCTAAGGGCCACGGTGGCACAGTTGGTAGTGCTGTCGCCTCACAGCTAGAAGGTCCTGGGTTCGATTCCCGCTCGGGACGCTGTGGGTGCTGGCGGCGTGTTTCCTCCTCCGCGTCATCAGTGCCCATACCCGAAGGCGGGGTTGGCGAAAGGGCCTTTCTGTGTGGAGTTTGCATGTTCTCCCCGTGTCCCCTAGGGTAGGTACCCTCACAAAAAACATGCAGTAATCCTGGTCACTAAACTGCCTCCCCCTGGCCAGCCGGGGCGCCTGATGGGAGGGGAAAGGTTGGAATAACGTGTTCCTTCCACGCGCTACGTCCAACCAGGGAAACTCCCCCCTGTCAGGTGTAAAGGAGCAACTTGGACACTCAGGCATGAAGGAAGCATGAGTTCAAGTCCGTTGCTCTCCCCATGTCCCCCATATATGGGGACTAGGTTGGCGGAGGGTGTGTAGAGCCCAGGATCACATTAGATAATTGACACAGGGGTGAAAAATGGGTTACAAAATCGTGGGATAAAAAATATATTAGAAAAAAATATTGCAGACCTACAAGCTCATAGCGCGCCGCGCGGTATGAGCTTGTAGATCTGCTATTTTTCAATAGCTAAAGCATAACGTAATGCTAATACCAAAAGGGGTTCCCGCCCAAAATGGGTTAAAGTTTAAAATAAGAATTGAACACACAGAATATCGATACGAAGCAGCTGAAAAAGCATGTTATATTTCAATGGTAGTGGATGGAGAGAGAAAGGATTTTTGTCCAACCACGAAACAGCAACCAATGGGTACGAAGAGGGGCACAAACATGGGCGGGACTTGACAAAGGAAGAATTGAGGATCGGAGCTGCTCACGTTTTGCGTTCACAACCGCGTGACCAATTAAGTCATAGACCATGTATACGACGTGCAGTATGCGGAAGTACCATTTACTCCTGTGCTTTGCTGCAGGTGCTCTGACCTCACTCCCTTCACCTATGCATTTTCTACCCAGCTTCTACAGTTTCCGTTTGACAATTATTGTTTATAGTATAGAGGGTATGTGCGTGACATCATCGTACCTGGAAGTTATGCGGAAACACCCACTGAGTGGCAAAAAACTACTTTCTGGCCTTGACAGCCCATTCATCCAAACAGAAAAGTTTGGATGAATCTGATTACATTAAACAATGCTAAACTCACCAACATTGCAGCTGTACGAAAAGCTTGAATTATCCTCTTTCTATCTGCAAAGTTTTTGTTTCATAAAAATCCACCATAGAAACGTTATGAGCTACTTTCTGTCAAGAAATGCCCTGCATTTGAGTGTCAGTTTGGAAGTGCTTGTTTTCAATAACACAACATTTTGCTGCCTCCTGCATTATGTGACATTTAGAAACGGGTGGTACGCAGGACGGTTGAGTGATTTCCAACAAGCACTTCCAAACTCCAACACTCCATCCATGCTGCTCAATGTTTTGCCACTCAGTCTAGATGAGGGGGGCGTGTCCTGATGGGAAAATCATGCATGCATGTGCATACTCTCTATAGCTTGTTGATTTATTTTGACAAAGAAATTTTCTTATTTTTCTTAGAGGTTATGACCCCCCAGGGGGTCCAGACCCACAGGTTGAGAACCACTGCTCTATAAAGTACCTGAAACCAAGCAGCAGATCTCCTGGCTTGTGAAAATATTATTTTTAGCACGGTATGGGCTGCGTGAAAAGATTATACAATATAAGCCTCATTCCTTTCTCCTTTCATGACTTTTTATGTTCCTCGATTCTTGGATGAAGAGTTTTTGCCTGCATGAGTCTCTGACTCGTTTGCATGAGTAAGTATGTCCCTTCTTGATATCCGCGAGAAAATAACATTCCCCGGAATCCTCTCTGGCCTTGAACTTTCATAGGGAATATACAGTACGCAGAGGATATACAGTACGACTCATAAGAGTTAACCCATTTTGGACTGAAGTCGATTAAAGAAATGTCTTCTAAATCCTAACCTTTTTCTGAAAAACCCATGTTTCTATGTCAGTGGGGCTCAACCTTTTTCATGTCAAGGACCCCTCTATTGGGCCATATGGACCCCCATCTCAAAATATGTAGTTCCAGGGACCCCCCAGAAGCCAATATTTTAGTTAAAAATGTTCGCTCTGAAATATATATTCAAAGATTTGCACCACATTTTCACGACTTTTCAAAAATAGCAGACCTACAAGCTCGTAGCGCTTATGAGCTTGTAGATCTGCTATTTTTCAATAGCTAAATTATAACAGGCGGTTTCCCGCCTAAAATGGGTTAAGTAATCACTGTATTTCATCGATGATTGCAGGCTTTGCAGGCTGCATTTGTTGACCAGAAGCATACTTCTCAGGTCATCCGGGCCTGCTAGAGAGACATGTTATTGCCTATAAATTGATGCACCATCTTTTCCTTCATGCCGATACGATAAATGTGTGCATTTTTAGCCCCTGTGTGTAAATCAAGAGGAACAGGAGAGACGGTGATCTCAGCTGGACGCGGTCGGTTTTCCAAGCTGAGGTTTAATTTGACATTCCAGGCGTCTCTAAAGTGACTTCCAGTGAGTGAATCACAGCAGGGATGTTTCGCTTGTGGATATTTCAGCGGGGAGAGACATGGCTGCTGACGGGGATAACATTGGCTCTTATATGGAGACCGAATCGCAGACCTCTCGATTTTATGGGATACGTGCTCTCTGACCACGGCGTCACCCCGGGGAAGCTAGCTGCCTCGCTAAACGCTGCGACGCTTACTAAAAAGCCACGCCGGACCGTTATAGGCTCGACGACTCCTGTGTGACGACTGCAGGCTGCCTGTCAAGGAGTTGTTTATTGTGCTTCATTCCTCTGTCACATCATAAAGGCGGCTTTGTGGCTTCCCTGAGACAAAGTATGTGCCTCGTACCCAAGCCAGCCAGACAGAGAGGTATTCCCACACAGCCACGCCCACACACACGCCCACACACACACACACACACACACACACACGTCAAGGGCAACCATCTAAAATGAACCGGACAGCTTGCAGGAAAACAAAAATGGTCGATGCACATACAGCTGAAAGGAAAAGTACCTCTGGGGCTTATTGGTGCTACACGATAGATTTCAAAGCCAATGGAGATGCTAAACATTGCTCGCATCCACTGTCATTGCATGTTGTACTGAGTTACTTGACCTGTATTTCTAATTGGCAGTGGCTCAGGGGTAGAGCGACCGGATGGCAACCGCAAGGTTGCCGGTTCGAACCCGGGCTCCCCCAGAGTTAGTGTCGAGGTGTCCTTGAGCAAGACACTGAACCCCTAATTGCTCCCGATGTGCAGGTTGGTGCCTTGCATGGTTTCCTCCGGCATCGGTGTGTGAATGGGTGAATGTAATGCACAATCTATGTAAAGCGCCTTGGATATAAGGCACTATATAAATGCACCATTTACCATTTAATTGTAAACAGACTGTCAGTGATGAGAAAGATCATTTATTCAAATGGAATCACCACCTGTTGCACCTTATCCCTGTCAATGAGTGGTGACCTCGACGAAAACTCTGCGAAAGAGTGAGACCTGTCGTAGAACTCTGTGTTACCCGTCAGCAGATGCCTGAAGAATTAAGGTCTATTGAACAAAACGAAACTAAATAAAGTTGTCCTTACCAAGTGTAGACTGTGTGCGGGTAATTTAATTGTGACATCTAATCCCTGCCTATAGTGCCTAAAGCCCTATACACAGCCATCTCTAAGCTGATCAAGTGTGCTTAATGAAGCTAAAATGACCTAAATCAGCCAACAACAACAAAATATTTTTGCGTCTGAGAGGCTAAATCCCATCAAATGGTGGTCTGTGTCTCAAAAAATGGACCTTGTTATGAAAAGCGTTTGAAAACCACCATTCTAGACGTCTGATCCCAGTGCCTATACGCACCCATCTCTGAGGTGATCAGTCAGGTGTGCATTAAAACCTCGCTCGCACGAAAGCCAAAATATATGCTCCAAAAGGTTCCAATTGACCGACCCACCGGCACATTTCAAGGATAATAAGTAACCCATTTACACTGCCGCGTACGGCCCCAACCATGAGTCCATGCACACTCGTGGGGCAGCGGTGGCCGGACGGTTTGCGGAGCGGTCTCGATATCGGAAGGTCGCTAGTTCGTATCCCCGGACCGGCACGTTAAAATTACCACCGCTGAAGTGCCCTTGGACAAGGCATTGAACCCCTACCATGAAATGTTCTATATGAGCAGGGCCTGGCTGTAAACAAGTTCTTGAGCTTAGTCCAGTTACCCTGGGTAAACATAGTACCTTTCCTTTCCTTTCCTTACTCTCACACGCACACATGCAACAAACAGCTCATAGTGTGGGATGTGTTCAAGACAGACATGACATGTTGTGGTGACATCAGTGAGCCAGCAGCACATCTGCTACAGCTTCCACCAACGCTCTTCACAAATGAGTCACGACGTCACGTTTAGGGAGCATGCTGCAGATGGCATCCACTCCAAAGACCGATCCTCCTTTCATAAACCTAGCCTTCGATCCCTATAAAGGCTTTAAGCTTGCGTAAACACTAACATGGCAAAGATATGCAGCATTGCGTTATTCCTCACAAAAGCAAATTACAGAGAATTGATGCCAGGATTATTAACGCTCATCAGATTAAAAGAATCTTGTGTTTGCGCTGGCAAATAAAAGTCCATTTAACTTGGGAGTTAAACCAAGTGTCTGCAACTTGTTTGTCGGTGATAATTCTATGGAAAACAACCTTGTGAAAGGGTTCCTGCCGCTTCCTGTCTTGTTGCTTATATAAGTGTTGGAGGAGATTTGCTGCATATTTGTGAAACAATGTGTAATTAATCGTTGAGTAGGAGGACTTGAAAACAGATGTGCTGCTGGTGGACTTTGCAGTTCAATCACAGCCGGGTTGAAACTCTTGTCTTAACCACTGTTGTAGGAACAGAGTTGCCATTCTTTTCGTGAGAGAAATAAGCAACCAGGTCAAGGAAAACAAGCCCAAAAGAAGTGGCTAGCCGCTATAGGCCACATGAGCACTTTTTTATTGTATAAATCTACATAGCTCACAACTGTGAGCTTGTAAATCTGCTATTGAAAAAAACTATATATATAAACTAATAATGATAAAATAAAATGGAGTATTTGGAAGATTTTTGAAACATTCAAACATACAGGGCTCCCTGGCACAAAACATTTTAGAGCCACTGGTTTAAATAATAATTTCAAAACCTGCAAGTCCTACCAATATGTACAAGCAACTTTACAGACAAGTAGCCTAAGCCCAAATTAGCTTATAATAAGCGGACATGGCAACACTGGTCAGGATGAGCAGTGTTGACAGGATGAGGATGTTAGCTCCACTACTATGCACTAATTGATAATATGATTCAAACTGTGCAGTTACATATTTCGGTATTTGGCATGCAGAGCAGTATTAAATCCTGACAGTCTTCTAAATCCTGACAGTTTTCTGAAATACCTCATGTTTCTATATCAGTGGTGCTCAATATTTCATGTCAAGGACCCCAAATATTATATGTAATCGGCCGCCGACCCCCATCTGAAAATATGTTGTTCCGGGGACCCTCCCAGAAGCATAGATTTGAGTTGAAAACGTTCACTCTGTAACAATATATATTCAAAGATTTCAGGCACATTTTCACGATTTTTCAAAAAATAGTAGAACTACAAGCTCATAACGTGGCACCGAGTGCCGCAATCTGCTATTTTTCAATAGCTAAAGTATAACATAATGATTAAAACACCAAAACGAAACGCGTTCAGAATGGGTTAACATGTGTGTTCCTGAATATTATCTAGGATCAAATTAAAGGAAGGGTTGACAATGTCGAGTCATTTTCTTTCTTTACCCTGCAATTCCAGCCGGCAGATTCGTCACACTCTGTGTCAAACTGATAGTTGAACCTCTGGTGGAATGCATTGGAGTCAATGGAGCTGAGTCAGTGGACATGAAGCATATAAACAAACGATGAGACCAGTGTAAAAATAATCGCTACTGGAAAATAATTAAAGGAAGACATATAACACATTATTGCCTGCTGTGTTGCTTTTCAATGTGTACTGTACTGTCATTTTATAGAGCACATAGAGCCCATAAAGCACAAAGTACGTTTCTGAACGTGCCAAGTATCGCGAGACTGTCCACCGTTTCCTCCTGTCTGGCAACCAAATATTGCGATACCTCAGAGACAGAAACGACACCTGCCACTGTTTAGATAGATGCCCCAATGAAATGATGTACTGGTGCACATCGAAAAGCAAGCGATTATAAAACAACCTGTGATATGTCTTCCTTTATATATTCCTGTACTGATTATTGCGAACGCAATGAGCACTAACTATGAGACCCTGCAGATCATGTCTGTGTGTCTGTCTGTCCCGCTGTGACACCACCCGCCCGCCACGAGAGGGCGCAGCTGTAACACACACACACACACACACACACACACACACACACACAGTAGAAAACTTAAAAAGATTACTAACTAAAAAGAAGAAAAATAAAGTACGTAATTTATTCTAATTGTTGTTATTGCAATTTACGAGCTGCGTTCGCTTCCCGCGTTTGCGCGTCTTACTTGTATGACAAAGGATCATTTGCAATCATTCAAATAGTGTTTGTTTAAGAGCTGGTCCAGCCAGCTGCATTCACTGCCATGTATTTCATGGAACTTCCGGTGCAAGATTTGCCAACGATAAGCGTCATGGTGCATCCCCGGTGTCCAGTCATCATGTGAACTTTCATTTGTTCGCAGCGCGATGCGTTGTGAGCTTGTAGAAAGGCTATTTTCAGCATGCAACCAAGTGTAAGACGCCTCAAGGCCGGCCAAAATACTTTGTCAAATCAACTGTACTAAAATCGCATATGTAGTACTCATATGACTAAAACTATGTGAGATTCTATTCAGAAGTCTATGACTAAAACTACATCAAAATTTGCTGTCAAAAACCAACAATGATGACAGTTCTTCCAACAGTCTGTTTTCCTCCAGTTCTCTGGGGCAGAATGTGTGAATTCCTCTCCTCTGACATCATATTCAACTTTGTGTGATGAACGGACCATGACTTTTCCGGTGTTCTTCAACGCTCGTATTATCACATTCCTCAACCCCACAGACTTATTGGTATATTTAAATGGATGTTTAAAAGCCCACAATGTTTAATACAAAATGGCACGGTAACCGTTGAGGTGCAAATGTCTGACAATGTCATGATTCCGCAAAGGAGGCCACTCGGTTTGAAAAAATAATAATCCCAGTGATCTAGAGGTAGGATAGTCCAATTAGTCCATGTCTGTGAGAAATCCATAGCAAGAAATTGGAGAACTGATGCTGGATTCATGTGGGATGATAGGCAGGAAGTCATCTAGATAACAACATTACTACCATGAGTGATGAATGTCAGAGTTTTAACCCATTTAGACCTGAGGACGATTCTACAGAATGTCTTCTAAATCATGTTTCTGTCAGTGGTGCTCAACCTTTTTCATGTGAAGGACCCACAGAATTATCTCTATTTGGCCGCAGACCCAAAAGAGAAAATGTATGTCTACCCAGGAACCAAACCAGTGAAAATAGCAGATCTACAAGCTCACAATGCGTAGCTTCGTGCCACGTTGTGAGCTTGCAGATTGGCTATTTTCACTAATGCGTGAAGATTTTTTTTTAATTTACTAGACCTGTACGTGCCCGTCGCAGTTGGCCACCGGCCTACTTGGGAACCTAATGATTTATGTTGTCATAGCACCCGTTTTAACTGTCAGCCGGTGTCCCACATGGAGATCTGTGTATGTGCCTGTGCCCACTGGCAGAGCCTGATTGGTTGAGCCTCAATTGGCTGAGGCAGAGGCTGGAAATTGCACAGGTGAAAGGAGTTGGCCTCATCAGGTTTTGGAGAACCGTGGGTCTGACCGACTCGATACCGGGCACTCACGTGTCGAATGTGAAGTCGGTGGGTGAAATGGTCCTTGAGTTACGCGCATTACACACACATACGCAACACACGCACGCAGAGATGTGGCGCAATTATAGTAGGATTTCTTGATTTTTCATGAAATTACTGACAAAATATAATTCAAAATAAAGGGACCCATAGAAATGTGTTCGTGACCCGCAAATGGGTCCTGACCCAGTGTTTGGGAAACAGTGCTGTAGAGCAGTGTTGTTCGTCGACTGCCTTTTTCCACTGACAAAAACTAAATGGAAACTAAATAAAAACGAAGCTATGGTGACTACGGTAAAACTAAGACTAAATATACTGACAATTTCGTCAGCAAATACAAGTAGCCTTGCCGAGCCATGAGGCCCATAGGGTAGGAGGCAGGAGCCTATCTCCTGTTTCTGTAGCGTGAGGCAGCTTGATGTACAAGTACACCCCCTGGACATGACGCTAGTATGTCGCAGGGACTTTGCCAATCCAACCCTTGATGCTGAGTGTCAAGCAGGGAGGCACTGGGTCCCATTTTTGGTATGACCCGGCCGGGGATTGAACCCCGACCTCCCAGTCTCAGGGCGGACACTCTAACCACAAGGCCACTGAGCTGGTCAGCAAATACAAACTAGACTAAAATGTTGGTCAAGTCATTTTACACTTGGTTGCATGCTGAAAATAGCCATTGGCTATTTTCAGCAAGTGTCATTACGACAGCATCAAGGCCGGACAAAATACATTTTAGTCGACTAAATCAACTGTAGATTTAGTCGACTAAAATCTTATGACATTTAGTCGACTAACACTAAAACATTCCAGGTGACTACAATGTGACTAAAACTAAATGAAAGCTATTCAAAACTATGACTATGACTACAACTAAAATCAGAATTTGCTGCCAAAAACAGCAGTGCTGTGGAGGCCATTAGGATGTCATCTGCTATCTCTCTATTGCAGATGTTCTCCAACATGTTTGGCTCAGCTCTCCCCTGTAAATAACCTCTTCGTCCACAGCACTGCTGAGTTACATTGTTACTTTATTGCACCTTTTGTCATATTAACAGTACGTAAATAATTATGTAAACCCTTTCCCCCCAAAGATACAGTATGTCGAGAGGAAAACTGGAGAGGAGATCCGTTTCCCATGAGGACAGACTGAAAATAACTTTTATCCTCTTGGCATTTAACCACTTAAACCCCAGTATCGCTATTCTGGGGGGGGGGGGGGGGGCATTCACCAAAGATCTACAGTACCATAGCATGCTCACAACGCATCAAATTGTGAGCTTGTAGATCTGCTATTTTTGGCGAACAGACTTGGTGTACTCTGCCCTACAAAGCAAAATGCATTAACTACGTTTTTGGACACACTGACCTATTTGTGTATGCCAAAGGTCAAGTTAGCCTTCGTGATTTTGGGGGATAAACGTCTCAAGAACAGATATACAATTAGTGTAATTAACTTATATGACCATGTTTATACGACCTTTTAAACCCAATATTGGATTTTATTTTTCGTAGTTACTTCACTTTGGCTTTGTAGGGCAGTACTGTAGGCTGAAAAAGAACGCACCAAGAACAGTTTAACTAGTTCCATTTTACTACAGTAAGTGCAGTGGATTACCACTAAGATTCTACGTGGTAATAAACTGAAGTGACATGATGAAATCCAAATATTCTCAAAGTATTCTGAGGCACCCTATAGCATTGCTTCTCAAAGTGGGTCCTTGAGGGAACATTTAATACATTGGATGAATTGTATAGCTATACGTCAGCATTGCCCTAGTGCCCTATAGCAGGGGTCTACAACAGGGGGTCCGTGACTCCTTTTTGGGGGTCCTCACTTTACTGCAAATCGCTGATCTACAAGCATCGTGAGCCATTTTCAACAAAGAGGTTTGGTGTAGAGAGGAAAGAAAGAGCAGTCCAAACGGGCCAAAGGTCAAGTTCACGAAGCAGCCTATTGAGGGACTAAGACTAGTGGTTAGTGTCTGCCAACATACTAATAGTAAAGACAAGTTAAAAAACATAGTGCTGTCAAACAAGTCAATGAAGCTCTATGAAGTAAGCTTAATTTGCAGCGTTACTGTATATAAATGGTAAATGGTGCATTTATATAGCGCCTTTATCCAAGGCGATTTACAGAGATTGTGCATTACATTCACCCATTCACACACACATTCATACACCGATGGCGGCGGAAACCATGCAAGGCACCAACCAGCACATCAGGAGAAATTAGGGGTTCAGTGTCTTGCTCAACAGCCACTGCTCAAGAGCCCACAGGGTTCGAACTGGCAACCTGGCAGTTACCATCCAGCCACTCTACCCCTGAGCCACCACCGCCCCTTTAGTGGGGGTCCCTGCTTCATCTCTCTCTCTCAGCTAAGGGGTCCTTAAGTTGGGTCCAGGCAGGGAAGATTGTTCTTAGATACAGAGAGCCATATACAGCTCAGATACAAAGTCTATACAGAACAACCAGTGAATGGCACATAGAAGCTTAGCATGGCATTGACCCACACATTCAATTAGTTTCAAAGTGTCTGTTGCTTTCTGAAGTACCTATAAGCTACATGAAAAAAGCCCTGTTTAGGCTGTTTGCATTGAAGATCAACAAAGCACAAAATGGCATCCAAATGTTCCAAAAGTGGAGAAAGGATTGTGAACAAGCCTCTGGCCTTAGCTCATATCAAGATAAGAATAGCGTTGGGCCGCCATGTCAAAAACAATGCTGTTGTCATTTAATCTATAAAGTCAGCTAGTAGACATGCATGGTTAAGTCATCTCAAAGATATGCTCTGGTGTTTAGGTCTATTTATACAGAAATATGTGGCCATAGTTATTTTGGTGTATAGCCTACTGTGGTGGCGAAGAAATATATGATTACTGTAGAAATGAATAAACTACACAGATAATATTAAAGTAAGAAATGTACGTGTTGAACACCGCAACTTTAATACTGCATCACTGAACGTATCTATAGCCGCAGCTGGCTACAGACCTCACAATAACGAGCCATGGACCAGAGCTAACAATAACTTAGGTTTAAATGTAAACCAGAATGACAATTCTGACGTGGTATTGACTTAAATGTAGCTGCACATGGCAACTCCCAAATATGAACACTATAATAGTCCAGTTTTTGGACGATAGGCTGTAGACAGTGAGGTATCAGCGAATGCAGGACAATTAGGTGTTGCATTATAAATCGTGACTATCATCAGTCGATATATTTTTCTCGGAAAAATACATTCTTTGAAGATGGATCGGTTTTCCTTTTTCCTCCCTTGTTTTTTTTTTTTTTTTTAAGGAAAACGAAAAACAGATGTTTTTCCGTGAAACAAAAAATGACAAGTTAACTTACCCTCGCTTCCATACTGTTTTCCATTGTTCGCACCCATTTTAAAGAATACATAATCTATTGTATGCTACATAATTCGGGTTGTCAAAAAGGAGTCAGATTTCAGACCATAAAGCGACAGTCCTTTTAGCACCACGGGGAGATAAAGACCCGAGTTCATGCAGTATTGTTGCGCGACCGTTGACTCCAAATAGTTAATCCAGATGTTGAGTTGAAGTCGAGAGAAATTCTCCACATCACGAAAATCCAGACTTCGGCTTCCTCCAGAAGAACTGCAGGCTTGCTGCCCAGCATCCTCTAGACTAGACCATGGACTAGACTGGGCAGCAGCATTCTTCACAAAAATCCGGATTCGAGGGGTTTCGTGAAAACTTTCTTTAAAAACGCCCTTAAATGGCAAGCAGCTGTTGATCAGGTTGAGTGCGTGCAATCACAGCTCGACCAGGGGGGGGGGGGGGAGGGAGAGAGAGAGAGAGAGAGAGAGAGAGAGAGAGAGAGAGAGAGAGAGAGAGAGAGAGAGAGAGAGAGAGAGAGAGAGAGAGAGAGAGAGAGAGAGAGAGAGCGCGGACGTCCAGTCAGTGCGTCTGGATTTAAAGAGACCGCAGACCAAGAGACAGACAGGATTTCTGGTTATTTAAGTGCACAGGCCTACTACCAAAATCTATCTCAAAAGCACTCTAAACACCCTCAAAAATGGCAATGATGAAGAGAAGACCCGCCACGCAAGAAAACTCCGATATCAGTTATGTCTAGATCAGCGGTTCTCCAACTTTTTTCATGTCACGGACCACCCCATATTTGGCCAAAGCCATCTGAAAATGTTTTGGGTGTCAAGATCAGGAACCCCAGAGATTATGTTAAAAATGTGTGGTCAAGAAAGTATTCACGTTTTAAAAAGTATCAATATTGCAATGTAGAAATAGTAAAAGTCAAAATAAAAGTACAAAGGTGTTGGCATAAAAATGTAATTAATGTACCGAAAATACTCAATACAGAATGTCCCATTTAAGTTTTCAAATCTTACTCTTTTTCAAAAGTACAAATCTTTTGAAAATATCAGATCTACAAGCTCATGAGCCTGTAGATCGGCTATTTTCAAATGGCCTTAGTGGTGTACAATGTTTTGTAATAATCAAAATCTACAAAGTAACTAACTAAAGTTTTCAAATTAATGTAGTGGAGTAAAAGTACAATATTTGTATATGAGAGAAGTAGCCTATTGAAGATTGGAAATACTCAAGTAGGCCTACAAATACCTCAAAATTGTGCTTAAGCAAATGTACTTAATTACTCTAATTACTTTCCACCATGGTGAGTGAGTCACACGGGGATGGGGACCCCACAGGACCCCACTTTGCGAACCACAGGTCTAGATTATGTGTGATTAAGAGGTATCACGGCTTTTCAGATCATGGAAACATTTCTTACAAACTAATCTGTCTGTTTTGTGATCAAAGTGCAAACGGATCACAATAATACTTTCGAATAACATTAAGAGTCAACTGCCAAATCAACTGGCTTTTTTTATACTCCATTACATCACGGATAAAAAGAAAAGTCTAAAATCAAGGAAATATATTTGGGGGGACCGGGGGGTGATCTGTCAAAGCCAGAAAAATGTCTCATTTAAACTTTAATGTAATTTTTGCAACCTCCTGCATTTACATTAATCTTTAACAATGTTTGATTGGCTCGCATGGTACCAATCAACCAGGCCGCTGGCAGTCTGCACCCACAGGGTCAAATGCCAAGCCTCAAAAGGCCCTTTACAAGGAACCATTTCTGCCTCACTGGAATGTTATGTACCAAAGAGTATGTTCTGCATCCCCCGATTACTAGTATGGATGGATGAGAGTGTGAGAACGAAGTGCATCAAACCATTTAGGTCTCAGGCTTGATTCTAAATGCCTTCTAAATCCTAACAGATCGTTTCTGAAAAACCTATGTTGCTATCCATTGTTCCTGCCGGGCAGAAACATATAGCGCCACCATGGAAACACTGTAACACATCCCATGCAGGACACGTTTGCGTTATGCTTTTAGTCTTAAATGTCTTACTGTACCTCATGTGGTTTAAATTTAATATCTAATATCCTCCATATTTTAAATTTGTTGTTCTACCTTAAATGAATGCCCATATGGCTGCAATACATGATCATACTTATTACGCAGAAAAGCATAAAAAGTAGCATATATGCAAGTTGAAAACGACACGGTTTGAGCTCGATCTTATACTTTTTGCCATTTTTAAATTTGAATGCAGGAAAGTAAACATTTGACATGAGGTCCCCACCCGCTAAAATGACAGATGCTTTCCCAATTTTAATGGGCCAACAACAAATACAGAACAGTAGTTTTGCTAAACAGATTCCGGATTAAAGTTCTCCCAACCGTTAGGTCTATCAAAGGTCAGAATGTACAGTATATATTAGTGTTACAGCTCAAATGCCAAGATGTGTCTCTTACTCAGCAATCCTTAAAGGCCAGCAAAGACCACGACTGAATCTAAATGCAGACAATGAGCCTTATAATCTTGTGCCAAAAAAAGGCTGACGTTTTCTGCCAGTGACAACTGCAAAAGAAAAGATTGCATGTCAAAAGGCCAATTATGCAGATCCAGTGGATGAACAGAAATATCCTATACATAATCATCAATATATTTATTTATTCAACTCCAAATAAGATTAGCAACAATTTAAAAGGCTTATAAAATAATGCACTTTGAACTAAAGGCTCTTCTGACAACATGTGCTGTGCTTTCCTATCCCGTATGTATGGTAAACTCTAAACTGCATATACTAGCTTTGTCCAAAGTGCCGTGTACATTCAACCGTTCACAACCAGGCACCAACCTGCTCAGCGGGACCAATGGGCCCTTTTTGAAACCAGCTCCTAGCCACTCGCCCTACACACTTCCACTCGGTTTGAGCATAGATATATACATAGTAGAGACGGCACCGGGATTCCCCTCCCACCCATTGCCGTCTCTATTATTGAAGTGTGTTGAGCGAGGGGTGAGGAGCTGGTTTCAAAAAGGGGGATAGGCTCTGTGCATAACTTAATCCCTCCCCCTGTGACCAGAAATATCTGTAGGAGAAACTGACCAGGAGCAGGAAATTGATAATGCCAACTTCTGAAAAAGGGAACTACAGAACTCTATTGGGAGTCAAGTGTCTTGCTCAAGGACACTTCGCAACTAGGGCCGATTTATACTTGCGTGCATGCCGGAGGCGGTGACGTGCTCGGGAACGGCAGATCTACAAGCTCACAGCAGCACGTCATATTTGTGGCGCGTTCGTCGTGAGCTTAGCATAATCTGCTCTTTACGGCATTCAACGCCAGCATGCAACCAAGTATAAATCAGGCTTCCCATCCGTGCGATACCCCAATCAATCGGCCTACCTCTACCTCCAGACCCACTGTGACTGCGGCCCCAACTGTGACTGCGGCCCCAACTGCGGCCCTAACTGTGGCCCCAACTGCGGACCCAACTGTGGCCCCCAGTGTGAATACAATCCCACAGGAAGTGGAACACAGGTGTAAGGGTTGACAGGAGGACTTGTATTGATGATTGGCGGAACAACAACAACAGGCTGAGACGACGTGGTTACAGACATGAGATAGTAGGGCGAGTCGGAGGGAGTTGCTGGGCCGTCTGTCGCTCGCTGCGTTTCGCCGACGTTGTCCAACTCGTCGTCCAACGCTGCGATAACAACAGCTGTGCTGATGTTGTTGTGGCACACGGGAGGCGAGGAGGAGGAGGTGGCTGCTGGGTGCTGCTCGGCAACAACACCGCTGACATTATGGTAAACGGGAGGCGGGGAGGAGGTGGCTGCTGGGTGCTGCTCGGCAACAACACCGCTGACATTATGGCACGCGGGAGGCGAGGAGGAGGTGGTGGCTGGGTGCTCGGCAACAACACCGCTGACATTATGGTATACGGGCGAGGGCGCTGCTGCACGGTGCTCATCCTCGACTTCTGGGTCGGCCGGAGGACACACGGGAGGAGGAGGAGGCGGCGGTCGTCGTCGAGTGGCGATCTCCTCCAGCTTACCACACAACGCTGTCATGGTCAGTGGGATGGACATGCAGCTGCAAAGACATCAAAATGTGAATGGAATTAAGAAACACGCCTGAAACAGTCATCACCTGTAATCATCATACTGTTCATTCAACAGTTCATTCATTCAAATGGAAAAACATAGATTTTAGCGTTGGCTATTCAAAAATAGCAGTTCTGCAAGAGCTTGTAGTATGTCTGCGCCATTTTTTTACATTGAAAAATCTTGAACGGGTTTGGACATTTTTACATTCTCTTTTTTTGTACAAATCCTCTTCTGGGGGTCCCATGAACAACAACATTTTCAGATGGGGGTCCGTATAGCAAAATACACATCAATCTGGCGGTCCTTGACATGAACAAGTTTGAGAACCACTGCTCACTACCGTTATAAACTACAAAACCGTTTAACCCTAGAACACTAAACCCAACGTTTGTCACACCATCACTAAACCCGTGAGCATATTTTACCCACATATAAATCCATAAATTTCCATTTATCCAGCATTTATACAGTAGGTGACAACTTTCCAAAAACGTCCAAATTGTTCACTTTCAAACTGTCATACATATCAGCAGGGCTTAAAGCCCCAAAAAATCCCAAGACTGAAAATGATTTTTTGCAAATCTGCAGTGATCTCATTAAATGACCCCTATGAAATCCTCAGGACTGAAATCAGTCCCCAGGACTGAGAACTTTAAGCCCTGTATCAGACTAAAGTGGTAAATGACGGAGAAAAGAAGACACAGGAGAATAAACACGTTTCAAGCCCATACTGTAACCATACCTGTATATACTGTAACTGTACATACTGTACTGTACATACCGACTCATAACTCTGGAGATGTAGTCGTTCACAGAGGGATCCTGCAGGCCTGCTGCAAACACACTGCAGGTCAGACGATGACCGTCCTCAATGTTCACCAACACTGCAGAGAGATATACTAGTAGTAAATCTGGTCCATGAATTAACTTCAATAAATTCAGACCGTGGACCCCCACCCTGACAAGCACTTTGAATTGTAGGCATTACATTTAGTAAACAGATACATATTGTGAACGTAGGCACAGTGCCAGGCATTGTGACCTTGTAGATCAGTTATTTTCACATGGTTTGCCTCTTTTTTGAGGGGTGCTAGCGCCTCCTATAAACATTATAGTGTAGATTCTGTCTTAACACAAACATTAAATGCCATTGACAATGAATAGAGAATTTACGTGTTATGTGTCTGAGCAAATCGGCTGTCAGTATGTCAGGGGAAACCCTTTGGCCAATAAGGAACCACCATTCTTGGTGACGTAACTAAAGGTATGTTTCAAGGTTGGTATAAGGTCAATAATTGATTAGAGCGCCCCTCACTTCACACAGGTGTGATTTTTCTATAATATTTGACAATTTGGCCAATTTGGTATTAACCCATTTTGGGGCAGGAACCCCTTTTGGTGTTAGCATTATGTTATGCTTTAGCTATTGAAGAATAGCAGATATACAAGCTCATAGCGCGCCACCGAGTGGCGCGCTATGAGCTTGTAGGTCTGCTATTTTTTTTAAATCGAAGAATGACTGACATAGAAACATAGCTTTTTCAGAAAACTTTTCAGTTTTAGAATCTGATCTCAGGTCAAAATGGCTTAAATTGTCACATTATAAATGTGAAGATATACCCTGTAATACACTTATACGGTATGTTGGTTTGTTTGTTGACGAGTGAGAAAACATTGTTGCACACGGTGACCCGCTGATCATCACTCACACACTACGAGGGAGTCCAGGTCAGGTTGGTAGAAGGTCACGGAGAAACTCCTGTCCGACACTGGAAGGACTTCAAAGAGCAGGTCACACGTCACCACATCTAAGGACATGTTTGAGCACATTATAGAATGAATACCAGCGTTCCAAAAAGTACTCAAATGTATTACTTAAGTAAAAGTAAAATGTACAAACGTAGAAGTATTTGTATATAAAAAAAAGTACCCAAAGTAGAAAGTAACTATATTGTGCAGAATGTCCCATTTCACAAGTTTTCAAAGAGTTTTTATTAAACATCTTTTGAAAATAGCTTCAAGCTCATGAACCAAACCTTATTCCTAAACATAACCTCAGAACAATTATTCCCCAACCTTACTCCTAACCTCAGAAAAACTATGCCTATACCTAACCTTATTCCTAAACATAACCTCAGTCAAACTATATGCCTAAACCTAATCTAATCTTATTCCTAAACATAACCTCCATAAAACTATGCCTAAAACTAACCTTATTCCTAAACATAACCTCCATAAAACTATGCCAAAACCTAACCCTATTCCTAAACTTAAACCTCAGTAAAACTGTGCCAAAATCTAACTTTATTCCTATCCTTAACCTCAGTAAAACTACCGGTATGCCTAAACCTAACCTTATTCCAAAACATAACCTCAGTAAAAACAGTGTCAACACCAAACCTTATTCCTAAACTTAACCTCAGTAAAAAAAGTGTCAAAACCAAACCTTATTCCTAAACTTAACCTCGTTAAATCTATGCCCAACTGTAAATCAATACAAGAACAGCTGGGTGCGATGGTTCGGCAAAAAAACATTTCTTTTTTAAAGTGAGCATGTTTTGGGTTGAGCCACCCGATCAGAATATAGCCATAATCAGAACATATGACATCTCACCCGAACAAGCAGCCCACGGTGACGTCATGCAGCTGGTCAGGAGAGTGTTGATGGCACACTGGTGCCGTAGGGCCTCCAGCAGGGCAGGGACGTGGCCAGGATGGGTGAAGGGAACGGTGTCCACCACCGTCCCTCTGAGGTCAACCGACCCCCAGGCACCGCCAGGGAGAACATAGCTGTGTGCGGTTTCGCCGGGGAGATGCTGGATATAAAAAAAGATAATGCACTTTTTCCCCCCCCCCACCACCTTTTTCATCACATAGATCTGCAGTATGCACAATTAACCCTTTTGGTGTTATAAGCATTATGTTATACTTTAGCTATTGACAAATGGCAGATCTACAAGCTCATAGCGCGGCACAGAGTGCCGCGCTATGAGCTTGTAGATCTGCCATTTTCTTTTAATTGTGAAAATGTGGTGCAAATCTTTGAATATATATTCTTTCAGAGCAAATGTTTTTAACTCAAATCTTTGCTTCTGGGGGGGTCCCTGGAACAACATAGTCAGATGGGTGTCAGCGGCCAATTACATTATATTTTTGGAGGGTCCTTGACATGAAAAAGTTTGAGAACCACTGATATTGTAAAAGGTTTTTTTTTCAGAAAACTGATTTTGGAAGACATTTTGTAGAATCGTCCTCAGGTCTAAACGGGTTTAAACATTTGTGTGTGGCTCAACAATACATCCGAATCCTCTCTATTCTCAAAGCTTGGCGTACCACTTTAAAGATCGCATCCTGTGAGCTGTCCAGTGTTTCTGCACAAGTCTTGGTGCAGGATGAATCTCTCGTCAGAATCTTGGGAAAGGGCGCCCACTGCAGTTGAACCTCTGGTATGTCAACCTCTATAGAATACCAGCACAGCAAGAGATTAGTGTGCAATATCATGAAGCCCATGCAATACTGGCAGTCATGTCCCAAAAAAAGAAAAAGAAAGAAAAAACTAAAAGGCAGTCAAAGATGCTCGCCAGACTAGGTTAAAGTGCCGCCAATGAGTCTATGCACCTAAATGTCCCTGAATTGCTCAACAATTGGCCAACAATACAAAAGAACAACATGTGGTCATTGCTGTGCAATTCCGAAAAAAGCATGAATGTACATTTTCGGGCAAAGTCTTTTCCCAGACACCATGGGGACATCTGTAAAGAAAATAAACCTTGCATATTATCCACTTTTCTTTTAGACGTTTTAGTGGACATTTCTACAGTGCAAGGTTACCAGACCTGTAATTTGGCGGAGATTGTTTACAAAAGAGAGGAAGAGTGGAAGTGGTGGCTGAAGCTTGAGCAGGAAGCAGGCTGGCAGTGTCTCGTGGGGGATCTCAGTCAAAGGGTACATCACTGGAACACTGCAAAACACACACACAGACAACAAGTATATACTGCAATACATCCATCCATCTTCAACCGCTTATCCGTAGTCGGGTCGCGGGGGCAACAGCTCCACCAGAGTGCTCCAGACTTCCCTCTCCAGAGCAACATTAGTGACTTCCTCCTGGGGGATCCCGAGACGTTCCAAGGCCAGTGAGTCGATGCATTTCCTCCCAACTGCACCTTGGTCTGCCCCGGGGGTCTCCTCCCAGTGGGACGTGCATCGAGGACCTCCCTAGGGAGACACTGGAGAGGCATCCTAACCAGATGCCCCGGGGTCTCCTCCCAGTGGGACATGCGTCGAGGACCTCCCTAGGGAGACGCCCGAGAGGCATCCTAACCAGATGCCCGAACCACCTCAGCTGGCTCCTTTCCAGGTGAAGGAGCAGCGGTTCTACTCCGAGTCTCTCTCTCGTGTGACTGAACTTCTCACTCTGTATCTGCAATATATGGATTCCCTAGAACTAGAAGCCAGCATGTCTTCAATGGAATCATAGAAGTACCGTACATTTTTAATTCTGGTACATTTACTTAAGTAAAACATTAAAGTTCCACCACCGTACAGAACCACCTTTACCCCTGAGGATCCAGTTCAGTAAAACATTAAAGTACTCCTTCAACCACGGTAGAGAACCACCTTCCTTTACCCCCGAGGATCCAGTTCAGGAGGCTGTGGCATCACCGATGCCATCTGTAGAGTGTGGCTGACATCACTGGGCCCGACCAGAACCTGTGCTGCCTGGCCGACCGCCCTCATCTCCGGAACATCTTCAAAGAACAATATTGTTTTAGTAGCCTACAAATGCAAGGGGTCATCATTATCTCCAAGTACAACCGAACCAATGTCCTTAAGGCCAGAAACTGTAGTAAAAATACGCTTCGTGGAGGTGCTGGGTTCAAAAAGTGAAGGGAACCCGCACACGCCTATGCTCCGAAAGGTTTATTTATGACGAACGTTTCGAGCCAAGGCTCTTCATCTGGTCAAACTGATTTATTAAGGCCATCCATTTTATCTGTACTTCAGGCAGAGTGGTCCTGGACTACGGAAATTCTTTCAAATATAAAAATCACTCGATACAGAACGGTGCAGGATCATGCTTGCTTTGTCCGAGTTTGGGAGAGAGGCCCTCAATGAGACAGGCCTTCAGATTGTGAGATATACGATTACGAGGTAGAAGTGTGTGCTTAAACATTGGTCAACTTACTGGATTTGGGAGATTTCAAAATGGCAGAAGGGCTGATGTAGAACAGGATAGTAACTGGAACATCTGGAGGAATGTATACACCATACAGTATTTATTTGTATTAAGACAAGACCGTTGAAGACCAGGATATTTATATTTCTTTGTATTAAGACAAGACAGTTGAAGACCAAGATATTTATATTTCTTTGTATTAAGACAAGACATTTAAAGACCAACATATTTATATTTCTTTGTATTAAACCATTTTGGGCGGGGACCAATTTTTATGTTTTAAAGCATTTTGTTATACTTTGGCTATTGAAAAATAGCAGATCTACAAGCTCATAGCACGCCACCGAGTGGTGCACTACGAGCTTGTAGGTCTGCTATTTTTGAAAAATTGTGAAAATGTGGCACAAATCTTTGAATATATATTTCAGAGCGAACATTTTTAACGAAAGTATTTGCTTCTGGGGGGTCCCTGGAACTACATATTTTGAGATGGGGTGCGTGGCCCAATTCAATTTAGGCATTTAGCAGACGCTCTTAATCCAGAGCGATTTACATGCTATACATAGTATACATACTATGACGTGCTATGACTATACAATGCAATTATAGTGCAGTCTACATAACATGCTATAAGTCTAGAGATAATTCTGATAATAGAGATAATTCTGGGGGTCCTTGACATGAAAAAGGTTGAGCACCACTGACATAGAAACAAAATAGTTTTTCAGAAAGATTTTAGGATTTAGAAGCCTTTTTTTCCAGTCCAAAATGGGTTAAGACAAGACATTTGAAGACCAGGATATTTTGTTTTCTGTAATGTTCTAGACCAGTGGTTCCCAAACTTTTCAGGTCAAGGCCCAAAAGATAAGTTAGACGTTTGTCCGCGACCCAAACTAGTGAAAATGTCAGATCTACAGAACGGTGTTCTCTAGACTATTATGTATAACTGCTGCTGTAGTTATTATTTCTGTCATTATTTTGTTTACTGATACATTATTTTATTTTGTTAAGAGTCGAGTACCAGATGTTTGTGTTCACGTCATTTCCGGCCATCAGGCCTTATATGGTCATGTGAGTAAGGCTCACTAGTTCAGAGTTGTCGCTTCTGTGAGAGGGAGGCAGTTTGTTTGTTTGAGAACACGTCGCTTAAAAGGTTTGTTTAATTGTTTTGTGTCAACATTTTGAGTTCTCAGTCTACATTATAAGTTCCATATTGTATTTGTTTATGAGTTTAATTGATCGATTTACCTTTGTTTCAGTTCGACAGTTTAGTGATCGTTTTGGGCATTCTATGAACTTCATTCCCTTTACATCGCTATGCAGCCAGCGAGGTACATTCATTTGTCAAGCACATTTTCCATATCATCATGTTTGTATTGTATAGTTGGCGATTATTCTGATGTCTTTATTATTTTGTGTGTCACCAGTTTGACGTTGGTCTTTGAGTGATGAAAGCGCTTAATAAACCACCAGTAAAGAAAAGCAACCTGTCTCGTCTGTGAAGGGAGTGACAATATGAATTATGAACCTCCTTTTCCTGCCATCAGATACCCAATCCTGCCATTGAGGACAGTGTCCACCAGGGGGTCACTCTCCTTGATCGCCCTGAAATACAGGAGAGATAGTGTTGGATTGTATTATAGTGTTGGATTAATATATACAACATCGATTTTAGGCCTAATAATTCTATTTTACTCACCTTGGCAAATGTGATATTTTCTGCAAGTCCTTCCCCAGCAATTGTAGGGAAGCAAATAATTTCAGCTTTCTTTCACTGGGGGGGTAAAACATTCTAATTAACTTTGTGGATACATTATGTTTTAGCTTCCATTAAAAGTAGGGATGTCCCAATCACATTTTTGCAATCCAATTCCGATCATTTGATTTTGAGTATTTGCCGATACAGACTTTCCCGATCCGATATTTGTACTTTTATAGAACACTTGCCAGATGCCATATCCACAACAGTACAATATGCAAAATCACAAACAATATCCAGTCTAATGATATGGATATACTGGTAATATTGATACTATAGATCACTTGTTTTTGCTTCTGATCAGATTCCGATCATTTGACGATCAAAATGACGACACAACCCTGTCAGATCAGGACAACCCTAATTAAAAGCAAATAAAAGTTCAGAGGCATTACTTGTCTCTAAAGAGGCCATAGAGGTTAGAAAGGTCCGCCAACTTCAGCGAGAATTCCACAAAATCCTTTGTCCTGTTGAAGTGGTGAAAAGGAAACAATGAACACACTACGGGCTCTATCGTTTGACATGCCTTAACCGTCAGCATTAACCACAATCCGTGAATTACGCATTTAGGAGACAGAGCAACGCCATTCAAAACTCTACACGGCTTGTGCGAACAGGCACTGCGATTCGACTGGCCAGTGCAGAGTCCTTGCACACAAGGACACGCCGTGATTGGCCAGTGGCCACATTGAGTGGCAGTCGGGGCAAACGCTCTCACCAGAACATGATTTGCCTATCTGGTTGCAATTCGAACGGCGCTATCGAACTTCACAATCGAACTTCACAACGTTCGGCGTGGCAACTCGCTCGCTTTAGCTCGGTGGTGCTTCACAAGGCTCAAGTTCGTGTGAATCGGCGTGCCTCCGCTCTGTCGCGGTACTTTAAGTACAAAACAAATTAATGTCCGCAGTTGTTAATAAGCACAAGCCGTGCATGATTTAGAATGAGCGCAGCCCTGCCACTATAGTGGGGCTAAAATAAATAAATACTGAAATGATATTGCACACAGTGAAATTAATTATTAGAAAGACATTTTAAATGTTCACAATACAGCTTACCTCAGCAACTGAAGTAGGGACTCATTAGACTGCAAAAGCAATTCAACTTGGTCAGTGTCATGGTGTAATCATGATGGGAGGAATATTAAAGTAAACTGTTACAGGGATCTTCAATCTTTAGTGATTTTTATTTTTACATTGACCACTTGAACCCTGTCATCCCCATTCTGAGGGGAACATGGAACATTAGTCGGAAGTATAGCCGATCTACATGCTCACAGCGCCTCGTGCTGCGAGAATTTGTGAGCTTGTAGATCTGCTACTTACTTACGGTCTGAAAATACACATTCACATGAATCCAACAGTGCTGTCAAACAAGTCCATGAAGCCATGCATTAAAAAGGGTTAATCTGCAACACCATTTTACACAGTATGTAGTGGGGGGGGGGGGGGGTCCTTGCTTCATCCCTCTCAGCTAAGGGGTCCTTGGCCTGTTGACCCCTGGCCTGTGTTAGAATGTTCAATTTGACAGAACAAAGAGCCCCTTACCACTGGGGTCTCTCCACACAGTGTTCAGGGGTGGACTGGGCATAATGTGGGCCAGCGTGCAGAGCTGATCAATGGTCTGACTTTCTAGTCTAGTCACGTGGTCTAGTAGCTGTAGATGTAGTGAAGAGATTGTCATGATTGGCTGGCCTCTAAAGGCCTATTCAATTCATAGTCCAGTTTTCGGTGAAGAAGTGACCAATTTGTCGTAAAAAACCTGGTCGCAATGACTAACCAATCAGGTCAGTAGACAGGCAAACAATCCACAAACGAACCACAACGCGTCGCGCAGACTTAGATATTCTATGTTGGGTTTGCGCCTGGTTGTGGTGGGCTGGTCTGGGTGAAGATGTCAGCAGGGCTGAATGTATGTCCCAGTCAGTGTCAGAATGTTCCTTACCTCCGGGTTCTCTCCACACAGGGCTAGCTTGACGTCTTGCACCCGACCTGCCGGTAGCAACAAGACCTCCATGTAGAACATGTCCGCCGTCAGGTAGCACGTGGCTTCAGTGAAGTGGAAGCCCATTCTGCAGAGCAGAGGACAGAAACATTATGCTACCGTGTTCACTGTGACGTTACTATTGGATTAGAATAAGAGCGGGCTATATTGGCATATGGTTTAAAGACTGTCGACACTGAGCAAGTATATTGTTCACCATTGTATAGTTGAACTCTGCCATCCACTTGACTTAGAAGTTAGAACACATCTTAAAACATTTTTATAGTTATGGTGAGCTGCCCTTAAGACAGATACAACATAATTTATTTAAATCAATAGGCAAATTGTATTCATTATTTTAAAACATACTGGTATAATTAGGGGTGGGGGGGGGGAAGAGAGTGAAGGAGTAGATTTTTGTACCCAGTTTGTTTTGCAATCAATTCCAGACGAGACATCATGGTGTTCACGGAATTCACTAGAAATGATACATTTAGATTATTCACAGCTAGGCTATTAATAACACTAACAGTATACAATGAATATGATATATGATGACATGCATTGCAAAGGGAAACCCAGAATTAACCCTAGAAGACCAACGTTGTGTGAATTTAACATTGTAATTTTCATAATGTTGCTGATGTGGGTGTCCTTGGGTACCTTCAGGATTCTCGCTGATGTACCGGAAGGTAGGTTTGTCTCCCTACCCCATCCCTGTTTTTTCTACAGGCAGGTCTTGGAGTGATTTTCACCCATCGTTAGTGATTTTAAAAAAGGCAGTTTATGGAGCAGTTCCCAGCCTTTTTTTTTTAAATTTCATGTTGATTAAAGGAATAGAATACACCGCACACTTGCTCGGTACATGAGTATTTTCATTTAAATAATGCAAGGTTTCGGTCCCTCCAGACCTTCTTCAGGCATGAAGAAATGTCATGTTGAAACATTAAAGGAGAGTACCTAAAATTGTCATTGCATTGTTGTACTTTAATATATTTTGAAGAGAAATATTTTTTTTATGGAATGTATTATATTGGGTAAAATATACCCAACGTTAGTGATGGTGTGACCATTTTCAACATTAGTTTATAGAGTTAATATTTCTCACCAGTTAAAGTTTCATGAAGTCGTTCCAGACATCTATACATAGGCTCGCAGGGTTTGGAGGGATCTCTGGTTCTTTCCTACAATACAGAGTGGATCATATTCCAAGTCGTTAAGGAAACATTGGCTTATTTTCTAATGAGTTACACATACACACGCCTTGAATTCATGGATCTCTTGTTGTTTTAATTATTTCGATGACCAGGTGGCTGCTCAGTACAGAGACTCTGTCAGCCATCAAATTATTGGCTTAGGAATGAGACAAAAACAAAACAATCTCCATGATGACTAATGACACAACCCATCTTTGTTTTGGTGAGTAGCAAAAACGCTAAAAACGAGATAAATAACCAGCTCAGTAGCCCTTGTAATTAGAGTGTCCACTCTGAGACTGGGAGAGCAGGGTTCGATCCCTGCCCAGGTCATACCAAAGAGTCAAAGACCCTACTAATGGGACCCAGTCAGTGCCTCCCTGCTTGCCACTCAGCATCAAGGGTTGGATCGGGTTAAGTCACTGCGACATACTAGCATCATGTTGTCCATATCTAAGCTAAGGGGTGTACTTGTACATAAAGTTGCCTCACGCTAAGGGAGATAGGTCCTATGGGCCTCAGGGCACGGCAAGGCTTACTAGTACCTACTTGGCATGATACCAAAACAGCTTGCCAGCAGTCACTAGGTTTGTCTCGCATTTGGCTATTGTGTGATGAAGTTTCGATAGACAAGGGCAGCGGATCGTGGGTGAGATTTTTACTGGACGGTGAACAGAGGGCAGAGACGGGAGACAGATTTGGATAGGACAAGCAGCTAAAAACCCCGGGGCAGACCTGAACTACATGGGGTCCGCTGTGGGAAGGATTACAGTACTAGCCATATGACACCCGGTGCGACATGCACGGGGCTCTGAGTCACCATGGTGCTTGTTTTTAAACAGCTTACGATAGTAATTGCCCTTGTTTATCGGTAGGGGATGCACATACCACAGAGCAGCTTAAGGCATCCTGCTGTGCGACACGACTACAATTTGTGAAGCAGTAATTCCTGGGTGATAGCAGGGATTGACCTTTGGATGCTTTGCACTGTGGGGCAAATAAATGCTGTTAAACACGGGAATCATCATTTATGCAATCAGTATACATTTTGGTCTGCTGAAAAAACACAATGTATTTTGTGAATTACATGTCATCCCAAGAAGAGCTCAGACAGAGCTCTACTTACTTTTTTTAAAGCGGGAAAGCATCCATGTCATTTTAGATTTTAGTGTTGGCTATTCAAAAATAGCACGCACAAGCTCAGACAGCGCTCCACTTCGTGCCGCACTGCCATTGTGCATCTGCCATTTCTGAACATGTTTGAAATGCTGAATACTTTTTAAACACAAATGTTATCTTCTGGGGGGGGGGGGGCACAAAACATTTTCAGATTGGTGTCCCGTGGCCAAATATATCAATTGGGGGGTCCTTGGCACTAAAACGTTTGAGAACTACTGCCATTTGTAGAATAGGCCTCAGGTCAAGTTAAGTTGGGTTAAGGAAAGCTGTGTTATGCATAACAAAGTTCCATAGCTGAATACTGAGCACTAGTTCTGGCAGACAGACGGCTGTATGGCCTGGCCAGCTTCTCTATCCCCTGGAGGACCACACATAACTACACATTCTGTCCAGTATACCCAATTCCTCTTCCAGACCCCTGAGACCGACCACTGCCAAGCACAACTTCCAAGCTCAATAAGCTCACAAGCTTGTAGATCAGCTATTTTTGGCAAAGAGTTTTGAGGGGTGGAAAAGAGCAGACCAAGTACAGACTGAAGGGTCAAGTTTACCAAGTATTGACGTTTCAGGTGGTTAAATCAAATGCACATGAACAATTTAACAAGTCTCTCTCTCTCTCTCTCTAAGACCCCAGTTCTAATCTCATACCTTGCACTTCATTTTGAATTGATCCAAACAAATGTAGGACAGGATGAGGCATTGCTAGAAGTTTCAAGATGCTAGAAGTTTCAATATGCCTCGACCTGGACCAAGTACAGACTGAAGGGTCAAGTTGACCAAGTATTGACGTTTCAGGTGGTTAAATCAAATGTCTGAAGATGCACATGAACAATTTAACAAGTCTCTCTCTCTCTCTCTCTCTCTCTCTCCCTCCTAAGGGGATCTTGAAGACCCCAGTTCTAATCTCATACCTTGCACTTCATTTTGAATTGATCCAAACAAATGTAGGACAGGATGAGGCATTGCTAGAAGTTTCAAGATGCTAGAAGTTTCAATATGCCTCGACCTGGACCCAAAAAGAACTAGAAAATGTCAAATAATATAATAACTTTTATTTTACTAAACATCACAATTGAATCCAACAACATAAATGAGTAGCCTAGACAAGGGTCAAATCTCTAGAGAGGTCGCTGTTATGACTAAGGGTTTCATGTTCTCATTCCTAAAGCATCACAATGCATCATAAACTATGTATGTATATCAGTCTATGAAAGATATGACCCTTCCACAGCTAGCTATTCATAAAATATAGAATTGTATTCACACAAACAATAAAACTAAAAGCTGTTCATAAAACATCTACGGATGCACAAACTATTAAGGCACCTTCGGTTCAAGCCAACCCATCATTTCCCTTAGGCCTGACTAATTGGTGGCTTTAGAGGAATTTCACAAGCGTGGAAATTCAACATTTCCCTGCAATGGTCGTCGATATGCTCCATAATGTTGTTTGGCTTACCATGCATCTGCGGACAAGACGGAAGGTTTCATTCCACGGCTTCTCTGCATATTTCACATGCAGATCAGAAATGATCTTTACTGCAGCACAAAACAGAATAATAGTTTGCTCTTAGTCCATCCACAGCCTTAAATTAACTATAATACCAGCCACAGTCTGGACTTGGACTCTAGTTTTGGTCAACCAAATTAATAAGCATTTGATCAAGAAGTAGTATAGGCCTATGATATTGACACTCGAAAGTTCTAAAGTAAAAGTCAGATTCGATCAAATATGCATGCTAGCTCGATTTCTAGCCCAAATGTTGAACTCTCGTAGATGTATTTATCGATTCAGACAAGATTGAAATTTTCAGAATCGATAAATACATACGAGAGTTCAAATTTTGGGCTAGCTCGATTCAAGGTTAATATTATATTGAATTATCGCGTTTCTTTATCAAAAGGATAATAGCCGAAATAATTAACTTTGCCGCAAATTACCTGGCTTTTGAAAGTCCATTTTGTGTTTGAACTTGCATCAAGCGCTAAGTTGACACGCACCAGGATTTAACTGACAAACACGGGGGGGGGGGGGGGGGGGCGGGCAAATCAATCAATCATTGATTATCAATGCCATTAGGCGCCTTATGTCTTTGATTAGGCTGTCTGTTCCTTATACTTGAAACTTTGAACTTGAACCAGAACCATGCATATTTGAAGCAAAACCTACTCCATATTTATTTACCAAATTTTCTAATTATTTTCCTCCTATTTAAAATCCTCAATGAAATAGATAAGAGCCTATACTCAACTATATTTATTTTCCACAAAAACATCATCATCATAAATTAGATTTATTTGCTATAAATGAATGAATGGCAACATATGATATGAATGGCATGAAAAGTAAAGCAAAGTAATGTTCATTCCCAAGTGGGCGGGCGTTGTCACGTCCCTCCCAGCCGGCCGGCAGACAGACAGATGCGGCCAAACCCAACAGGACCACAGCCTCTGCTGGTGGACGGAGCTCTGAGGAAGCTAGCCATGAGCTACAAGTTAGCCTGACTCTAATCGAATCTCTTGTGCCAATTTAAGGTGGGTTTTTATTCCGTTTCAATCTATATATCCCACATCAGCTGGTGGTGGTCATGTTGTTATTCGGTGCGTTTTCCACACTTTGGCATTGTGTTTGCGGTGGTGGTTCTATTTAGCTTTGTGTTCAAATGCTAGCTAGTTTGTTTTAGTTTGGCCATTCTAAAGAATACCAAGGATGCGACAGTGTCACATCTTATAGAATAAGCTAAACGCGTGTGCGCGGTGTATGAGTGATTTTTAGGTTCTTACAAGCTCACGGATCGGATGTTTAAAAATAATAATCAAATGAAATGAAATAAAATAAAAAATAAACGTGAGTCACGTTAAATGTAACGCTTTAGCGCGACGCCATTGAGTCATCCTTGGGTATGTTCGTCCCAGATGGCTAGATATCATCAGAAACAGACAGACACACAGTGGGTGAGTTGAGAAGCAATCCAGACAAACACACACACAGCTGTTGCAATTAAGCGACCCGTTATTGTTTAATTAATGAACACTCCTTTGTGAATAATTAGTCTAATTCACGGTGATGTGCGTATAGATCACTAAAAGCAGAATATGGCTGGCTGTGCAGTGCTGCTCTCACCGACTAATGACTGTATTAGTTGTCATGTCACTCACCAGCTAAGTGCAGCTAAATGGCTACTAGGTCAGTGTATGGGATTAAGTTGACACGGTTTGTTGTTTTTACTGCATTATTTATACCTGCTCAGTCTGTCTGGCATCTGTCTCGTGATTGGAGTGTGTTGTTAAATAAAAGCTCGTGAGCTGGTTCAGTCCCTTGTATTATTAGTGCCTGCGTATTAGTTCCAATTCAGTATGATGACGTTTTAATTTTAACATTTATGTATGCCAATTGCCATTAGTTCTGGGGTTATAGCGATATGAAATCCTATTCTAGCTGCACTTACTGGCTATTGTTGTGTACGCCTCTGCAAAATCGTCACATGACGCCATAATATATCCCTAATAAATTGTCCCTTTTAATAAGATCCTTCCAGTATCATCAGCTATTGGAAAATTTGACCCTGGCTGTACCTGCCTGCATTTTACAGTAGCGCTGTGATGAAAGTGATATGGCTTTGATTGATTGATTGAAATATGTATTAACAGTTTGCAGAATTACAGTACATCACTCAATACAAAGACTGTTAACTGTGAGTGGACGACCCAATAAAGCATTACACTTGTTTGCAAGAGGGTCCACCTTGTTCAAATTCATCAAAACATTTAGAGACGTACAAATAGACACTTCTATATAGCCAAAGAACAGAACAGGAATTCATCATAAAGGAGGTAAAAAGGGAAAAGAAACGTATAGGCCTACAGTGAGGGGGGAAAAGGGGTGGGGACAGTCTGTATTTTCAAACATGAACAACAGTTCCAACTCTCTCCCAAGAGTCAGAATCTACAGAAGAAGTCAAAATAAATGACACCATCATGGGTGTCAAAGCAACAACAGTAATCATTGTTATGCTTTCCATCCTCCCACATTCTGTCATGCTGTATTGAGGTTCTCTTTGTATTTGTAATCAGCTGGTCCGCCATGGGAGGGGAGGGGAAGGGTGTGGGTCATTTTGGGTGTCTTAAATCAGTGGTTCTCAACCAGTGGTCCCCCAGCTAAATGAGTGTTTCTATGTGCAGGGCGTTGCTGAAAATGAGCACCTGTGCTCAGCTACTTCCCTGGGTAAATAAATAATAAAAAATAAAGCTAAATGAGAGAGAGTTGGTAAACCAAATGAACCCTTATTAGATCTGTATTGAGAGTGTAAAATTAAACCAATTTGACCATTATGGCCGGGTCCATTTGGGACCCGGAAGAATTGTTATTTGGATCAACGTTTGCCTGTTGTCTCTCCTAATGGTACCACATCAATACAGCATGGAATTGTCCAACGACAACAACATATTCTAAGTAAGTGAGAGGCAAAATCTCATCAAATGGTGGTCTGTGGCTCAAATGCTGAATAAATAATGTTTGTTGTTATAAAAAGGGTTGGAAAAACCACTGTCTTAAATGGGACAGCATTGCTAATACCTAGGACTGTCATCATTATGAAACACAATTCATTGTCACACAAATATAGCCGGGGTAGGTTGTAGATCTGCTATTTCTACTTTTTTATATTTGAAAATGTATGACTATGAACAATGAACAATTGCGATTGTGTAATACAGGCCTGCTTAAACAAAAACAAAAAAAACACTACAATACTATTTTGCCTTTAGACTCCATTTTGGAAATGAACCGGAGCATGACACAGCCTTAATGGTATGGAAATGTTTTTGTGGAAAATAACCAAATGACCAGTCCTTGACACTGACTGGGCATCAGTGCATCACAATGTTTTCAATCTAGCCAAAACGATTTCATAAGGCACTGTTGTGTCACCCAAGAAGTGAACCCACCCCCATCCTGATGACTGGTACAGGTTGTGTTTTTGTTCCTCCTTGCTGACTGGAATTTAGCCATTCATTGTGTATTGTAATATTGAAACATTAACATACTAACTTGCAACGGAACTTGAAACTGGGTTAATTTGAATACAATAGAAAGTGGGTTGGCTTTGTACATGATATACAGTCGATTAGATGGGGAAAATAAAATAGTTGTAACGGCAAAAAACTAAAGACAAAAGCCAAAATTGCATTAGCCTCGTAATTTGTTTTGTCATCTGATTAGGATCAGTGTGGAACTCGGTGTCAAACCTAGTGCAAAGAAAGATTAATGAATGAAATGCTTATAATATAAGCATTTCTGCCTTATATCTGCCTTATATTATAAGGCAGATTGCAGGCCCAGTACTGTATAGCATGCCAATGATCATTCATTATCACAATGATTATAAGTAACTATGCAGGACAGTTATCTAGAAATCCCCATACCTTAATGCTGAGTTGCTGACAGTTGGGCCCCCGAGAGTGTTCCTAGTTGTGGTGGTATTTAAACACTTTTTCGCATTTCATTATAGGCAAAGATAAATACAAATTCATGTTAATATATCTCATCTCTGTCAGTTAAAAACCTCATACGTCTTTTTCAGGATTAAAATAAGAAAAAATTGCAAAAGTAGTAGATGGACAAGTTCGAAATGCGTCGCTTTAGGCTGTGATCTGCTACTTTTGATGCTTTCGTGTGACGCTGTAGTACGATCAAGGCGTTAATTTAACCCATTTTGGGCGGGAAGCCGGGAACCCCTTTTGGTGTTATTGAAAAATAGCAGATCTACAAGCTCGTAGCGCGCCACTCGGTGGCGCGCTATGAGCTATTTGCTATTTTTGAAAAATCGAACGACTGACATAGAAACATAGCTTTTTCAGAAAACTGTCATTTTCAAACAGACATTTTTAGAATCTGATCTCAGGTCAGAAAGGTTTCTGCCCGACAGCAACGATATACTCTGTATTTATATACTGTAGATTATCTATTGTCTTCAGTCTTTTATGTGTTGTGACACAATTATGATGCAGCGGCTCAACCCGCTTTCTTTTCCCCCCCCAGGAGTCAAACTGAGCCATCATTTGCAGCAGGAATCCATACAGATCCTACAGTCCTCTTCTCCCCCACCCGTCTCCTACTGGGAACCTCTCTTTTAATCACACTTGGACCGCCGGGTGGACAGAACACAGAACAGAACCATGGCAGCTGCAAAGCCAAAGGGACAGAACTCTCTGGCCCTGCACAAGGTGATCATGGTGGGCAGCGGAGGAGTGGGCAAATCGGCCCTGACGCTCCAGTTCATGTACGACGAGGTAAGAAGCAGGGCTGCGTCTTTGTGTATATTTATAGAATGTACTGAGTGTGTAATTGTATTAAATTGCATTTGATTAGATTTATTTGGTATTTCTCAATCAGTGAAATGACGTGTCACATAATCAAATTGCATGGTCATTCATGAGTATGATAAGAAGAATGCCTGGATAAACCACTAAGACGAAAAGCAATAAACATATATATATATATATATATATTTTTTTTTAATCAATCTACACACACACACACACACACTTGCTTAAAGGAGTAGTTCACCAGGTTTTTATTGTCACATTCTTAAGCCAATAATTTGATGACAGGTGTAGTCTCCAGTAGGAGAATCAAACCGCCTGGTTTACGGGAATTAATTTCTCTATGGAGAATAACATGGGCTCATCTTAAAATCGTTTCATATAAACGTTGTGGTCCAAAAATAATCAAGCTGTCTCTGTGTTGTTGTCAGGGACGTGTCTCTGTATCGTTTGCGACAGTCAGTCACACTTATAGTCCGTTTCTAGCGAAAATGTAACTAATTCAGTAGCAGTAACAAAAGCGTTTACTCTTAAGGGCAGTCCATATACTGTCTCCGACCACCGAACTTTTCGTCGGAAAGCTCCGGTACAACTACAACATGACGTCACTCGCAACTTCTGAAACGCATTTCTCCGATTTTTTGTTCTGAAAGCTGCACTCCCAGATGTTGTGACTCTCCGAACTCTACTTCGGAGAAAAAATAAAAGTCTGATCTTTCCGAGGAAAAGTTCGGTGGTCGGAGACAGTATGGACTGCCCTTAAGTCAGTTGATTCTTCATATCCATATGAATGAAACGGCCGGGGTGACATGTTTATTTTTCAAACACAGTTCTTATATGAGGCGATCTAAAATCCCCCTATGTGGATTACAATGCAAATAAAAAGTACATGAACCCGTGGATTTGCGCCCTGTACCGATATTGACGTCAGACTTCCGTGCTCTATTGACCGGTCATCAAATTATTTGCTTAAGAATGCGACCAAAAACTAAAAACATCATGGGGTGTGAGATTTATAGAAAAGTGGGGAAGGATTTCTTATGCTTGGGTTTTCAAGTGATTTTGGTACCTTTCTTACACTTAACACTGATGTTGAAACTTCAATCTTTTGCCGGTCTGTAGTTTGTGGAGGATTACGAGCCAACCAAAGCGGACAGCTACAGGAAGAAAGTGGTGCTGGATGGAGAGGAGGTGCAGATAGACATCCTGGACACGGCTGGACAAGAGGACTATGCCGCCATCCGGGATAATTACTTCCGCAGTGGCGAGGGGTTCCTCTGCGTCTTCTCCATCACAGAGCTGGAGTCATTCGCAGCAACAGTCGACTTCAGGTGGGGAAATCCCAAATAGTTTTCTTGATACTTGACTTACATTTTGCTGTCAGGCAGAAACCTCCTATCTCCATATTAAAACGTGGTTTCGAAATAGCACGTTTCGGGCCTGTATATCTACTACTTTTTGCTAGTTTTGAATTTGAAGCCTGAAAGGTAACAATTTTGAACATATGAGGTTTCCACCCGACGGAGTCGATATGTTAGATCTTCCCTTTGCTAGCAGTCATAATTGATAGAAAAGTCATTTTTGCGTTGAACTACTCCTTTAACCCATTCTGACCTGAGATCAGATTCATACGAGGTTTCCACTGGACACACACTGGTCTGATTAAACCCATTCTGACCTGAGATCAGATTTAAAAAATGTCCGTCGTTCTTCGATTTTTGATATGAGCTTGTAGATCTGCTATTGTTCAATGGATAAAGCATAACATGATGCTAACACCAAAATGGGTGCCCGGTCAGAATGGGTTAAGCCGGTCATGATTTAAAGGTCATGACTCATGTTCTGTCCTGGTAGCAGGTATATTTAGTGATGTGTCAGCCTTTGCCACTACAGTGTGGAAAAGGCTGGGAACATGATACTCTTATGTCTAAACCGAATATGTGACCTTTTGTCATTTCAGAGATTCATTATACCATGACAGTCACTTTGAATTGAATTTTGCTGCCATAGATAGAGCAGTCCACTTTTATCTTCTTGGTCAGTCTGCAGCCAAATACAGTTTGGGGGTCCTTGACACAGTTTGAAAACTAGTGATTTAGAAGGCATTTGTAGAATTTTGTTCGTTTTTTCTCGCATTCTTGAGCCAATAATTCGATGCCCGGGTGGCTGGTCATTAGGATACTCAATTGAATCCGCTGGTCATCCAATTATTGGCTCAGGAATGTGACCCCACACACACACACACACACACACACACACACACACACACACACACACACAGACACAACAGCAGCACCAGCCAGTTCAGATGGGTCTGATTTTCTAGCACGTAATGGTTAATAGCTATGTAGCTGAATGTGTTATGATGACGTGGTGTTTTGCAGGGAGCAGATCCTACGAGTGAAGGAGGATGAGAACGTGCCCTTCCTCCTGGTTGGCAACAAGTCAGACCTTGAAGACCGACGGCAGGTCAGCGCCGACGAGGCCAAGGCCCGCGCCGAGCAGTGGGGGGTGTGCTACGTGGAGACCTCCGCCAAAACCCGTGCCAATGTCGACAAGGTAAGTCCGACGCGACGTTACGGTGAAGTTGGCTTTCCTTAAATTTGACCAAGTAAAATATCAGTTTTTATTATTTTATAATGTTTTCACAGGTGTTTTTTGACCTGATGAGAGAGATCCGAGCGAGGAAAATGGAGGACAGCAAAGAGAAAAACGGAAAGAAGAAAAGTAAAAGTTTGGCTAAGAGAATTAGAGAGAGATGCTGTATTTTATAGTGGCAAGAGAGAAGAAGCAATGACTCGCTTCTGTACATATTACATTTCTCAGATTATTTTTTTGCATTTAATTTGTGCCCAATAATTCCTGACTATTACTGCTTGACCTGGTGCCCTCAGACACATGTCAGGAGTAGTGTGGCGGTACCCCATACATCATTTATAACTCTAGTTTAAACACTCCAAATAATTAAATGTACTTTCTCTTCCTACAGTATGACCACCTTACAGAGTATGGCAAAATGGATGTTTTCATTTATGCCTAAAGTCTTGGAGATTTTAACAAACCTTTTTTCGATATAGCATTTGGTGTGTGTTATCTCTAAACGGTGCAGCATGATTAAACTGATGGAAAAAAGGTCAGAGAGGAGCTAATGTTTAAATAAGAGGTTTGTGCTTACTAGAACTTGGATTTAAGGGCCCGGAATCCATAGATTAGCCTGCCTGCTTTGGGTTGTACTTGTATGCTAATGTTAAGACTCAACAGTGTCAACAAAACAACTCTTTGAGTGCCACCCGGTAATCGGGTTCTATCTATTTGAACCACATTTGAGATTTGATGCCATTCCGACTTAATCATTTCAGACCTCAATTTTGTTGTGTAATTTTATAACACTTTTCATTTGTCTGTGGATTCAGAGTATTTTTATTTTCTCTATCCCACTGGGCTAAAACCAGTTGTAGAAGATGAGCGCACTAACATTGTTTACTTTGAGAAAATGTTATGTTATTCTTTACTCTTATGTAAGTATGCATCACTTGAATTTTCTAATCCTAACCTTTCACTTTTCTTTTAATCTCACTTGATTAAAGAATTTAATTGCCTTTTTGTGGATCAACAAATCCACCGTGCTCTGATGGAGGAATGATTGCTCTGAAGGAATAATGATCCCATAACACTAAATTTTCTGCTGACATGAAGGAATCTCTTGAGTGGGTAAAATAAATTGACTGCATGTCAACTATTAACAATTTATACCTATTCATCTTCCCTGGCTCTTTAATCAAAGCAAGCCCCGTTTTTATAACGCTGTGTGAACGTATCTAGGACGACTACAGAAGTGAGAACATGATTTGGGCTATGTCGGTAAGGTGGCGTGCATCAATCATAGTTATAGTGTCAACAAAAAATAATGAGTCTAGACAAGTGCCCACTTGTTACCATAATTAAAGTGAATGACAACTGGATATGATGAAGTGGAAACGAGTAGATAATGAGAATATGATTAATGACAGACCAAAGCACACTGTCCCATTTGTTTTTGTTTAATTTTACCTTTTACCTGAGCCACACACTTATTTGCCATTTTTATTTTACAATGTATTTCTTTTTAAGGTCTAGCACATCATCTTGAATGTGTTCACTGCACTCTTCTGAAATTGTTTCACACTCGAGACTAAGATTTATTTTAGTTGCAAAGAGGGTGAGGAAAGGTAAATTAATGTTTGTGAATTAAAGTGTTTTGTTATTTTAGTTTGCCCAGAGATTTTACTACAACCCCAAAAAACCCACGATTACCCGTAACTTAAAAGCCATGACATAGTATCTCAAATTACTCCAAACTGATACTCTAAATTATAGCAGCAAGTTTCTGTCATGGTTTGTATACCTTTTGGTGGTCACTGGTCAAACAAAGCTTTTCAAACCACTATCTGGTTGAACTTGAAGTAACAATCATTTGGCATTTCTGCCATTTTTGCTCAATAGCACATATGTGAGATCTGAGATGAGAAAGACCATCAGGGAGGTTATGTGACAATGGCCTTGAGCTAAACTTGAACCTACAATGTTACACAAATATTTGGCTTAATGTCTTAAGCTATAGTTTGGTTGTGGTTAGCCCTATTGTAAACGCAGACGATATTTAAACACTTGTTGAATACAATTTTAAGGGCTAACCTTTTCCTTTAGACCCTTACTGTGATGTAAACACTCCTCAAAGTGACAGTTGTACACGTGAGATGCAGTCAAAGAATCACTGGTTCATTGTGTGTTGCCTATGTTTGTTTAGGACATCCATTTATTCAAATATAATAATACTGCACAAGGAAAAGGAGCTACAGAGGCTATATTTACAGCAATTGCCATATTGTTTGCTTACCTCTAAAACACTAACAATGCAGTGTCTGCAGTTTTTGCCCTGTTCATTCAGTCATACTTGTACATTTAATTTGTGTACAAGTGAACAGAGCCCAAGTCTTTGGTATGGAATCAAATGGGTGATAACTAAGTGGTCGACAACATTCTGTGATGTTTGTGTGAGAACTGTGAGCGTACTATTATTTTTGGTATATAAAAAAAACCTTGTTCTGCTTTTTATATAAATACCCTTGAACTAAAACCTGAAATATCTGTCTTTGATTGGGTGGTTGTATGTATGTATGTCATTAGTTACTTAATTTGTAGTCTGTTTAATTTCTTTAAACATAACCACTGTGTAGCCTATATGTTTGTGACGGCAAGAAACAAAACAAAAAAATATTTTTGTGCACTATTTGAAAATGATAAATAAAGTGAATATTACTAATAACATTTTACAAACGTCAAACTAATCCTCAATTTCAGAGTTGTTTATTGACTAAACTGAAGTTGACACTTGTAGGCTTTGAGAATCTAGTTTGAAATATTTGTCTTCCTTGACCTGGGAGTGTGTATGCAAAGACTGATGCACACACTCAGACAGACAGTCAGACACAAGCGGCCTGGTGGAGATAATTATGAGGAAAAAGTAAAAAATACAAACATTGTCTACATTCTACAAATCTTCTAAACATGTTTGTGGTGCCCTCTGGTGGTTGTCTTCATAGCTTAGTGAGAATTGTTAATACAACGAATCTTCACTGGGAGTCCTAGTATTTGAATTGTTCAGGATGTGATGTAACTAATATACAGTTTTAGTTTATATCAGTTTAATTTGAATTACTTTTTACGTTGTTTGCTAGGTTAGTTACATTTAGATTGTGTCAAAGGCTAAGCAAAGTTCATGTCTCACCTACACACGGGATATCATCCAACATGAATTTCAATTCATCCCCTGAGCAGAGGGCTCCATTAGGTCAATGGTCAAAGTTTTGCAGGAAGCCGGGTTCAAATCTGAGGCAGAAGAGCAAAACAAGCACAAACGTCCTAACACAACACAAACATTAAATTCCATTGATAATGAATGGCCATTTTTGGTGTGTAAACAAACGACATGATGATATGATGATGATAAGAGAGCCCGTCACTTCACACTGGAGTGATTTTATCTACAAGCTCAAAATGTACATACTGTACATATATGTGACATTGTGAGTTTGTAGATCTATTTATTTTATTATGTTTGAAATGGCCAGAATAGGGATGCCAATGAAAGTGGTTAAAGGCTATGACTGTCATTTAATATACCTTAGAGCTGTTGTGTGGAAATAATAAAAAAAGGTCCCCCCCATTCTGTGTTGCCTAGACCTGGAGGTCTGGAAAAAAAAACATCAACATGTGAATGATTTTTTTCAGACCACCTCAGCCTGCTTTCTCAGCCTGCCTTCTCCCCCACCCAAGTTGGACGGCGTCATTGCGGGCAACTTGCCCCCGTGGTCCCATCGGGGGCAGCAGACCATGGTGGCCCGTTGGAGCAGATCAGGGCTCAATAAGGTGCAACAGAACATCCTACAGTACACCGGCCCATATTATCGGACATCCAGAGGAATCTCATGGAGTCGATGCAGAAGATCATAGCCATCCACTGTTCCACTCCCCAGACGAAGACCACTAATAGAATAAGTAATTGTTGTATTTCAACATCAGGGAGTCTTATGGGTACACTGTAATGCTAAATGCAAGTGTAATATTGTGGAAAATATAGCCCATTTTGTGACCAAAGAAAATACAACAAATACAAATTTGACCTATTTTTGTAAATCACTATACAGTATGCCTTACTTTTATATTCCCAATACCATATTCAGCATCACAATGTTTTATAATTCAGTCCCAATCAATTCCAGGCATAGTCTAATATATAAAATTGTATTATAAGGATATGATATGAAAATTAATATAAAAACAAGAACTTCGGTTATTTCTCATATAGGCTAATAGTGGCGGTAACAGGTAGAGCCATATTCCAATACCCCAAATCTCGGCAACTCACTCACTCACACTCTTTTGATTGATTGATTGAAATATTTATTAACAGTTTGTAGAATTACAGTACATTTTCAGATTTTTATTGAAGGCATACTGTACACAAATACACAATATGCAGTACACAGATACATACAGATATACAAATACATCTTCCACCTACACCACCAACCACCACATAATACACAGTGTAGATAAGTTCACAGCGCAAATATTTCAGGGTCATAAAAGGTTACAGTCAGGTTAGAAGCATAGACAAGTTGAGTCTATATGTGAATGTAAGGAGGTCCTGAAGCTACTATATGATGAGATGGATCTAAGATATAGAGGGAGGTTGTTCCAATCGAATGGGGCTTTGTAGCAGAAAGACCTCCGCCCAACCACATTGGAGATTTTGGGGATTTTAAAGTAAGGGTATTGTAGATGTCTTAGTGGATAGGATGAGGTAGACTGAGTCAGGTACTGTTTTAAGTAAGCAGGGCATCTAAAATAAATGCATTTATAAGTGAAGAGATACCAGTGTAGTTGCCGTCTTGATTTAGGCTGCAGCCAATTTAGTGATTTGTACATGAGACATTGGTGGGTATCATATGGGCATCTCAATACAAACCTGCACAGGGAGTTGTATAAAACATTTAGAGGTTTAAGATGAGAGTCAGTCGTGTTCAGATACACAACATCTGCATAGTCAATCATGGGAAGTCTCACTTGAGCAATAATTCTTTTCCTAACATCAAAGGAGAAGCAATTAATAGAACGGTAAAGTGAGCTTAGGCAACCATAGGTTTTTTTAGTAACGTAGTCTATGTGTGGTTTGAAGGTAAGCTCTGGGTTGAGCCACACTCCAAGATATTTAAAGGAGTCAACTTTCTCAAGTTGAGAGCCATTTGAAAAATGAATGTCTATTCCAAGTGTGCTTGCTTGACTGTGTCGTGTGCCAAACACCATGCTGCAGGAATTCCTCTTATTCAACAGTAATTTGTTATTGTGGAGCCAGTTCTGAACAAGGTTGAAATCGGATTGTAAGGATGATTGAATATGAGTATAGAGCTGAACTTGACTGTGTGAGCAAATGTCGGGTAAATCATTAATGAAAATAGAAAAAAGGAGTGGACCCAAGGTGGAACCTTGTGGGACACCTTTATCAATAATTGAATAATCGGATTGGGTACAACATACTGGCGCCTATTATGGAGATAAGCATTAAACCAGAGAATGGCATTTCGCTGTAAGCCAATGGCATGGAGCTTGTCAAGAAGTAGATAATGGTCAACCACATCAAAGGCTTTGGATAAATCTATAAATATTGCTCCAGTAAGGAGGCCTTTACTGGAGGATAGGAGTACGTCACTGGTGAATTAGATTAGTTTTTCAAATATTTTTGCAGTGGTACAGATAATGGAAATGGGACGATAGTTATTGGGTTCAGATGTGTCCCCACTCTTAAAGATGGGGGTGACTTTCGCACAATTCCATATTGATGGAAATGAGGAGGTTGACAGAGAGAGGTTAAATAAATCGGCAAGGGGATACATGAGAATGTGAGCAGCAAGTTTGATGAATTTGGATTCAAGGCCATCCGGACCAGCCCCACAGCTTTCCTTCAGTTCACAGATGACACGATGTACATCTACAGGTGTGATTTTTTTAAATGAAAAGGATCCATTGTGTGTATTAATTGTAGGAGAGCCGGCTGTGATATACGAGTTTGCATCTGGGGTGTTGGCACAGATAGAGGTAAAGTGATTGTTAAGGGCTTGGGAAATATGCAGTGGGTCAGATATTATATCATTATTAATTTTGAGGTGTTTTATGGAGCTTTTATTGTTTTTGTTAAGAAAATGATTCAATTTATTCCAAAACTGTTTGGGGTTATGGAAGTCATGTCTGAAGCTATTTTTATAGTGATCTGATTGTGCATTCCTTGTTTGAGTTTTGCATTGGTTTCTGAGAAGTCTGTAATTTTCCCAGTCAACAGGATTATTGGATGTGCGGTGTTTGAGCCAGGCTTTATCCCGTTGTTTGTAGTTGTGGGTTGTGGGTTGATCCAGGGTAGACGTCTACCTTTTACTCTGAGTGTTTTGAAGGGTGCATGTCTGTCAATTATACTGGTAACCTCGGAGTGGAAGAAGTTCCATGCATCCTCAGCAGAGGGAATTATTTGAAACCTATCCCAATTGATGGCAATTAGATCGTTGTTAAAGCTGTCTACATTGATATTTCTGGCTTACATTTCAAGCACAAACTCAATACAAAGACTGTTAACTGTGAGTGGACGACCCAATTAAGCATTACACTTGTTTACAACAGGGTCCACATTGTTCAATTCATCAAAACATTTAGAGACATACAAATAGACACTTCTATGTAGTTAAAGAACAGAACAGGAATTCATCATATAAAAGGGAGCATTGCAAGTTCAGTGCGCTCAGTGCGCTATTTCCGAATCCGAACACACCCTCGGTCACTCCAGCATAGTGGTCTTACGGTGAAATTGGTGACCTGCTGAGATATGAGACAAACAGTCAGGTTTAGTATCCGAAACTCCGAATGTTCAGCCTAGCGTATTTAAATACCTCCATGATGTAAGTTGTGTGAACTAGTCCACAAGATGGTCAATCAAATGTCGACAGGTCACCTCCTCACCTCACCAATTTTTCCATATCACTGCCATCCATGCTGGAGTGAACGAGTGTGTGAGGGAGCGAGTGGCCGATGGAGGGGCTCTGGTTCTGGTAGAGGGGTTTCCTCTGGCGATGACGTGCGCACTGAACCGGATGACGTCGTACGCGGATGTGATTGGTCCACACGGCAGCAGTGTGAGTGAGTGTAAACGGGGCCTATACAGTCGACCAGCTCAACGGGGGCCCCTGGTCCGCTCGAGCTGTGAACGTTAGCTCACTTTACCAAACAAAAGTTCAAACACATTTCGGACGGAAATTGAGGATTGCTTGGGCTGCCAGACACCCTTTGACGGCACACATTGACGCCTTTTTTTGACAAGGATATGTGTTTTTGACTGTATCGGGGTGTGAGAGGACGAGGAGTTTGACTTGGAAGTCCACCACCACCACGCAAGGAGAAAGAAAAGCCGCCTGGGATGCTAGTAGATGCTAGCTAACCGGGGCTAAACCGCCGCGTTCGCGCCGCTAGCTCGTGCTGTCTACTCTCTGTCTTGTTGTTGTTGCTACCAGACTCTATTTAGTCCTACTTCCTTGTTGCTCTGTCTGAGTCAGAGCTGAGGAGGTTCTGCTGGCCTGGGAGGTGATGGAGGAGCGCGTGAGGAACAAGTCCATGTTGTTGTTCTGGTGCTGCGGTTCTTCTCAGCCCGTCGTCGTCTTGTGTCGTCGTTGTTGTTGGATGGATCTATTCGCCGCTCGCGCACACTGACTGGCGGACTGACTTGGAACTGATGGGCTGTGTTTTGTAAACGGAAGGGTCCTCGTATCTGTTGCTTCGGGCCTGTTGTCATATACTATTGTCGGCATGGAATGGAATGTTATGCGACTTGTCTGAGGGGGAGCTGGGCTACACATGCTAGCTAGCTGTGGCTACATTCACCTAGCAGGCTAGCATTCAGCTAGCAGACATAAATCTGGGCTGGGGATGTTGTCCAGTCTTAGTGCTTTAGATGATCGACTGACTTGACCTAGCCTCGGTTCCAGCCTCGCTCATCTGCGAAGAGACCCGACCCGTAGCAACACGGCCTGGGTGGACATTGATTGATTTGTACGTAGCCGCTGCTACCATGTTATGATGACGGATTGTCACTTGGAATGATAGTTGGTGGTGATGCTAATGGTCGGCTAGTCGGTGGGCTAGCTGGCTGCCTGTTGGCGTTGTTAGCTCACTAGCCTGCTGCTCAGGTAGCCAAATGTTTTGTTTAGCTACTGTGCAACGAGGAGCATAGCTTTGACAAAACCATAACGTATAGGAAAAAGGACATTTTCCAAAAGGGGAAAAGGGTGTGTAAATATTTTTTTCATATTTCATTAGATAGATGCCTAATTCTGAGGTGCTTCGTGAGGGCAGGGGCAGGAGCCCCTCTGCGCTCCGAAACGTTGCCCGGTCCACCGGGCAGGACAGGCGCAGTAATAAGCCGGGGAGCAGCGCTGCCCAGCGGGAGAGGCACCGCGGCGACAAGGGGCGCCCATCGGCGTCCCGGAGGAAGAAACGTAGACAGCCGAGAGGAGGCAGAGACTCGTGGCATGCCGGCGCCGCCGGTGGCCACGACGGCGGCGGGGAACGCAAAGGCACTTTCCAAAGAGAGGGTGAACTTCGGACTCTGGTGGAGTACGACGACATAAGCTCCCAGTCGGAGGGCTTCTCTGGGAGCCCCTCTCCCAAACTAGACCCACATACTGACAGGTTATCTGTTGACCGACTCAGCGAGGCAGACCTGGCGGAATACAATGGACCAGCATCCCCACTCCCAGACAGAAAGCACCACAGAGCCCGGGACATAGTTCACCCCGCAAAGGATGAGCAGACCAGGGGACCATTGGAGAGGAGCAGGCAGGAGAAGGAACCAAGCAGGCGAAAGGACCGTCCGAGCCGGGAGAGAGACTCGAAAGCAGCCCGCGGTGGAGGTCACTGCGTGAGCGTTGCTAAGAACAACCGGGAAGCTACAACACGGAGCAGTGACAGGAACGGAAAAAGGACATCTGCTGCATCTCAGGCCGCGCCGGTGTCTGTGGATAAGACGGATAAGAGAGATCCGAGACGGCACAAAAGCAAAACGAGACCTGAGAGGTCGGAGAAAGAGCCCCCTTCTGCGTACAGAGATGCTCCACAGTCTTACAGAGAAGACCGTGAAGACCCCCGGGGGGCTTACAGGAGGAGTCCTGGGTTAAAAGCAGAAAGTCCCTATGGGACGACATACCCGTTTGGATACCAGTCTCCCGGCGGCAGCAGTTATAACCAGCTGATATCTAGAAGAACGAGCCCTACCTTTGGGAACAAAGACAGACAAAGACAGTCGTCGCCGAGTTCAACGTACTACGGCCGGGACGCCGAGCTATATGGAGCCTATGGCGTGTCGAAGTCGCCCAGCACGTATTCGAGTAACAAGCGGAAACGTTCCCCCACGAGCCCGGCCAACTGGCGCAGGTCTCCCAGTTACGGCAAACACAGCCCATATGAACAAGGGGAGCTCGGTGGAAGTCCCCACGGAAACCGCAAGAGATCCCGAAGCCCGGCGTACAGGAAGTCACTGAGCCCAAGTCCAGATGTCAGGTGAGATCATATAACTTACAGAAAGTGTTCTCCGTCACAGGTATAAATAATGGTCATCACTTTATTTGTATAGTTTGGTAGAACCTGCACAGAAATCCACAAACCCAGTTTCATTTTCGTTTCACCTGCCCCACTAATAAAAATAAAAGGAAATTAAATGAGTTCTTACTATTGACAGAGCGACAGTAGAGAAGAGGGAGTGGGGTGGAGTGGGAGTACTATCACCCACTGTCTGCATAACTGATATACAACATAGTTATACACCATAACACTGGGAAGAAACCTGAAAGAAAACATGTTATAGATAGTATTTAATGTGTCATTCACTTTCATGTTCAGAGTACCAAGTACACATGCAGCCAGGTATTATAAACCAAACTGATGTTGAATGCTCAAACTAATCATGATACGTCATGCAGCAGACCTAAAACGATGTTGTATTTTGTTCCAATTCCAGGCGTTCTGCCAGGTCACGTAGCAGAAGTCCATACTCGTCCACGAGACACTCGCGGTCTCACAGCCGCCATCGCCACTCCCGCTCCCGGAGTCGCCCCTCCAGCCTGTCGCCGAGCACCATCACCTTCAAGAACAGCCTCGCGGCCGAGCTGAGCAAGCAGAAGAAAGCCAAGGCGGCAGAGGCGGCCGCCAGAGCCATCAAGAGCTCCAGTAACACCTCCACGCCCACCAAGGGCTCTCTGTCCGCCCACCAGCCCAGTCCCAAGTCCAACCACACGGCCAGGAAGGGCCGTCCGCCGTCTCCGCCTCCCCCGCAGCCCGAGAAGGGTCCCAGGACCCCTACTTCCATCCAGCCTCAGTCCCCCTCCGACAACAAGCCCTCCAAGAGGACCACCACGGAGCACCAGCCCAGCAGGGACAGGGACGGAAAGGGGAAGGACGACTCTGTCAATCGGGACAAGAGGAAAGCACCGGCGCCCGGACAGGGAAAAGACAAGGAGCGATCGAGTGGCCCCGCCGTCACCTCAATTACATCCACTCTCCCACTGCCTCCGAATATCCTTGAGCACATAGATAAAGGAGAAAGGTATTGCTGTCCGATTGGGTTATATTCCGTCTCTGACATTTCACGTCCTCTGTTGTCTTGTCACATTATACAGTTATAATTAATCAGGATTCTTCTTTCCCTTTTTGTTTCATGGTTTCAGCCTCAAGGACACCTTGTCCTTGCTCTCAGGGAAAAAGAAGCCAGAGCGAAAAGTCCGCCAACTTCTGTCGGATCTGCCTCTGCCCCCTGAGCTTCCTGGTGGCCTGGCGGTGTCCCCTTGCAGTCCCCCCGACGAAAAGAAGACGAAGGCACTTCACCGCAGGCCCAAGTAGGGTTTTAAACTGTTCAAAAAAAGTACAAAATAGCATAAATTGTTGATCTACAATCTTACATGTTGTAAGCTTGTAGATCTGCTATTTTTGAAAAATGTTTGAAAATGTATGGACAATTTTCAACATGGAAACGATTGACAATTATGCGAAAATAATTACGATTATCGCAAATAATTGCGATTATGTGACGGGCCTACTCGTTTTGATGTATTGATCTGAGCTTTCTATTGTTAAAGCCTGAACTTTTTCACTGGTGCCGGGAAATAATCTATTTTTAAGATCATAATGCTTTGTGTTGCGTCCCATCGTTGGTGACCAAGTATAAATTAGGATTAAGTGTTACTATGCTTTGCTATAATGTGGAGTTTTAATCCCTAATCCCCAGAATCTGTGGTCCACGGTTTGGCGAGATCAAGGAGACTGAGATTGATTGGGGCAAGCGCTGCGTGGACAAGTTTGAGATCATTGGCATCACAGGAGAGGGCACCTACGGCCAGGTGTACAAGGCTAAAGACAAAGACACCGGTCAGTGTTTCAACCATGGTGGAAAGTAGACATTTATTTGCTGCCCTTGAGCCAAAGTGAGAAACTGTACATGATAAACATGGATTAAAGTTCTCAGTCTGATTTCAGTCATATTGATTCCATAGAAGCCAGCATGTCTTCAATGGAAGCATGCTGCACAGTAAAAACTGCCCATATACAAATTCCAATATATGGGGGGCGGCATTGACTCAGGGTTAGGAATCAGAAGGTTCCCAGTTCGATCCCAGGCTCCCCCAGAGAGTGTGTGTGTGTGCATAGCTTGCGACTAAATAATAAGTACAGTACATTAGCTGCCTGTGAATGTGGTGACATCATACTGTAGGTGACAGTGCAACAACTTCTGACACAATGTGGAAGTTTTCATTGTTAGGGTTTCCAGTAAGACAAAACCAACGAGGTCATTTCCAGAACAGAAGTGTGACTAAGGAATGTATAATTATGTGTGTGTGTGTGTGTGTGTGTGTGTGTGTGTGTGTGTGTGTGTGTGTGTGTGTGTGTGTGTGTCAGGGGGGTGGGGTGGGGTGGGAGGGTCCTAACGCGTTCTCCTGATCAGATAGAAAGGAAAGAGAAAGCATGTGACGTGTAATAATATCACCCCCATCAATCATTTCCTTTCTAGATTATCAGCACGTGTGTGTAATGCACAGTCATTATAGAGTACCTTGGATAAAGGTATTTTAATGCACCATCTACAATGCAACAAGCTCTCAATGAGCTTGTAGATCGTCTATTTCCTCTTTTCTTTTTTAAGATCAGAGGTTTTGAAGTGGTCAAAGTAGCAATATGTCCAGAAGCATCTTTCCTAAAATCTTAATAGTCTCGGATATTTCATATAAAAACAAAGTTTAAGGCCTCAATCTGTGATTTTGTTTCCACCTGGTTAGCATTATGTAGAACAGCACGAACAATATTACTAAAACAACTTTTTACATATTGTGTTAATGTTTAGGAGGAATCATCGTTAGTGTGTGGGGGGGGGGGGCTTTTTTTTTTACAGTTTCAGAAAAGTCATACAAACGTTCATCCATGAGTTTATACGACTTTGTGTGGTTGACCATGTTTCTTTCCCCGTAGCTGAAATGGTGGCGTTGAAGAAGGTCCGCCTGGACAACGAGAAGGAGGGCTTCCCCATCACCGCCATCAGGGAGATCAAGATCCTCCGCCAGCTCAACCACAAGAGCATCATAAACATGAAGGAGATCGTCACTGACAAGGCAGACGCCCTGGACTTCAAGAACGACAAAGGTACGTTTTATGGGTAACGACTATGGCACACTGGGGTTCGCATGACTTGTGATCTGTTGATTAGGACTTAATAAACACGACGTTCATTTAGTTTTTACTAAATGTATTCACCGTACACCGGCTGAACATGTAAACACTGTTCCCTCCACAAATCACATCTGAATACCTGTGCCCACTGCGCATGTGTATATATCCTTGTGTGTGTTGCCGTAAAGGAAACTATATAGAACTGTCGTAAAGTGTACAATAGAGTTAACAATCTCCCTCTTCTTTCTTTAAAATAAAAAGATCATGCTGTAAAAAGGACCATACATACAGGTGTTAATGCATTTTTTGCCCGATGACTGACTGATCATTTCAACATGGTAGGAAAATTAACTTGGCAGAGACTTGAAACTTGCCTTGAGATAGTAGCTCTGGTCCATAGCGTTAGAAGTGTTACCTTCAAGCCCGTTGTTCATACAGCTTCTCTGTGTTGTTCCTTTCCAAACAGGTGCATTCTACCTTGTGTTTGAATACATGGACCATGACCTGATGGGGTTGCTGGAGTCTGGTCTGGTCCACTTCAACGAGAGCCACATCAAGTCCTTCATGAGACAGCTGTTGGAGGGCCTGGACTACTGCCACAAGAAGAACTTCCTCCACAGAGACATCAAGTGCTCCAACATCTTGCTCAACAACAAGTGAGTGCTCGGGGGGGGTGGAGCTGTTCTCGTTTCCATAATTCCTTAATGATATGCATTTCACTGTTGTCGGGCAGAAAGTAGAAACCTCTTGTATTCTTTTTTTCTTTTCACTTATTTAATGCCCTACTTGATCATACTACAGCGTCACACAAAAGTATCTCAAACAGCAGATCTACAAGCTCGAAACCTTTTGAGCTTGTAGATCTGCTGAATTAGAATCCTGAAAGGTGACAGTTTTGAACATATGACATTTCCACCTAGCCTGGCTCCAGCCCGGAAACACTACCATTAACAAAATAGAGTGTCAGGCTAATTTTAGACCTGACAGACTAAATACACTGTTATGGAAAAGGCTGTTTCTTTTGGTGAAATGTTCTTCTCTTTGTCCCCAACAGGGGTCAAATTAAGCTCGCAGACTTTGGCCTGGCTCGTCTATACAACTCAGAAGAGAGGTGTGTGCCTCCTCCTTATGTGACATTGTGTTCATTGTGTGTCGACACATTATGTGCCCTTTCATTCTCTCAAAATAGCGACGTGGGGTGCCAACATTTTGACCCACATTTTGACATTTTGAGAAAGAAAAAAAAAACGACCGCATGTAGAGCCCAGACTTCCTGGGCACTACATGCGGTAGTGCATGTGCAGTATGATAACAAATGTTATTTTTTTCTTCTTTTCCCATTGGACCTGGTTTATTGCTCACTTCCAGTCGACCATACACCAACAAGGTGATTACACTGTGGTACCGCCCACCAGAGCTGCTCCTGGGAGAAGAGCGATACACGCCTGCTATCGACGTGTGGAGCTGTGGGTACGTAACGTAACACGCCTGGCTTACTGGCTGTTCAATAGATATCTTTCAAAATATCCATGTTTTGAAGAGTCGACTCATGAGTGTCTTCTCATCTTGTCCGCCCCTTAGATGCATTCTTGGGGAACTGTTCACAAAGAAGCCAATCTTTCAAGCTAATCAGGAGCTTGCTCAGTTAGAGCTTATCAGGTACGTTCAGATGCCTGCAGATGTCTGAGAAATCTTTTAAAAACAAAAATCACAATTGTGGGAAAAGAGTTGATGTCCTATTGAGGGCTCTGATCACGTTGCTTGCTATACCTTTGCTTAATGTGTGTCTCTCTACCCTTAAGCCGGATCTGTGGTAGCCCGTGCCCTGCTGTTTGGCCAGATGTTATTAAGCTCCCGTACTTCAACACCATGAAACCAAAGAAGCAGTACAGGAGACGGTTACGAGAGGAGTTTGCTTTGTAAGTATATATGCAAATCTTCCACATTTACTCCATGGATGCCAACATGCAGTGAGCCAGCAAATAGTTCTTCAGTTGTTGCGCCGCCAATACATTTAACATGGCTATTGGCAGCTGTTTTGTGGATTAATATTAGACCTGAGGTCCATTCTAAAAACGCCGTATAAATCCTAGTTTTCTGAAAAACGTCCCAAAAAACTAAATATGCAAAGTTAGAATATGGAGATAGTTTCTGGAGAGGTTTCTGCCCAACCACACACACACACACACACACACACACACACACACACACACACACACCCTAGGGGACATTAGATAATTGACACTGGGTGGAAAAAATTGGTTACAAAATTGTGGGCTTTTGTTTTCTCGATTCATCTCGATTTCCCCCTCACTGTGTGACTAATAAACGTAGTCACACAGCTTTCTAATGATCCATAATAAAAACAGAATTATATACTTCTTATATATCTTCTTTTATTACACTACAAACATTAAAGAGGGTTCTTTAAAGAAAGAAAAAAATAATTCTATACCAACATACCAATTTTCTTTTTGACATTTGTAAATCAATCCATAATAATCCATGTCCGCATCGCGATTCATCTACGAATCGATTTAATTTTCCACCCCTTCTGTATGTTCTAAGAAGTAAGCCTTGCCAGTCCATTTGGCCCAAACGGCTGTTTCTGTAGCGTGGGGCAGCTTGATGTACAAGTACTCCCCCTGGACATGACACTATTATTATGTCAGGGACTTACCCCCAATCCAACTCTTGATGCTGAGTCTTTGGTTTGACCCGGCCGGGGATCGAACCCCAACCTTCCAGTCTCAGGGCAGACACTCTAACCACACTAAGGCCACTGAGCCAGTGTCAACTGTATATAGCAACAACTAAAATGACAGAGGCGTATTCAGCCTCAAAGGTTCTAACGGGTCTAAACGAGTTCAAAACATTAGGCCACTGAAGACATTTGAACCAATAAAAATAAAATACAAAACATTATTATTGGACTGAAACAACAGTCGTGGGTCTTTCAGCAGTGTGTGTGATTTTAAGATGTTCTTTTTGCTCAGCATCCCGCCCACAGCCCTGGACCTGTTTGACCACATGCTGAACCTTGACCCCAGCAAACGCTGCACGGCCGAACAGGCGCTGGTCAGCGAGTTCCTCAAGGACGTCGACCCTGACAAGATGCCTCCGCCAGAGTAAGTCTCCTTCGGCACGTGTTTGTTTTGTCGCCTGTCCAAACTCTTTATCTGTAGACACACTATTGGGCCTGTTTCACAATTATTTCATCATATTGAATTGCAATTTTTACAGCAAGTCGTTCTGTTTCACAATTATTACAACGTCGCCTAATCGTTGAAACATGTTCATTCAGTATAGAAGGAACAATATTACTAAAACATGATTGTACATATTGTATTAATTGTTTAGGAAACGGTGCTAGTGTGGAGGGCTCCTTAACCCATTTTGGGCAGCAACCCCTTTTGGTGTTAGCATTATGTTATGCTTTAGCTATTGAAAAATAGCAGATCTACAAGCTCATAGCGCGCCACCGAGTGGCGCGCTACGAGCTTGTAGGTCTGCTATTTTTGAAAAAATCGTGAAAATGTGGCTCAAACCCTGACAGAAAACTGTCAGGATTTAGAAGACATTTTAGAAATTTCGACGTCATGCCTAAATGGGTTAATGTGTCACAAATCACACACTACTAGGACATGGCCATACAGATGTTGTTTTTAACCCACTCCTCTCCTCTCCAGCCTCCCCTTGTGGCAGGACTGCCATGAGTTGTGGAGTAAGAAGCGCCGGCGACAGAAGCAGCTTCCCGAGGAGCTGCAGGCCCCCAAAGCCCCCCGTAAGGAGCTGGGCCTGGACGACAGCCGCAGCAACACCCCACAGGGCTTGTTCCCCTCCACCGGGGTCCTCAAAGCCCCCAATGTGTCTGCTTCTGCACTGCTGGGTGAGGAGGAGGACATATCTGAAACCTCTTAAGGCCTATTCATAGTCTGGATTTTCGGTGGTGAGCTGACCACCGCGAAATAACGTTGAGCGGTGGTGAGTAAAAACAGAGAGAAGGGCTGGAGCGGTGGCGGTGGTTTGCTCTTCACCACGGCTCGTGACGTCATGTTGTAGTTCGGTGGTCACCTAACCACCGAAAATCCAGACTATGTATGAGCCTTTATTCTGACTCCCCGCCCCCCCCCCTAGCTTGCAACACAGTTTTGAGCTTGCGGATCTGCTACTTTTGCTATCCTAGTGCAAAGCGACAGTTTTGGACATATTCGACCTGACAGATGATCATCTTGTGACAATATTGTTTTATTTAATTTTTTTGAAGGAAATTATTGCATTGCATTTTGTTGACTGTGATATATGACTGTGAATTGTGGTTTCAATCACCAATTTTGATTGAATCTGCGACAAAAGTTTAGATGTAGCATTACGGTTACAAGATATGGGTTTAATTCAGTGGGTTATTCCCTCCCCGAGGATACAGTTAGCGTTTATCAGTCCTTTTTGTCTAATTGTGGAAAATATGTTTGTCCATTTTTATATAGACTGACAAAGTTTTAATCCCTAAATGGTGTTGCAGATCCAAAGGGCCCCATCAACTCCCAACTGACCAAGGAGCAGCTCGCCGTCCTCATCAACTTCCTGGGCCAGCCCAACAACGCCGTCAACACGGTGTCCCAGTTCGAGTTCGACCCCAAGGTCACCCAGGAGACCCTGCAGCAGCTCTCCAAGGCCCTGGACCACGGACCCCCGGACAGAACCGATCCTCCTCCTCCCCAGCAGCACACCACGCCCAGCAGGCCCTCGGCCCCCCTGGGGGCCGGAGTGCCCCGGACCCCTCCCATGCCCAAGCCTCTGTCTCCGCCTCCTCTGTCCTCCGCGGCGGTGGCGCTGCCGCCGGGGGCAGGTGGTGTCCCCGAGGGGGGGGAGTCGACGGCGGCCGCCAGCCAGACGGCCATGACCATGCTGCTGGCACAGCTGCTCCAGGCCCAGCAGGCCCAGAGGCAGGAGCCTGCAGGTAATTAACACGCTGAAGTTGACCATTTCATTGTCACGCAAATAATTGCGATTAGTGATTTTAATTGTGTTTTTGGCATTGAATATTGGATTATGAATAGAAATTACATTTCTGTTTGCTTTTAAGTATTGTTATTAAAACAAAGTGTGCAGGTCAGATATGACAAATAACTGAAATCTACCAAGAAATTACTGGCATTGCTTTTCTTTTGTATGAATCTTTCATTTGGAGACGATTATGACAAAAATAATTGCGATTATTTCAAATGATTGTGATTTAGTGGATGATGTAATAACTGTGCCACCCCTCCGTGCAGGTGGAGAGTGTGGAGACGTAGGGGACCTCGCTGCAGGGGGAGGGGGGGGTCCTCCACCAGGGGGGGGTCCTCTCCCACCAGTGGATGTTGACAATCAGCCCCCAGAGCCCAGCCCGGTCTCTCCAGGTAAGACAGTGCAGTTCTCTAACCTTTTTTTTTCATGCCAAAGGGCTATAATTATGCAGCATGAAGTGTGAACTGCAGGCGGACCCATGGATTCATGACAAGGAAACCCTGTGCAGCCAGGCTTTAACATTGAGCGCTCATATGCATAAATAAGGAAGTAGACAGGTACTTCAAAACGCCACTGAGCAACTTCCACTGAAATTAATAGCGGGGGTGGGGCTATCGCTCCGGTTCAGTCTCTATTCTTTTATTACTCTATGATATGCACACACACACACCATTTTGGAAAGCCCTACTTCCTTCAAAGGTGTTACCGATGATGCTAATGAAGGCTCTGTTCCATTCTGGTCAAAATAGCTGCTATTGTGCATGTTGGCTCACTGGAAACACTCTGCTACACCAGTGGGTCTCAAGGTGTTCTTTTGTGGGTTCCAAATGAATGGCCCTGTACTAGTGATCGATATTCATGATTTTAATTAATATCGGTATCGGTGCTAAAAACAAATAAGCGGAAAAAAAACGGCCGATTATTATATTTCTCATAAATGCGCAAACATGGTGAAACAACCACTTTCATTGAAAATCCGGTAGAGTACGGTTGTAAGGAAATGTATAGCTGCGTGTCTGACTCTCCCAGTGCTCCACCCCCGGAGGAGTAGACACGGCTTAGCTCCGCTCTACAGACTGACGTCTCCTCTCTCTCTTTCACACACACACACACACACACACACACACACACACACAGAGTCAGAGAGAGGGCCACTGCAGGGAGGAGAAAGGATTATTGCGAACGCAGTGAGCCACTTACTATGACAGCAAGGGCTGAATGTCTGTCTGTGTGTCTGTGTGTCTGTCTGTCCCGCTGTTACACCACCCGCCCGCCACCAGAGGGCGCAGCTGTAGCACACACACACACACACACACAGGGCGCAGCTGTAGCACACACACACACGCACACGCACACACACAACCACACACACACGAGCTGCGTTCGCTTCCCGCGTTTGCGCGTCTTACTTGTAGGCTACTAACCTTGTAACCATAAAAAGCTTTGCTGTTTTCATCTTCAATTAACCAAAAATAAAATCCACACGTGAGAGGGACAGTCACAGAGAGCAGTGGTAGAACTACGTTAGCCAAGCTAGCTGCTGCCTGCTAACGCTGCAAACAACAGCTGTAACAAGTTGTATTGATTGCCTGTTGTGTGTGTGTGTGTCAGCCGTTTTTTCCCCCATCCTGACCAGCCTAATATGATTATTGCATGTTGGCTATAATTAGTTGCCAATAATTTGATAATTGAATTGATAATTTTCAATTTTCAATTCAAATTCTACATGCATTAAAAAAATCACACACGTGTGAACTGAGTGGTGCAATTCCCCCCCCCCTCTCTCTCTCTCTCTCTCTCTCTCTCTCTCTCTCTCTCTCTCTCACTCTCTCTCATTAGAGTCACTACCCCTCTCACTGTTTCTGGCGCCCCCTACTGCTATTATTAAGTCACATACTCATGCTCACACAGACAGACACACACACAAACAAGTACGAGGACATTGCAAGCTGGTTGTAGGAGTGGTTGCACCACTCAAAAAGTGGACAGTGATCTTGAAAGTGGCAAACAAGGTCACATGGCTTTGGAGAGTTTGGGCAGCAGATCTACAAGCTCTCAACATGTCATGCTGCAATGTGCTGTGGGCTTGTAGATCACCAATTTTGATAAACTAGTAGTGCCTCTACAGCCCATTGGGCACTGACCTACTTGGAACGATGCAAGTTGGAAATTAATGCCCCACGCAGTAATTATGTCTGTCTCCCTTTTATGCCCATATATGGAGTTCTTTGTAAGGCATGCCCAAATAGGGAGTATAGGCAGCCAGCTTGTGGAGTTCTGTCTTCTGTGTCAGGCATGCCCAAATATGGAGTGCTGTGAGGTCAGAACAGGCCAGCTCCATATATGGATGCTGGGCATGGGCCCGGTCCAGAGCCCGGGCAGAGGCCTTTTTGGGGCGGTTCTGGACAATTACACACACACACACACACTTGGTGCATTCATAGATAAATATATAGATAGTTACATACATAGATACATATATATGCTGCTACAGTACATGCAATAAAAAAAAAGCTGCATTTGATGGAGGGGGGAAGTGTTACTGAAACGATGTTGGTGCTTCTTGCCCTTTTTTATAAGCGATAAATATCAATAATGCATTTCAAGAAATTCTTGTGTTGGAATTTATGTTACTGTAAAAACTTATTTTTTTAAACTTAAATAATCGGCTCATAATATCGGCTATCGCCTTTTTGATTTGTCCACTAATCGGTAATCGGAAATATCGGCCAAAAACCATATCGGTCGATCACTACCCTGTACGGGTGTGTATTCATTCTGAGAGGGTCCATTTGGTTCCATTTGTACACTCTTGGGTTATATTGGTCCTTGAAATTAAAAAGTTTGAGAACCACTGCACACTAAATGGAACAGAGCCGATGATACTTAATTAGTATCATCGGTAACACCTGGAAGTAGGAAGAGTTAAGGTACTTATTAACGCAGGTCTTGTCCAGGGGGGCAGTCAGCCAGATATTTCGTGAAGCCTCATTTGAAATCGGTAGTTCATATAATGGCCTGTTGTGGCGCTGGACCGGACCCAAAAAGCCCCATAGCTCCATAGAGGCCCATGTATTTTGGCCCAACTTCACCTAGACTGTATTACCTTAATAAACATGGTCATGAATACTTTCTTCTTCCAGTCACTAGTTTAAAGTCTCATTTCTAATGTCATAATATTCTTTTTGGAAAATTATGGTCCCATTAATTAAAAAAATGACCATAAAGAAAAAAAAACATCGCGTATGTTCTGAGGGGCGTGGCTACCATTACAGTCTATGATCGGGATTCCCCTCCCACTCGAGTCAAAATAAAAACCAACGGAGAAGAAGGGGGGAAGTCCCGCCTCGTTGTCTGGGCAGCCAATGACCAGCTGGTATACAAAACGGAGCCAGCCAATGGCCAGCTGGTACCAAAGATGGCGACTTACATCAGGAATTAGCATATTATTACAGGCTTCATTTTACGTTCATGTTAGACCCGGGGAACGCTTTGTCCATATTTTTTACAGTCTATGGTCTTGTCACCTGGATCAGCGACAGATCTGCTCCAGATATGCTCAAGAGGTAGCCTGGCTCCAGGCTCCAGCCCTGAATCGCTACCAATGAAAAAATATGTCCTATCTCAAATAGCCATCCAGGCCAAAGACGTGTTTAACGTTTTTTTTAACATTTTACTTAAAAAAAACTCTTTCTAAAAAAAATAGAAATCTATGTTAGCCTGTGCTGAGCTACTGCCATTTAGCTATGTATGAGTTAATGTTTGTTTAGAGCAAAACTCGTGACAGCCAATTCTATGGACTTTTATTAATGTTTGTATAGGGCAGCAGTTAAACAAACATTGATGACGTGAGATGCCATGTGGTCAATATAAATTCATCTTGTGACTGGTTTCATTTCATACAGTAACACTGACTGCATTCATGTCTCGTAACGTATATAGTGGCAGTGAATCTGCAATGAATGTGGCAGCCACAGTGGACTTCACACGAGTAGTGAAGTCTTTTTGAGTAGCCAATTATTTTTCACCCCTTTTCTCTGTCGTTATGCCAATTAAACCCATTTTGGCGCGGGAACCCCTTTTGGTGTTTTAAGCAAATAGCAGATCTGCAAGCTCAGGATTTTTCAAAGCTTTAGATTTTTTTTAAATAACAGACCTATAATCTTGAAAGATTTTGTATTTATTTTAACACAAATCTTCTCTTCCGGGGGTCCCTGGCACAACATTTTCAGACGGGGGTCCACAGCCTATCATAATCATAACACATCCGTTTGGGCGACCACTGCACTAGAGCTCAGGTGGTTTAGGGTGCAGTAAATTATACAATGTTTTTCTTTTTCCAGTTTCTGAGGCAGGCGGCGTATCCATCCTCCCTCCGAACCAGAGGCCCCCCGAACCCCCCGAGCCTCCGCCCCACGCAGACCTGGACTACCGGCAGCAGCCCCCGGACCCCCAAACCAGCCTGAATTTACCCCCCAACACATCGTCGTCATCAGGAAGTGACGGAGGAGGAGGGAGACCCCCGGAGCCTCCAGACTACCCACCGCCGCTCCCCACCAGCACAGAGGTACCGCCAGCCTACGGAGCCGCCGACTACAGCCATCCGCCCCCTCCGCCATCCTTCCCCCCCAGCGGCTTTGGGGACAGTTACATGGGCCAGATGTTAGGAGGAGGAGGGGGGCTACCCCTGCCCCATGCCGCCCTGAGAGAGGTGTTCGGCGGACAGCCTCCCGGGGCGTCCGCGGCCCCCCTGGTGGTCCCGGCCGCCCACCAGGACCCCTACCCTCCTCCCTGCGCGACGGGACCCAGCATGATGTTCTCCGGGGACATAGACCACCGCTTCAGTCAGTACAATCACAGCCCCTTGCCCGCCGTGGTGGAGGGACACTCCTCTCACCTGTACAACCGCACACCCCCTGCTCCCCCGACCATCGGCGGGCCCCCGGCCTGGGGCTCCCCGTCTCAGCAGGCCGGGGTCCAGCAGCCCCCCCCCCTGGGCTTCGCCCCTCACGTGAACTCGACGGCGGCAATCAGAGGGCGAGGCCTTCCGTTTCGGTAAGACTGCGCCCCGTCGACCGGAGCGATCTGAACTTTGGCGGTTACACAGTCGGTACCCAATGGGCATCGAGAATAGACTAGAGGACTCGATCTAAATATGGAGCCCCCCCCCCCACAAGGCCTCTCAGGATCCTCTGGGCCATGGGATCTGGAGGTGATGGCACACACACAGCCCTGGTTTGTAATAACTTAATAAGATGTGTCTGTCTGTGTGTGAGGCATTGTACTCTCTCTCTCTGGAATGTGAAGTACGTTGCAGAAAGAACCACAGCAAAGTTGCATAGGAAGAGCTTTTCTTGCTCATACCATTTTTCATATTTTTTTGTAATCTATTCTGCTGTCTTTTAAATTAAACTTTTACCCCCTTTTTTGAGTGTACATTGATCAGGTCGGGTGTATTGATCAGGTGTATTGATTGAGTGTACATTGATCAGGCCGGGTGTATTTTAAAATCTCTACCTTAGCCTGTCTTTAAATGCTCCAGCAGGGCAGAGGACTTAGTATTAATACTTTTTTGCACTACTGACTTCAAGTAGGCGGAAACTATTTTAGCTATGGAATTGAAATGAATGACGTGCATTATCTGCAACAAGATGTAGAAAAATGACCAGTAATGTAGTTTCTTTTTTTTCTTTTTTTTGCCAAGAATATGGTGAAATGATGGTGTCAGTCGGTTAATCTGATGGCTTAGAAAGTGGAGGAGAGAGAGCGTCTGTTCCAGAGAGGCCGGTAGCACTTGGAACGACTGCAGTAAAACTGATGGCTACTGAATGACTTGACGGACGAAGCCTGTGTTTAGTTTAAATTGCACAGGCCCTTTTTGCCAATAGCCATTGTTGTAAAATCAAAAGCAAAACACTTGTAACCCGCATTCAAAAGACAAGCACCAATGTCTTATTTTTTCTTTTTTTTACTAAAATGTTTGTGTTCCCCCCACCCTCCCCACTTTGGCAAATGTTTATTAAAAATATGCCAACAATGCATTAAGACAATGTTTTCTTTCTTCCTCCTTGTTTCTTCACTGGTCCGATCCAGAAGAGCGCAGTTTGCCGGCCACTGCTACAGAGCTGACAATGAGGTTATATCTTCCCTTCTTCTCTGGAGTCCTGCCTCAGGGCAGACCAGAGGTAGAAAGCTATCGTTCCCTGGTGTCGTCGCTAGGGACACATGCTTCAGTAGGCGTAGTCTGGCGTAGCATTGTGGAATCCATGATCTCGATGATGATTCTTTCTTTAAGCCTCAAGGCTATGTTTATTGTTCTAATCTTTTATATAACGTAATGGATATTTACAGTTTGGACATTTTATGAAAGGGTTGAGGAATTGCATAATGTATGAAGGTGTTTTGGCTGAGACATGGGTTGTTCCATTCATGACATGACCACACCTAGCCTGCATCACATGCTTTCTCTTTCCTTTCTGATAATCTGATCAGGAGAACGTGTTAGGACCACCCCACACACACACACACGCGCGCACACACACGCACGCACGCACACAATTTCTAATAGTTGCAACTGTAATGTTCAAATCAGCCACAGTGTGGTGCTGGAACACCAGAGCAGATGTGGGGAGGTTGTTTAGGGCCCTTTCTGAAACCAGTCCCTTGACTTGAAGTGCTCTCGGGAGGTTCCCTCGTCTGGAAGTGCCCCTCCAGCTGAATCAAGTTCCCTTGATTAGGGTGCTGGGTATAAAAAACTATTTGGAAATACACTCGCCCTCCTTGTGCAGAAACAGGAAACAGACACCATTCGTTGCCATGGTTACCATCATGCAATTGTGTTACCTGTTATTTTGTTTGTACAGTTATATTGCATTGCATCGTGTATTGTGACATGTGGATTTCATTAATATGGAAAAAGGAAATACAGCGTGACTGTCAAAAATGACATGTCATAGGCCTATACATCCATGGTGTTTATAAATCATTGTTAAATTGTTTTGTTTGTGTGGTTTCATTTATAGTTTTTCACGGTGGGGTAAATAAAGAGCCCTTGTGAACATCAGTTGGAGCGTTGCCTATTCTGCATCAGATGAAGATTGTTTAGGAGGAGTTTATTTATCAATTATTTGTGGTGGTACTTACATTTGTAGGTCGCGGTTTCCATGCGGACAGAGAGCAGGGCTGCACAAGGCAATCGAGTCTAGATCGTCACAGACTCGCTCTTGAGGGCTTTATAAGCCACTTCCACTCAAGGCTGCTTGGTTTCGGACGACACTTAATATGGCGCAGCCTCGCGTGAACGCGCATATCGAGGGCAAGTGTGTAGGGCGAGTGGTGAGGAGCTGGTTTCAGAAAGGGGGCAAGGGTCAATCTATCACTGGATTCGAAATATGAAAGCAGAAATGTTTCTTCCCATAATTGCGAACGCAGTGAGCCACTTACTATGACAGCAGGGGCTGAGTGTCTGTGTGTGTGTGTGTCACGCTGTGTGGTGTCACGCTGTTACACCACCGGCCCGCCACCAGAGGGCGCAGCTGTGGCACGCACGCACGCACGCACACACACACACACACACACACACACAGGGCGCAGCTGTAGCACACACACACACACACAACCACACACACACGAGCTGCGTTCGCTTCACGCGTTTGCGCGTCTTACTTGTAACCATGGTCCATTAATAGGCTATGTTCTTTAATAAAGCTCTCTGACAGGTAGATGTTTTATTCATTTTTCTTGTACTTTCATACCTGCCCACAGCTCAACTGCCTTAAAACTAAAGGAGCCATAACTCTTAGCTACGACAGCCACAGGAACCTAATGGGGACTTGAGGGCTTGTAACTCTGAGTGAACTTTCCTGAACCTCCTCTCCAGTTCCAGATGCTTCTCCTTCAGCTTTTCCCTGTCTCTCCGCTCCTTCAGAAAGTCTTCTTTGTAGACATCGGCCTGATGATGGTGCACAAGGACGTTATGACAGTATAGACGATTACTATTTATTATGGTATTAGAGATATTGTTTTGGGACAAAAAATGCAGGTAAACAAAGGAGACTGAAGACATCTTAGCCATTGGCAGGGGAACTGGAACGTTCGCCCCCAGTTTCTTGTATTATCTTGTAGGCCTATCTACGTATGTATGTTCTTTTACTGAGGTTAAAAGGTAGGGAATATGTTTAGGTTTAGGCATAGCCTATACTGTAGTTTTACTGAGGTTACGTTTAGGAATAAGGTTAGGCTTTGCATAGTTTTACTGAGGTTACTTTTAAGAAGAAGGTTAGATTCGGGCATAGTTTTACTGAGGTTACTTTTAAGAAGAAGGTTATAGATTCGGGCATAGTTTTACTGAGGTTACTTTTAAGAAGAAGGTTAGATTTGGGCATAGTTTTACTGAGGTTACTTTTAAGAAGAAGGTTATAGATTTGGGCATAGTTTTACTGAGGTTACTTTTAAGAAGAAGGTTAGATTTGGGCATAGTTTTACTGAGGTTACTTTTAAGAAGAAGGTTATAGATTTGGGCATAGTTTAACTGAGGTTACTTTTAAGAAGAAGGTTATAGATTCGGGAATAGTTTTACTGAGGTTACTTTTAAGAAGAAGGTTAGATTCAGGCATAGTTTAACTGAGGTTACTTTTAAGAAGGTTAGATTCGGGCATAGTTTAACTGAGGTTACGTTTAGGAATACCTGGTGGCGACCATTCCGAGGTCGCCAGGTTTGACCTGGGGTGAGCGTGTTTTGGGTCGCCAGGTTTGACCCGGGGCGAGCATGTTTTGGGACAAACGTTCTTGTCTTTCTAAGCCAGGGCCTATTGGCCTACCTGATGTTTCCAGAGCCACTCCTGTGTTTCACTGCCCTCTTTGGGAGTGCCAGAGAACTGAAAGTTTTCCTCAAGAGCCTGAAAAGGGATGAGTTTAGTGCAATCAGAACACAGTTATAGGCCTTTTATAACAGCAAATGTTAAAACTGTTATAAATATTGTTATATGTTGTAAACATTGCATAACTTCACCTTATTAAGCCGTTTGATCTCCTCGTGTTGTCGCTGCCCCCTCCTAGTCAGAGCACTGTTCTGCTCTCTCAGCCTCTGGACTTCTTCTTGCTGGGTTGAGGTCAGTAACTCTGGGTTTGACCTCTGATGAGTCGACAGATTCCCATATAAGGAAATGGAGGAGAGGAGGAGGGGGGGGGGAGTGCACAACTAAAGTTACAGGTATTTTCAGGTCGCAAAGTCCCCAGAATAATTATATAAGAACTGTGGACTGTCCACCCTGACAAGCACTTGGAATTGTAGGCATACATTCATTTTTGTCTCGGTTCCACAGCAAAATGTTGTGAAAATATCTTGACTACAAGCCGATCTACAAGCTCACAACGCCTCGCATTCGCAAAGCCATTGTGAGCTTGTAGATTGCCTATTATTTTCACAATGTTTGCCTCAGCTCTTTCTTATGTAATATTTGACAATTTGGCCATTTTGGTATTAAACTGTATATGTCGGTTTGTTTACTGTTGAGTGATCTCCCGACCCCCAGTTTGGGAACCACTGAATATAGTGAACAACAGATAAAAGTCTATAGGGCTGAGTAGTTCTATAAATAGTATAATTGTAATACATAAATGCTGCAACAAATTGTGTAACCTACTCACCATCTTCTCTTTGATGTGTATATCTTCAGTCTTTACCAACATGGCCGTCTCTCTGGTTTGAGGCAGCAGATCATCGTCAGCTTGGAGGTGGAGGTGATGTTGAGCTAATAAAGCCTTCAGTCCATAAACCTACAAGTGTTTGGGAGGAGGCATCGTGTTATGTGGTGGACAAAGTATTACATTATTGCTTTACTTACCGGTAAGTAAAAGTATCAATACCACAATGTAGAAAGTTCTGTATGCAAAATTTACTTGGGTAAAAGTATATAAATTATATTGGTAAAAGATTTTTTTTTTTTTTTTTTTTTTTACAAATCTTGAATGAAAATAGTATACAAAATAAATATCCGACCATATCCATTGTACATATAATTCAACAGAAACTAAAATACAGTGAAATGTGTTTGTTCTTGTCATCTCACCTTTTTTTCATAGAACTGAATCATGGAATGGTACTGCTCGGCCCATTTCCTGTTAATACAGAGGAGCTAAGGGAGGAAAATTCATGATCGGTTCATTGAAAATGTTAGAGCAAGCTAGGAGCTGTGGTTTAGAACAATGGTTCTCAAAAATAGCAGATCTACAAGCTCACAGTGCGGTACAAAGTGACACACTGTGTCTATCAGTTCATTGAAAATGTTAGAGCAAGCTAGGAGCTGTGCTTTAGAACAATGGTTCTCAAAAATAGCAGATCTACAAGCTCACAGCGCGGTACAAAGTGACACTGTGTCTAGACTTGTTTTAAAAATTGAAACAAATAAATAAAAATCTTCTCTTCTGGGGTCTCCGGGACACAAAACATTTTCAGATTTTCAGAATACCTATAATCTTGTGGGGGTCCTTGGCATGAAAACACATTTAGAATGAATAATCGTCCTTATAGTTTGAATAATGGACTCACCTCTATCCTCTGCTCCTCCAAGACAGCAACCTGCTCTTTCATGGTGGAGCTGCTAATAGTGGCGGTCATTCCAAAGAGATCAGGTCAGTCGATCAGCTGTTGAAATGACTGGAACGCTTCAATACAAGTTACTTTAGCTGCCTGTGAATGTGGTGACATCATACTGACATCATACTGTAGGTGACAGCGCAACAACTTCTGACACAATGTGGAAGTTTACATTGTTATGATTTCCAGTAAGACAAAACCAACAAGGTCATTTCCTGAACAGAAGTGTGACTAAGGAATGTATAATTGGGCGCGCGTGTGTGTGTGTGTGTGTGTGTGTGTGTGTGTACAGTGTGTGTGTGTGTGTGTGTGTGTGTGCAGTAGCAGGGGGGTGGGGTGTGTGGGGGGTGGGAGGGTCCTAACGAGTTCTCCTGATCAGATTATCAGAAAGGAAAGAGAAAGCATGTGACGTGTAATAATATCCACCACCATCAATCATTTCCTTTCTAGATTATCAGCACGTGTGTAAATGGTAAATGGTGCATTTATATAGCGCCTTTATCCAAGGCGCTTTACAGAGATTGTGCATTACATTCACCCATTCACCCATGTGTGTGTGTGTGTGTGTGTGTGTGTGTGTGTGTGTGTGTGTGTGTGTGTGTGTGTGTGTGTGTGTGTGTGTGTGTGTGTGTGTCAAACTCCAGGGGAAACTGGCTTGCCTTCCCCATGCTGACCATTCTGTTTCCCATTCATTTCTAAGGAACACTGCTCTCAATGAGAAGGCTTTCTTATCTTTATTTGTAGTTGTTATGTCCCCAACAAAGAGGTCCAGGTGTTATTTTGTGCAAAAGTGCATTATTGGCTATTTCCCCTAATATAAGCCCTCAATGGGGGTTGGGTTTTTGTGCTAATTGGCTTATTTCCATCTAAATAAGTAGTAAAGTGTGCCGCTCGGGATACTATTTACATTATGAAGAGAGGATATATACAAAAAATATAGATATTTGAGCGATGGAAATAAGCTAATTAGCATAACACCCCATAGCCCCATTCAATTCAATGCAATTCAATGCAATTCATTGAGGGCTTATGGTAGTGGAAATAGCCAATAATGCGCTTTTGCACAAAATAACACCTGGACCTCTTTGGTGGGGACGTAACGACTACAAATAAAGGTAAGAAAGCCTTCTAGCATGGAATTCTCATTTAATCACCTTTACAGTAAAAGCCAGGCTACAGATCCTCCCCACCAAACTCAACCTTTCCCTCTGGTTCCCCTCCACCCATGCACCTCATTGCTTGGGTAACAAGAACACTCGCCACATTTACCCTTTTTGGCGAGTTATCTTGAGAACTCGCCGAAACGTGACGAAAACTCGCCAGATGTGAAGAAGCGTCGCCGCGGGGGCGACGCTTCTTCACATTCTGGCGAGTTTTCGTCACGTTTCGGGGCACTTTCATCAGCTGCAGCTGCAAGTTTCTGAATGTTCTCAGAGTCCGCAGGCTGATCTACAAGCTCACAACGTGAGCTCATTCTGGCGAGTTTCCTTCACGTTTCGGGGCACTTGCTTTGCATCACACCACACTGACCACACTGACCACAGGGCTCGTTACAGAAACCATGTCACACATTCTGAAATGGCTGTTATGCCTATAAAAGGGCTTTACATAGCACGCCACGACAGAATAGTTGATCTCATAACAAAGGACATATCTAAACATTTTACACCGTCTGTGAGAATGTACAAACATTCCTGTGTCAAACCTTCCATGTTTAAACTCTGTACTGAAAATACTGAAATTTCTCTCTCTGCTAACACACCAGATGTTGTTCCACCATCCGGGATTTGCTGATTGCACTCTGTACAGCACCTTGTAAATATTTGTGTTCTTGTATTGTATCCCTTGTGTGTGTGTGTGTGTGTGTGTGTGTGTGTGTGTGTGTGTGTGTGTGTGTGTGTGTGTGTGTGTGTGTGTGTGTGTGTGTGTGTGTGAGGGTGTGTGTGTGTGTGTGTGTGTGTGTGTGTGTGTGTGTGTGTGTGTGTGTGTGTACTTGTGTTCATATTTGGAAGCCTCTGTAATGTCCACAAATCAGTCGTGAGGGGCCTGCAGGCATGAGCTAAGGCATCGGCAAAATTCTGTTCAGTGTCTGCAATAATTGGCAGTCGCCATATATGGAGAAGGCGATGCTTTCTGTACCCGTGATCTGTATCCTGAAGCACTTGTTGTAGAGTTTTCTCAAGTTTGCGCATCCACGGCCCAGGCCGTAGCTTAACGGTCTGGGCACCGGACTGGTAATCCAGTCGCAGTGTGCCGCGGGTTCGACTCCCGGACCCGACACGGCCTTTACTGCATGTCATCCCCCCATCTCTCTCCCGTTTCCTGTCAGCCTACTGTCTGTCCCTTCAAAAATCAATAAAAGGCGTAAGCCGCAAAAAAAACAAAAAAAAAAGTTTGCGCATCCACTATTGTTTGTGTTCAAGAAAATGTGAATACAAATAAAGATGTTAAATGTGCAGTAGCAGGGTGAAAAAATGGCTTACAAAACTGTGGGATAAAAAATAAAATAAAATACCCCGTTTTCAAATTCGTTGTTGTGACAGCTGTTGGCTGTTTTGATTATGTTTGATTAATGATGATGAATATATATAGAGCTGATGCTATCATATCTATATATATTTATTAGTAGGCTTGTTTAGCAGGTACTAGGTTATAGGAGGAGCGCCTATTATCTTGCCTGGTACTGGTTGTTGCTTCTGTCCCCTGCAGGTGCTGAGCATTGTTGTCCCTAATGTGTTGCCGTCCTGAGGAGGGCCTGGCTTGGAGCCTGATCAGCCCTCGGATTGGTCCTGTGGCAGCTCAGGCCTTGCTTCCTGGACTATAAAGCTCACTCTATGCCTGGACTTCGGGGTGGGAACACTGTTGCGTGTGGTGTGGGAGCACTCCAGCGTGTGGCCTTCCCTCCAGCCGACTGCTTATGTGTTTCATGTCAGGTTTAGTTGTAGTTCCATTTGTCTGTGTGTTAGGTTGTGTCGTTTGTTCATCAGTCATGTAAGTCATTCCATAATTCTGGGCATTCTGTTCACCATTTTGTCATGGACTAAGCCACTTTGTAACTTATTCTGATTTGAGTATTAAACCAAATACTCTTTTATGAGCCGTGTTGTTCTTTCATACATGTTACGGGCAGTAAAACCCCTAGACTTGAACCGTTTCGTAACAGTTGTAAATTAAGTAATGCAGATGTTTAACAATAATTCAATTATTAAGGGTCCATTTGGTTACCAACTCTCCATCATTCATCTGGGGACCACCTGTAACCTGCTCAAGGACCACTGGTGGTCTCTGGACCACTGGTTCAATGGACCACTGGTTCAATTTGCAGTCTCTTGTGAAGCTTTTTCCACACTATTTACAGTTGTACTGTTTCTTTCCTTTATCCATCCCGTCTTGTTTCTTGTATGAAACAAAATCAGTTACAAGATGACAAGATGTGTTTATATCGGCCACATGACGTCTTACGTTGTCACATAGTGCCCTAAACAAAAATCCCATAGACTTGGCTGTCGCCTGTCATGACGTAATCTACAAAAGCCATGTGTATTGGAGGGGCTAGCGCCCCTCAAAAACATTCCTATCGTACAGAGATTTGGCAGCCCCTCTGTACTAACTCTGAGGACCCCCTAGAGGAGTCATGGACCCCCTGTTGAAGAACCCATGGGCCTGGCCTAAAAGATGACATTTCATTTCAAACACACACCCTCGCCATCCAAACATTTGTCAGAATTGTCACATCATCACGTCGCTGCTGATGAGAAAGCGATTAACTTTCAGTTGATTGCATTCTAGAGAGCTAATCGTGTAGCGTCGATGGAAGCCAGTCTGTGATTAATACAGTGTGCATGATGGATTACAGACAACTGACAGCAGCATTTGATCAAATTGGCAGCATCATATAGTCTCACCAGGGGACTGAGATCACAGGGAGTAAAATGAGGACAAGAAAAGATGCTACAGTAATAATGAATTGCATTTGAATGAATTGCGTTTTTATAGCGCTTTTCCAAGTGCTCAAAGCGCTTGGTGAAGTGGCGAACGGTCGACACCAGTGTCCTCACTTCACACACCAATGGTGGAAACCTCACACCGACCAACTCATTGGAGGCAATGTACTGAATGTAGGGTTCAGTGTCTTTGCCCAAGCACACTTCGACATGTAGACAGGAGGATCCGGGATTCGAACCTCCGACCCAGGGATCATTGGACGACCTGCTCTACCTCCTGAGCATGCACAGCCACCCAAATATTAGCCCAAGTATTATTATGGGAAGCTTTTAGAAACTCTGGGGACCCCTAGGGGTCCCAGACTCCCTGTTGAAGATCCCTACTGATGACGTGTGACAGTATTTTCTGAGCCAGGGGTTGTGCCTTTCATGACGCACCCATTCACACACACACACACACACACACACACACACACACACACACACACACACACACACACACACACACACACACACACACACACACACACACACACACACACACACACACACACACACACACACACGTTTGTTACAGCTGTAATGTTCAAATCACCCACAGGGTGGTGCTGAAACACCAGAGAGCGAGATGTGGGGAGGTGTTGAAATTGAAAAGCTCTGCTATCAAGGATTTCCCCCCAAGAACCCAACAATGACAGCTTAAGGGTTTCATCCCATAAGCATGTTCTTATGAAGCTCTACTGACAGGTAGACGTTGTATTTTATAATTTAATGTAATACCTGCCCTAAACTAAAGGAGACAGTTCTCATCACATGGTGTATATAATGTAGGTTGGACAACAAAATGCACAGTTTTTGTTAGATATATTAGTGTGAATTTTCATCTTAGGCTACACAAACAAAAACAACAAAGCAAATTGGCTATTTCTTGTCCTACACAAAGAATAAATTCCCATTGACAATAATTGTCCAGCTTTGAGAGTTTGTGTAAACACAAACATTGAATGCCATTGACTTTGAATGGCCATCTTTGAGTGAACACAAACATTGAAGACGAAGGTGAGGATGCAAATTGTGATTGGCCGGAATGAGATGATGTATGATACTATGATGATAAGAGCGCCCCTCACTTCACACGGGTGTGATTACATTTTTATTCAAACTACATGGCTCATTGTTCAAACAAAGTGTGTGTGTGTGTGTGTGTGTGTGTGTGTGTGTGTGTGTGTGTGTGTGTGTGTGTGTGTGTGTGTGTGTGTGTGTGTGTGTGTGTGTGCGTGCATGCGTGTGCGTGTGCGTGTGCATGCGCACACGTCTGTGTGTGTCAAGGGTCCGTTTCATTTTACTTTTTCAGGAGTTAAAGATCTACTTAAAGGACCACTTCACCACTTTTCAACCTATCTTCATATAATAGGTCCTCACTAATAATCATGAAAAAATTGCACAATTTTTTTCTACTCGGTCTGCGTCTCATAGGAGGGCTGTGTGGGAAGTTCAGAAACCGTCTTCCAGTGACATCATCGATGGGGAATACAAGCTAATAGAAACTGCAGGCTTTCTAGTCCTGAAAAGTTGCAATGCGAAAATGGAAGCCATCGTTCTCACGATAATGAAAATCTAAATATTTTTGTAAATAAATGTTGTTTAAAAGAATATCTGCCTCATGATGTCCTTAATCTAAAATTCTAAATCTAAATATGAAATCTTATCGGAGCCCTTTGATTTTAGAGAGGGGGGCGATTTTTAGTTAACATGCAATGAATGATACGATGAGAAGGCCAAGCCTCTCAAACAGATCAATGATGATGATGATGATGGACTTTTAAAGGGCAGCTCTTCCATTCCAGGGGGTCTATAACTCTATATAGCGGGTCTATAATGTTGTCACGTCGCGCTGTTAGCCGAGGCTCTGTTTGAAAGGTCAAGCTGCTGCTGCTGCTGCCCGCGGTGGCACACAATCAGTGGCAGATCCAGTCACCATGTGGTCAAGGGTTAGAGTTAGGTCCCTAGCCTTCACTACGGCCCGGTGTTGATTTTGACAGCATGTCTTGATTTAAAGGCCCCTTCTCGATTCTTTTTTTTTATCCCGCTTGCCCACTAAAGTTGTGTCTGCCCATTTCAAATGTATTCTGTATCCTGACAGAGTTATCTATCATGATGGATATGAGTATGAGTATATTGCGCAGGGTGAAACTGTGAATGGCCCTTTTAGGCTGCCCAACAGTGCCACTTTAGGTCACCCAGTGGTATTGCAGCTGTTTGTACCCCATCCAGACAGACAGACAGACAGGCAGGCAGGCAGGCAGGCAGACAGACAGACAGACAGACAGACAGACAGACAGACAGACAGACAGACAGACAGACAGACAGACAGACAGACAGACAGACAGACAGACAGACAGACAGACAGACAGACAGACAGACAGACAGACAGACAGACAGACAGACAGACAGGACTCATTCACACGTATCAAACACCAATCAAGCAAATGTTTGGTCGTTGTCGTAAAAACGACAAAACATTTCCTTGATTGGTGTTTGATACGTGTGAATGAGGCCACATAGACAGACAGACGGACAGACAGACAGACAGACAGACAGACAGACAGACAGACAGACAGACAGACAGACAGACAGACAGACAGACAGACAGATCAAATTGGATCTGTTTGTTCATCTGTCTCTGCAGACCAAGATGGTATATATGCAGACACAGAAGAACAAACAGATCGAATACATGTAAATTAATTGAATCATTGATACTACGCCTGGGGGGGTGGATCTGTATAATGAATGTCAATGTAGGCTATGCTTTACACACTCACACTTCTGTATAGCTCACGGCGAAACGCGGCGTGCTAATAAATACGATGATGCAGTAAGTTGTCCGTCTCTGTTCTCTGGAGTGTGCAGGTTGGAAGGTTTTTTCCCCTTTTTGAAAAAAAAAAAAAAAAAAAAAAAAAAATATATATATATATATATATATATATATATATATATATAAATACATAATCGCATTTGAGTATGTACAATAACCTATAGAACGGTTTAGGAAATTAGGAAAAACACTCTGTGTAGACTAGTTTCACATGTGAGACTTAAACAGAGGCATGGATGGTGCTAACCTTAGCTGCACAGGGTACAGTAGGTGCCTGGGCGACTATAGGTTTGTCAAGTAGGGGCCTATAACTCAGGCTTGTGTTTCGGGTGACAAACTGTATTTTATTTGTATTTGTATGTACAGCGCTATCTACATTTGATGTGCTTTATTGTGGTCTGACTGTTGTATGGGCAAAATATCATGAGACCCTAATTAGCGTGACATTACATTCACCTGTTGGGGTTTGTGCATTTCTTGTCAGAACAAACAGGTACAGAGAAGAAAGGAGCTATTCACATGATGTCACAGCTCTCTACAAAATACAAGATAAAAAAAAGAAAATAACGTAACTATGTGCTGAAGGCGCACGCGGTATGTCACCTGTTATTTTGTTTGTTTGTACAGTTATCGTCATTGCATCGTTGTGTGTGTTTATGCGACATGTGGACATATATTAATATGGACAATTCATGAACACTTTGACAGCAAATGGCTGCCAACAAGGACATCCATAATTCATTACATTTAGGCCTATAATGTATTGTGCTAGAAATATTATTTGTTTTGTGCTGCAGTTTTTCCACGGGTGTCTGTCTAAGGCAGGGGTCCCCAAACCTTTTCCTGTGAGGGCCACATAACTTTTCCCTTCTCTGATGGGGGCCGGGGTCAGTTTGTAACAGAAAAAGTGTGACGACGTAAACATTTTTTTTTCTCCAGAAAGCCACACATAACCAAATATTAATAACCAGTGCACGTACTGTACATGCAGCCCTACAGGGCTGCATAGTGCCAGGGTTTCCTGCACAATGTTGTTGGCATGGCGCTGCGCCATGCTTGAAATAAATCGCGCCATGCCAAGCTGTTTCTTTTTTGAGGGGCCTAGTGAATCATGGTGTGTGTGTGATATGAAATGTCCAGTACCTCCCCAGTGCCTCCCCAGTGTCTCCCCAGTGCCTCCCAGTGTCCCCCTGAGTGCCTCCCCAGTGTCCCCCTGAGTGTCTTCCCAGTGCCTCCCAGTGTCCCCCTGAGTGCCTCCCCAGTGTCCCCCTGAGTGTCTCCCCAGTGCCTCCCCAGTGCCTCCCAGTGTCCCCCTGAGTGTCTCCCCAGTGCCTCCCCAGTGTCTCCCCAGTACCTCCCAGTGTCCCCCTGAGTGCCTCCCCAGTGACTCCCAGTGTCCCCCTGAGTGCCTCCCCAGTGCCTCCCTCCCTGAATGCCTCCCCAGTGTCTCCCCAGTGTCTCCCCAGTGTCCCCCCGAGTGCCTCCCCAGTGTCTCCCCAGTGCCTCCCCAGTGTCCCCCTGAGTGCCTCCCCAGTGCCTCCCTCCCTGAATGCCTCCCCAGTGTCTCCCCAGTGTCCCCCCGAGTGCCTCCCCAGTGTCTCCCCAGTGCCTCCCCAGTGTCCCCCTGAGTGCCTCCCCAGTGCCTCCCCAGTGCCTCCCTGAGTGCCTCCCCAGTGTCTCCCCAGTGTCTCCCCAGTGTCCCCCCGAGTGCCTCCCCAGTGTCTCCCCAGTGCCTCCCCAGTGTCCCCCTGAGTGCCTCCCCAGTGCCTCCCCAGTGCCTCCCCAGTGTCCCCTCAGTGTCTCCCCAGTGTCCCCCCCAGTGTCTCCAATAGCAATACAAGAGCAATAATACAAATTTATCTTAATTTATTATTCTAATTATTTGCTCTCATCCAGTGCTAATGAAAAAAAAAAAAAATCCTATATTTTGGTTATAAAAAAAAAGAAAAAACATTTTCTTTTTTTTGCTTGAGGCAGGCGGGCCACATAAAATGACATGGCGGGCCGTAGTTTGGGGACCCCTGCTCTAGGGTATAAATAAATAGCCTGTGATATCAGTTGGAGCGTGCAGGTCTTATTCTACCTCAGATGAAGACGGTTTAGGAGTGCTTTATATACAAACCTTGAAACTAAGCTCACATGACCTTCCAGCCCATTATAGGCAGCCCCGTATAAACATCACGCTATCGGCTATTATAATATACACCTGACCGTTGACACTGAAGGCCACTTTAGTCATTATGAAGCAGCATTATGTTAAAATGTGATTGGTCCCTGTCGATGTGGACCCCTCCAAACCTCTTTTGGAAGGACACGGCAATGATAAAGCTTACATCACGCAGATCTGACCCGACTGTGTAAAGTCCCCCACTCAGCACTTTGGCCAACGACTCCACCACACAGTCCACCCGGCTCATGGTTAAGTGACTTGAGTCCATGTTTGTATTGTAGTAGAGCCAATTTGTTTGTGCTTTACAAGACGAGATGGAATATTGATGAGTAGAGTGTATCTGACGTGACATGTTTTGGGACTATAATGAAATGAGTTTTTTCCCCCCCCTACATTGTAGGGGGGCCCTCTCTGCCTTTTATTACGCACGCACGCACGCACACACACACAGAGGATACAGAGTGGGTTTTGTTGATTGACGCACAGACTCGGGCATGCACTTGTTGTCAAATAGCATGGAGTCAGCAGCTTGACTCCGTTCATATACTGCTGGCCTTGTCAACTTAGTGACAAACATGTACAGAAATGCATCCCAAGCGTCTCCCTAAGGAGATCCTCGCTGCACTTCCCTGTGGCAGACAGAGGACAGAGGAGGGGGGGGGGGGGGGAGGGGGATTACATCTCCACACTGGCCTGGGAGCGCCTCGGGATCCCCCCCCCCCCCCCAGGAGGAAGTGGCTATAATGTTGCTCTGGAAAGGTGAGACTGGAGCAGAGCTCTCTGCTGGAACTGTTGCCCAACTCGGAGTAATCGGTTGAAGCTGGATGGATGGATGGAGAGTAGTTGTGTATGGTGTTGTGTCATTGAGCGTTGACAGGGTGAGTGGCTGGAAATGTATTTTAATAATGGGCTGTGTGAGTGTGACAGGTCTGAAGCTTAGAGTATATATGAATAGAGACGGCACCGGGTTTCTCCTCCCATCCACTTGCATTAAGATGCTCAAAAGCGCATGAGGCGATTTCACTCCTCCTTCCGGGTAGGAACAGAGTGCATTCTGGGATGGATTGGACTCAAACACATGAACGCGCTGGGCCGTTGACTATCATTGCTCGTGTTCACGTGCGTTCACGTAGCCTATGAAACAGCGTTCACGTGTCATCATGAACGTGCGCAATGATAGGCAACGGACCAGCGCGTTCACGATTTGGGTCCAAACTCGGCCACTATGTCCATTTCGCCTCAGGGTTTCCTCCGGGTGCCGTCTATTAATATATACTCTAAGGTCTGAAGGAGTGGATAGTCAGCAAAACAACTACACCTCCCAGCATGCAACATTCACTATGGGCATCATGTTGAGACAAGGCTTAGATGGCCTGTAACAAGTTACTTGTGTTATTTGTCTGATATATACCAACACATTATAGTTGTCTTAACTCTGTCTGATATATACCAACACATTATCGTTGTCTTAACTGTGACAAAACAATCTCCAGAAGCCATTAAAGTCAATTGTGCAAAGAAAACACAAAATGCATTTCCGTAAGGAGTGGAAAGAAATATCAAACGGACCGTGAAATGTAGGAATTGAACCCTGGAGAATTACTCTGGTTGAAATGAATGGAATCGATATGCCTTTGTGGGATGGTTACATTTACCTACATTTGTGTGCTTGTATACTGCGCTGTGCTGTGGCGTGTGGAGAGAGAGAGAGAGAGAGAGAGAGAGAGAGAGAGAGAGAGAGAGAGAGAGAGAGAGAGAGAGAGAGAGAGAGAGAGAGAGAGAGACTTACGACCTAGAAATTGTCATTGTCTGTGTAAATTAAATCGGATCTACAAGCTCCGTTTTTTGCCGTAGGCCTACATCTGACATGTGGCTTGTCTGCTATTTTTGAACATGTTTTAGTTCAATCTTGAAAGTATTGGAAAAATGTTGACCACATAACTTCAATTTTCTTTTTAATGGTAGTCCCATGGCGCAACTTTTTTTCACACATGGGGGTTAAATATTTGAGGGTCCTCCTTGGCATGAAAAAGAAAAGTTTGAGAACCACTGGGGTTGCGTGTGTGTGTGTGTGTGTGTGTGTGTGTGTGTGTGTGGCAGAAGGTTGAAGTAGGAGTTGAGCTGAATTCTAATGGCTCTGGGAGCAGCAGAATTGGGCCTGTGTGGAGTCTGTGGACCACCCCAAAAAGACACGCAGGGACATGAGAGCAGACAGCAAGGTTAATTGACCCTCACATGCCTTTGTCTCAGGAGGAACAGCAACGTGGAACGAGTGGATTGGAAATTATGTTGCTGTACGAAGAAGAAGACCACAGTTCACTCCGAGGAATTACAAAAGAAACGGTACACTCCCTCTGAGGAATACAAAGGCTGCTTGTGGTGAGCTGATACCAGCAAGGTGGAAACTCATTTAGTGGACTGTAGAAAGACCTTGGCCCAGATACCCAGTTAAGGCAATATTTATTTTCTACGTTTTTATTCATTTGTTCATTCATTCTCCGACTAATATTGTCTTAGTCGAGTCATAGTGACATATATACCCATATATGGACGTATCAGGTGTGTTACTAGGACAGCGCCCAGCCTAGTTGGGTTTCGTCTGTCTCTGTCTCTCTCGCAAGCCCCGGGCCACCCCAACCCCCATTTCGAGCTTGTAGATCCGTTTACTTTTGATGCTTTTGAATTTGAATCCTGAAAAGTATGTACGTTTTGGACACATGGTTTAACAGACGATATGGGGACACGAGTTCTCAAAAAAAATAAGTCCTTCATTGTTCAGTTGAAGCGAGTGAGGGTATAATATAAGAGCAGATCGCTAACCTTTCGCCCTAATTATTAGTCCATATATGACCTCCCGACGCAGACGCAGGGGTTTGTGCAGTGGAAGCTTTTTGTGTGTCGAGTGTGCTGAGAGATGAGGACAAACTGTATATTCAGTGTCCACCACAGTCTCTCTTGAGCTTGATTAATGAGACGGCAGACGGACAGGCTCTGTGCATTCTAATCACTCACACAAGGACAAAGAGTGATGGAGACGACGCGAGAGGAAAGGAGGAGAGAAAGATGGAGAGAGTCAGAGAGAGAGAGAGAGAGAGAGAGAGATAGAGAGAGAGAGAGAGAGAGATCGGGCGGTGATGTGGGCTGCATGGGGAAGAGGAAAACCTAGTGTGACTGTAATCACAAAATGGTTGCGTAAAGACTTTTCTGCATTCTATGGGAGTAACTAGTGTCCAGCGTTTGGAGTCGCCCTATTACAGGACAAATCCAGACCCAAGTACCCATGAATCAGCCTATAGAATCCTGTCCCAACATGCATGTTGGCCTTGAATTGTTTCAGCTCCGTTCAGATCCATTCTAGCTGTGGGAGGGTTGGGGGAAATGGAGAACAGGGGGCATCCGAAACAGTTCAAGGCTAACAATCATGTATAGGATATAGGCTGATTCATGGGTTTTGGTCTGGATTCCGAACGGGAACCCCTTTTTGGTGTTTTAAGCATTATGTCATACTTTAGCTATTGAAAAATAATACATTATATTTAATATTTAATATTATATTTTAATATTTGTTTTTATTGTGGCACAAATCTTTGAATATACATTCTTTCAGAGCGAAAGTTTTTAACTCAAATCTTTGCTTCTGTTTTTTCAGATGGGGGTTTGCGGCCAGATACAGATAATTCTGGTGGTCCTTGAAAAAATGGGTTAAATGACTGGGAGAGTGACTTTTATATGTCTGTGGTTCGGGTTTCTTACAACATTCCATCATCTTTCCTAGGAAAGAAGTAGTAGTATATGCTGTGTATATGAATGTGTTGCTGTGCGAGTCAATACATCAAACATTCACATCGTAAATAAGAAAGTAGAGTCCCAGCAGAATGTTTGTGATTCAGTCACCAGGCAATCTCTCATCACTCCTGTTTTTTCAATTTGCCTTATTTCTCCAATGAAACTATAGGTGCCCGTGTGTGGGGATGTATGGCCAAAAGTCGCCGTAGATTTAGGTGATGTATCTGCTGTCACTTTGTGCATTAACGGCATGACCTTTTCTTTCCCGCTGTCCAGTGTGCACTCTGGTAAGACGGATGAATGCATGGAGGACTGGAACCAACGTTTTGGGAACTCACTCTTTATAGGAGAATTCCGGACTAGCTTTTTAGTTTACCTTTTAATTGGATGTTTTTATATCCAAGAACAAAAATGTTACAGGTTAAAAAACTCTTAATTCCATCCCAAGCCTAACAAATGTCTCTTTAAACACAGGGCAGGCCAGGATCGTTCTTCTAGCAGGTAAGTGGGTCCTGCTTTGCGTGCGCGCATGTGTGCCGTGTCTGTGCGTATGCATGTGTTGCACTGTGTCAATTAGTGTTTAATTAGTGTAATGGGTTGCATCTTTGTATCAGCTGCCGCTGTTGATGGCGTGCTCATATGGACGGTCAAACACACTTGGTCGGTTAATTGTAGGGGTGGCTGGCACCGCTCAAAAACGAAACAAGTCTTCACAGAGATATTATTTTTTACAAATTTCCTGTGTGTGTGTGTGTGGGGGGGGGGGGGGGGGATACACACACAGGGACACAGCACTGAGGATACGTCCCAGGTGCATCCATGCAATGCATTTTTGTGTATAGTGACTCATAGGAATAGACTACGTGACAACCAGGAATAGTCTGGTGACCACCGGAGAGACGGGTGGAATGGTACCTCCCAGTCCCAGCAGAGTAGTTCAGGAGGAATGGATTGTGTGGCCTTGGTTTTTCCCTAATGGGACTGATCGAGGGTAGCTACTGGGACGTAATTCGGGACTTGATCACCCCGGCTGGGTCACCTGAGTGAGGGGTATGATGTGGGGAGACCCGAAACCCTGATGACCTTGGGATACATCACTGAGGATACGTCCCAGGTGCATCCATGCGATGTATTATAAAAAAATAAAAATTGTGGCTTTCGCCTTTATTTTATATTTTTTATGGAGGGACAGACAGTAGGCTGACAGGAAATGGGGAGAGAGATGGGGGGGGGGGGGGGGGGGGGAAGACATGCAGTAAAGTCCGTCGGGATCGGGAGTCGAACCCGCGGCACTCTGCCAGACTGGATTACCAGCCAAGGTGCCTGGACCACTGAGCCACGGCCCATGCCATGTATTTTAGTTTGACTTTTAGTTATTCTATTTATAGTGACTCATAGGAATAGATTCTGATTGGGGATGAGCTCTGTCCACCTGGGAGGGTTGAAAGGACACCAGCCGTCATCATGGACAGACGGCATCCAGCCAGACAACCGTGTCAGTTAACAGCCGGAGGTGGGGTGTGACCCGCTCGACAACACATTGGAGAGATAAAGAGAAGTCACCGTATATAGAAAACCACCCACCCGAAAAGCGAACGACGCATTTGGCTGCTCAAATAAGATATGACACCTGCCACCTGTCCTCTCATGCCAGCCCTTGACAAGTGAAGTCATCGGGAAATCGCATTACTCATGCAATACTGATGCTGAGAAATATCTGTTTATCTACGTTTCTGGATGAAACATAACCAGTGGTCCAGGGGACCACCAGTGGTCCTTGAGGGGTTTCCAGGTGGTCCCCAGCTAAATGATGGAAGAGCTGGCATAACCAAATGGACCCTTATTCGATCTTTATCTCTTGAGAGCGTAAAAGGAAACCCCTTTTGGTGTTTTTTTAACTAAGCATTGTGTTATACTTTAGCTATTGAAAAATAGCAGATCTACAAGCTCATAGCGCGCCACTTGACTCGGTGGCGCGCTATGAGCTTGTAGATCTGCTATTTTTGAATAATCGTGAATGCGGCACAAATCTTTGAATATAATATACTCTTTCAGATGACTTTCTTTTTAGGCCTAAATGGTCTACGAAACATCTGTGAGCTTCCCAGAAGTAGAGGAAGCTTTTCTCGATGCGGCTACTGAGTTCAGCATCAAGTGACAGGCTGTCAGTGATGGTGGACCCGCGGTAGGTGGAGGTGTTAACGGCTTCCAGTGTGTTGTTGTTGATGGTGATATAGGGGGGGGATCAACAACACGATAGCCTCTACCCTTCAGGAAACCCAACTTGATGGAGATTTTGTAGTTTTTGTTGCAATCCTACGCCAATATTTTTCAAAGTTATTGGCTCAGGAACGTGACAAATAAATCTCCATGAATTTAAGGCTTCATGGGGTGTTTAAGTTATATAAAATAAGTCATGTTTTGGGGCGAACTACTCCATTTATAAGTGTGGTCGTCCTAACCTCTTTGTATGCAGTCTGTGCGTGCAGTGAGAGAAGCTATACTGTAGGCCAAGCCTGTTATTGTTACCCAAAAAGTATTTAGGAATGCATGAGCTGTGTGACCAGAATGTTCTTATAAAGCGGCTCCCATTCATATTTTATAGAGTAATAGAATATTAATTTTTCACTCTGCAGAGTGAGACAGAGAGCCCATCCGTGCATTTTCAAGGTCAAAGCTCTCCGTCAACTTATCTGTAGCATACAGCGTATTGTTGCTGTCGGGCAGAAACCTCTTATCTCAAACTTTTTGTGTTTTTTAATGGTCTACTTGATCATACTCAGTGGTGGAAAGTAACTAAGTACATTTACTAAGTACTGTACTTGAGGTATTTGTACTTTACTTGAGTGTTTCCCAATTTCCAATACTTTTACTTCTACTCCACTATAACTCGGATCCAAATATTTTACTTTTACTCCACTACATTTATTTGGAAACTTTAGATGGAGTTTGAACAACTGATGTTCGGGAGGTTTGACCAAGCAAAAGACAACCAATCACCACCCTCCTGTGCCACCCGTGCCAACCACTCACCCACCTCCAACCAGGCCGACCACTCCTACATCACCAATCACCCTGGGTACTTAAACACCAGTTTGAAAAAACGGCGGCGTGCATAGTTTGCAGTAAGCCACCCTCCCTCTCCTTTTCTCTTCTACCACCATCTTCTCTGTAGGTTCCAGAGGGGTTTCTACACATTTCGCACGGCGCACGCCTCGACCCCCCAAGCCAAAGTATTTGGGTCCACAACCCCTCGAACCCCTCAATCCCACCACCGCCCACGTCCCGTGCCCGTGCATCTAAGCCGCACGCTTGCGTGTGGCGATGACCTTAGATGATCACGCCGGCACCTCCCAATGTCATGCGTGCCCCCGACTATCTACACGCTCGCGTGTAGTGATGACCTTAGATGTTCCATGCTGGCTCCTCTAACGTACTTCCATGCCGTGGCCGTTTATGCTGCACGTTCCATGCTTCGCATGCGACGCACCGATAAACGACCATACCATGCTTGGTCTTTCCTAGTGAATAACTAGATTACAATTATTTAAAAATACATTTCAGCCATTTCAGCCCTATATATGCATTTCAGCAATTTGAAAATAGATGATCCACAAGCTCACAGGTGCCTGGATGGGCTGGACTCTGTGTGCTAATAGCTTCCATGGACACAGGATTATACACAAACAAAGCATTCCAAGTGTGGAGAGGACATTGCTTTTACAAATTTTGAATCAGTTTAACTTTTATAGAATAGAAAAGTACTTTGCTGGGTGTTTTAATTGTGGTGTATTTATTTTTACGTATTGTTATTGTCTTGTCTTTAATGTATGCTTTAACCCGAGACAAAATTATCTTCCCTTGTGGATAATCTAATCTAATCAGCTACTCTAAGATACTCGGTCATGTTTTTTCCAGTGGCTTTGATGAAAACGTTTTCCACCCGGCAAACTCCATGAGCTTTGCTGACACAACGGTTGTCGTACACGGCTTCGACGGGGGCCACAAACCCTCTGCATTGCTTTGCGGTTGAGGTCGGTGCAGATGCCATACCAGGCAGCGAGGCAGCCAGTCAGGATGCTCTCTGTGGTGCCTCTGTAGAAAGCTTTTAGGACTTTGAGGGGGCCCATGCCAACTTTCTTGCGTCTTCTCAGGAAGTAGAGGCGTTTTTGTGCTTCCTTCACCACCCGCTCCATTTGTACTGCCCCACGTGCAGAGATCCTCAAACTCAGTGATGTGCACCCCCAATAATTTGAACTCCCTGACCACTGCAGCACCCCCGATCTGGATGGGAGAGTATGGTCTCTGGGCGTACAGACTGGGGGTAAGTGGTTCAACCGAAGTGAAGCGGATGAAGTTTTCGAGTACCCTGTTCTATTCATCTCTCATGTTGGTGTGTAGCTCCTGTTCTCACTGTATAGTATACTGTAGGGCTGTAGTATACTGTAGTTTCTCAAACCTTTTAGCTCAAGACTGAAAAGGGAAATTAGGCGTTTGACCGGGACCCTCACTATAGTGAAAATAGCTGATCTACAAGCTCACAGCGCAGCGCGAAACGGCACGTTGTGAGCTTATAGATCTGCAATTTTTAATGCTTTTTGAAAATGTTTTGAAATAATAAATAGGCCACAAACAAAATATATAGGAAACAAAAAAGAAAGGCACCCACAAATGGGTCCCGACCCACTGTTTGGGAACCAGTGTGGTAAGCCGGGACAGAACATGCATTCTATGCATTTTCCGTCCCACACGGTTCAGGTGATACATCTTTACCTGGCAGTGGCACGCAGGCTACCGAGGGACGGAACATTTGTTTTCCTGATAATGCTTCTTATATCGGGCCGAAAGGAAAATAACTATAGAGATTGCCTTCTATTCCTTTAGGGAAGCCAGCTGCAGGCGCCAACAAAGTGCTTTCATATAAAAATGAATACTTATATCCAAGCTGCTTATCGCCAAGCGAACGTCGTGGAGTATTAATATGTACCATCGTGCAGCCGGGCCTCTCCAGGCTCCTAAAAAATGGGAGAGAGAGAGAGAGAGAGAGAGCGGCGTTATCAAGCCTCGGCAGTAGTGTGACTCGACGATTGTATCAGCCTCAAGCTGACTGCATGGATTCCATTAGGCAATGCTGCCCTGCGCACATCCATGGACGTGCACGGTGCACGTGTCCATGGGACACATTGGCTCGCACTGCGGGGGGGAAGAGGCCCGCGTGCCTGCATGCCGAGTCCCGCAGGCCTCATGACACAGGGTTTATCATCCATAATCCAAATTACTCATATCGGCGCAACACAGACATTTAGCCCCATACCACTGCAGAGCCTGATGGTGCAGCAGATTATGAAGAGACTTTCTTTCTTCCTTATGTCCCCTCCTTCCTTATGTCCCCTCCTTCCTTATGTTCCCCTCCCACCCCCTCAGGTCCAGTGAAGTCAACCTCCTGATGGTCCACAAGGCCAAGTACCGTACCTGGGGGGGGGGGGGGGGGGGGGGGGGGGGGACAGGGCTTTCGCTGTTGCATCTCCCCTCTTTTGTTTACAAGGAATTAATTGCTAAGTAGTAGACATGTTGTAAAAGGCAGCAATAGATGCCTTTTACAACATGTAAAAGGCACAAATCACCCAAATCACTGAATGTTCCTTTAAATGTAGTGGTCCTCTGGGGGTCAGAGCAGTCTGATGCATTGTGAGCTACAGTATAGCTTCTAGATCTGCTGTTTCAAAAGTTTTTTTTATACATCTATCCGGCTCGATAAGCCTTATCGGCTTATTGAGCCATTAGCCGGGTTCTTATCGAACATATCGAGCATTTTCTATTATTTAGTGAAAAGACGGGAGACAATATATTCTTAACAGAACCAGTATCTTTTACTATAGGGCCTTCAAATACAGTACTTCTCTAACAGATGGAAGGCAGTTGACCTTTTTACCAATAAAATAATATTAAAGAAACTGTTAACTGGTTAATATGTGTACCGCCAATTCAAAAGCGTAATTTTGTTTACCCGGACAGTGCTGGTTGGATGTATGAATACACTTTTAGAGCGACATGTTTGTGCCAGCATGGATTACATTTATTTCTTGATCTTGTCTTGATTGTTTAATCATGACGTCATGGGCCGCTATGCTCGATAACAGGCTTGATAAGCCCAAAGCATGTTGATAACGAGTACTCAATAAGCTTATCAGGTTTTTATCAAACTCCATCATTACTGTCCCCAAGCTCGAAACATGCCGCTTTTGCTGCTCTTGAATTTGACTTCTGAAACAGTTTTGGACATTATGAGGTTAAGAGACGATATGAAGATGGTGTGATGAGAGCCTTATAGCCCTTTGAGGGTTTTAATTGATATATATTTTATATTGTTGTATGTAATGTATTCCCAAATTTATATTATATTATATATTATGTGCAACGATTAATAATCTACATTTAATTGAACCTCCGTGTCAGATTTAGTGCCATTCAAAGGATATATCTTTCTCCTCAGTGACTTTAAAGCAGAGTTTAGCAGTTGAGATAAGACACAATCAGCCTTGAAGGCAGAAGCCCTTGAGACTGTCATAACAAGAACCATATCTCATAAACATTAGCAACTGCATAGAATAATGAAATGTTTAATTGGCTTGTATCAGCATCACAGGGTAAAGCATTCAGTGAACGGTATGATCCAGTTTATTTTTCAGCTCTCAAGATTGTGATTGTGATTGTCGTCGAATATCCTCGTTGGCTAATGGATCCTGGGTCACAGCGACACTTTCAAAGTTCACTCTTGAGGGCGTAAAATTTAACGAAATGTACCCGTAATAGATCTGTAAAAGTCTCAAGAGTACAACATGAAACCGCCTCCAGTCGCCTGGATGACCCGAAACATCCAATGACTCCAGATATAACAACACTAATGATGTGTCCAAGGTTATGCATCAGTAGATGTTATATTTATACAAGTAAGACGCGCAAACGCGGGAAGCGAACGCAGCTCGTAAATTGCAATAACAACAATTAGAATAAATTACGTACTTTTCTTTTCTTTTTAGTTAGTAATTTTTTTAAGTTTTCTACTGTGTGTGTGTGTGTGTGTGTGTGTGCTACAGCTGCGCCCTCTGGTGGCGGGCGGGTGGTGTCACAGCGGGACAGACAGACACACACACTCAGACGTGATCTGCAGGGTCTCATAGTTAGTGCTCACTGAATTCGCAACAAGACCCCTCCGCAATACACCATGCAGCTGTATGACAGCATAATTAAAGAAAGTGAACAAGTTGAGTTTCTTCAAAGATATATTATATTACTCATGCATTACTGCACTGAAAACCAATGTAAAGCTGATGCAGCCAGATAGTAAACACAATATAATAAAATGATAATAAGTAGACCTTTACCCCATATATATATCACTTTAAACACCAGCATTATGTAATGCTCTTTCTGCCTCTCTCTTCCAGTTCTTCCAGTGTTGTGAAGGTGGTTGTTGTTTTTTCAGTGGTGGAAAGTAACAAAGTACATTTACTTAAGTACTGTACTTACTAACTTTTATGTATTTGTACTTTTTTTTCCCAATTCCCAATACTTTTTCTACTCCACTACATCCTCAGAGGCAAAATATTGTACTTTTACTCCACTATAATTATTTGAAAACTTTACTTACTATAGTTACTTTGTAGATTATGGTTATTATTACAAAACATACACTAACCCCTTCAGCCCTACAGTATAATACATTTCCCTATAATACATTTCGGTCATTTGAAAATGATGCGACGCGACGCATTGTGGGCTTGTAGATCGTCTATTTTTAAAATATTTTTTATACATTGGAAAATTTGAAATGAGACATTCTGCACAATGATCAGGCTACTTTCTACTTTTGGTACTTTAAGTACATTTTTGATACCGATACTTTTGTACTTTTACTCAAGTACATTTTGAATTACGGAGTATAGTTCTACATTGCATTATTGATACTTGAGTTCCACCACTGATAATTCACGTGGTGCCTCCGTTTCTGCCTCTCTCTTCCAGTTCTTCCAGTGTTGTGAAGGTGGATGTTATTCTTTTGGCAGATTTACACACAGGCTCAGGGAAGGGTTCAGTTCTTGCATTGCATAGTTCTGAGGCTCAGGGAAGGGTTCACAGTTGTTCTTGCATTGCATAGTTGATGATGATGCTGTACGTGTTAGGATAAATCTACTGAGGTATAACCGCACAAAACTATATTTACTGGGACATTTCTTGCGTGTGGAAGTACTTTTGCTGCATAATTGGACATGGTTATTTGTTGCAATAACCAATGAAGCTCAACTAAGCTCTTAATTGATTGTATGCATGGCCTCATGCAAGTTTGCAAGCCTTACAGAAGCTTTGTATCTCCAGTTGCTTTTTAATGAGTTTTATGTTGACAGAACAAAGACCTGTATCCTTATTGTTATTGTGCTGTTTCACCCAATGTGACTGTGTCCTAATTGGGCTCCACAGCCAGCTAAACTCTCTCCCATAAGTATCCTGCAGGCATAAGTGTTGTACATGGACTGGGTTTAATATAGGAAAGTGTAAAACTGAAACAAAGAAATACAGAGAGCACATATAAATACACAAAATACAAACCACTTGTTACAGGTAAGAATAACAAGGCAGTATAACGTAGGTATTTGGTACTGTGAAGAATCAGCAGGTAAGGGCAAGTAATGTAAATAGCATTTACATAGGCTCAAAGCCAAAACTAACATCACTGCTATGCATGGCAAGAAAGTATACAAGCAGGTAACATTGTCACAATATGTCCCAAATTACAATGTCACAATGGTAGACAATATATCCACTTACACATTTTGCCACTCAAAGGGCTAGAAACCAGCAGATGGCTTTGGATGTAGCCTCGGTCCCAGGCTTACTTATCTGCGAAAAGAAAAGCCTGGTCACAACCTAAGGCAGAGAAGCTATCGGCGGTTGTATCCTCCGGAACAGCCGTCAAATGTATTTCACCCGGATACGATATTTTCCCGACCAATCACAACACTTGTTTAATTCGCGGAGAATGTAAACTGATTTCACTTGTAAAAACGATTTCACTTCCGCTAAAATCCCGCAACTTCCGCTGATAGTCTTTTCAGCTTAGGTCTTGCCCAGGGTGCTTTGGATGGAACTTCAGAAAACACACAAACATGTTGCTGTGTTCTCAACATGGGAGACCCAGGATCACTTCCTGTACTATAAGGACTGCAGCACAATCAAATAAACAGCGCCCCCTGGGAGGTACTAACTTGAAGAATGAAGTAGCAACTATGCCTCCTAGTGGCAGTAAGCAAAAACAGGGAATATGTTCCATGACAGTTATGTATCCTTATTGTTGACAGAACAAAGACATGTATCCTTATTGTTATGTAACCTTATTGTTGACAGAACAAAGACATGTATCCTTATTGTTTGTATCCTTATTGTTGACAGAACAAAGACATGTATCCTTATTCCTCGCAGTGGCATGACTGGCTTTGTAGTCATGGTATATACTGGAAACCTTCCTGAATTGTTTGTTTTCCCATGAAAAGCTGCACTGTGTGTGCATGTGTGTGTGTGTGTGTGTGTGTGTGCGTGCGTGCGTACAATAGTGATCAATTGAAATTATGTAGCTCTCCAGTGAGATAAAAAAAGCCTCAAGATAAAAAAATAATTGACTAAATTATTTACATTCAGCAGATAGTATTGTGCTTCCACCTATTCCTCTTTTTTCTGTGCTTGCTGTCGGGTAGAAACCTCTTCTATCAATTTCTTTGTGTTTGCTTTTTTTCCGTAAATTAACATCCCTACTTGACAACGTCTCACACAAGCACCACAAGTAGCAGATCCACAGGCCCGACACTTGTTTTGAGTTATATCTGCTATACTTTTGATGCTTTTGAATTTGAATCCTGGAAAGTAACAGGTTTGGCGAAAGGGCCTTTCATGTTCTCCCCGTGTCCCCTAGGATCGGTACCCTCACAAAAAACATGCAGTAATCCTGGTCTCTAAACTACCTCCCCCTGGCCAGCCGGGGCGGGGCGCCTGATGGAGGGGAAAGGAACTGGTCGGAATAACGTGTTCCTTCCACGCGCTACGTCCGGCCAGGGAAACTCTCCCCTGTCAGGTGAAAAGAAGCAGCTTGGACTCCTCATGCATAGAAGGAAGTTTCAAGGTTGGTATAAATAAGGTCAATAAATAAGGTCACAAGAAGGCCATACATGGCCTACTTGTGGCCTACTTGTGTACAGGGCGCAAGTTGGCATTTCAAGAGAGTGCATTTCTAGTTTGTATCTGCATGTTGATGAAATTGTAGTCTCAGTTTTAGTCATCATAGCTTAGCTTTTATTTCATTTTTGTCAGTGAAAAATGGTAGTCGACAATGTTTCATCATAGTTTTAGTCGACAAAATCAACACTGGCACTATAAACAGAGTTTCATGTTCCTTTTTTTTCCTCTCCTCCGGCCGGGCCACATCGACTTGGCTGAATTCCATTAGTTCCTGACTCCTCACAAGATGCACTGATCCTTGAACAGGAGAGGAAGAGAAGAAAAGGAAGAGGAAAAATCAATAAAACATAAAAGGTAAGTCAACACTGAACTGGCAGACGGTGGCGTTTCCCTTCAGAAGTTGCTTGCAGTGTGTGTGTGTGTGTGTGTGTGTGTGTGTGTGTGTGTGTGTGTGTGTGTGTGTGTGTGTGTGTGTGTGTGTGTGTGTGTGTGTGTGTGTGTGTGTGTGTGTGTGTGTGTGTGTGTGAAGGAGATGTCCAGTCATGCAGGAAATGAGAGGTCAGTCGTGTGATGTATGGAGGAGAGATTGTCTGTCAGGCATCCGTTACACCTGAGACCATATAAGATCCTTCTATAGAAGATGTTCACGTTCAGCAGGCCGTTGAGGAGACGAATCCCATTTTCATTTTTCACAAGATCAGTGGTTGTTGCAATTACCTGCAATACAATAAATGATATGTAGCTTGCGAAGTTAGTTCAGTCAGGTATACTCGAGGTCAGGTTACACGCTGCGCTTGTGTTCTTCCTGCGTTCCTTCTGCATATCGCTGCAGTTCATTGGTTACTACAGTTTCTCAAAGAGATTCTGTGCAGAGTTATGTGCGGCCCTTACGAAGGCTCCACTAAGAAGGCTGCCTTTTCAGGTGTTTTCCAAAAGTGCACGTAAGTGCCTTTCTCAACACAGCCCTACGCAATAAAATAATGCTTACGTTTTAAGCGCTGTTGGTAACTGTGACTGCTGTACAATAATGAACTAAAAGAAAACAAGAACATCACAACATGAAATAGAGCATCGATTAAAAAAACAAGTTACAAACGGAGCAGCAAAACCAATACGTAGAAATAAACATCCCAAACCCAAATGTTAAAGGCATCAACTGACTCAGCGAAAGCTCGATCAGCTTTTGTTTTCAGCCTTGTTTCATCCAAGATTCTCACCACCAACACATAACATTTCGGCTTGACTTTAAAGCTCAAAGTGCCCTATGGCCTTGAAATCTATATTGGGAGGCACTGCGAAGAGAATGCATTTACGCACACGTAGCCTATACCCCATACCAGCACCACCATTTCTACAGAGTTCTGCTTATAATGAGTATCCGGCGGTAATTTAGAGCCATTCCTCTGACAGTCTTATATCGACGTAGGTGGACAGGGCAAGAAGAACATCCACAAATCAGAGCTCAGGTGTTAAATTGCTTCAGTGGTCACATCAATCAGAACAACGTAATGGCCTAGGAGTCCTTAATCCATCGCACCCTCTTGTCACTATTGCGCTCCATGCCATAATTTTAAATACTCTTAGTCAAAGGTTGACTGGTACATTCATTAACGTCCTCGATAAAGCTGCACGCCCCATGCATGGAGATTATGGGTAGGAATTATTATTAAAAAAAGAAAAAGAAAAAGAAAATGCAGGACTAATGGTGTGTTGTCCGTGATAAATCTTCAGGATTCTTTGTCATAACAGTATATCACAGACCTTGTGCTCATCTATTCTGACCTTGGGAAAACGGACCCCTATTTTATTACAGAAATAACAGGTTATCAAGCCGAAAAGACGGTGTTCGATCCCGAGTGGAATAGCAAGAGAGTGGCAACACGCTTTGATCTCGCCGCAAAGCGTGTGCCATGGGCTATAGTTCCAAACATTGGAACTATCCCATAGAGATAGAATGAGCACTTCCGCATTCCATTGTTACAATGGGAGTCAACGCTAGTGTCGCCACTCTCTTACTAGATTACTCTGGTTCGATCTAAGCACGGCTTCCCAAACTTTTCAGCGCCGTGATCCCCACCAAAATAATCACTGAACGAGGAGACCCTCCGACTCTTTGACCCCTTTTCCACCGGTTGGTTCCCAGTGGGAACCGGTTCAGTTCTTTTTGGTTCTTAGTCCATGAGCCAGAGCTCCACAATTGGTGGGCAAACTATACCCTATATTAAATTGTTTATAGGATCAATCCAAGTAAATTAATACATGATAACCCTTCCACAGTAGTAGCTTTTTCATGTTTTTGATTATTTTGCAAATTTTCCTACATAATGCCTCATTTGCATATTTAAAAATGTAAAATTTGTAATACAATAAATCATTGTCTTCGTGTAAGTACTCAATTGGGGGAGTTTAATGGTGATAACAATCTAATATAGGTATGGTTTTGCTACACTCAATTCATAATTCACGTTTAAATTGTGGAGCTCTGGCTCATGGACTAAAAACCAAAAAGAACTGAACCGGTTCCCACTGGGAACCAACCGGTGGAAAAGGGGCCTTTGTGTCTCCATAGGGAACCACTGCTGGTCATCACATTATTGTCTATGCGACAAAAAACAAAAAAGTATCCATGATGAATTCAAGTCTCCGCGGGGTGAGTTATCGATAGGAAAAAAAATAAGTCATTTGAACTATCCCCTGTAGAACGTACGTGCTGTTTATATTTCTGACTAATGAAGTATTCAATCAGTCAGTTAGTCGAGTCAATCAATCAACACTGATGGAACCTGACATCCGAACAGTGGTTGTGAATTCTAAAACTATAAACATGTGATGATTTATGAACGTTGCATTGTTACGTGTTAATAATTTATGACAGTATATACCCCCCCCCCCCCCCCCCGCCACATCATTTACATTTACACACGCTCCCTTGTGAATCATGTGACATACAGTAATAGGACTGTCAGGCAGCATCAAGTCCTTCAGCACATTCACACACACACACACACACACACACACACACACACACACACACACACACACACACACACACACACACACACACACACACACACACACACACACACACAGCACACACACAGCCAGCATCTCTGTCTTTCTCGGCAGGAGATTTGTCTTCACCTGGAGCAAAGCTCATTTCACTGGAAAATTGGCTCCCTCTTCTCTTCTCTGCACCCCACACTCTCCCCACCCGGCCACCCGTCTCTGCCTGTCTCTCTCTCGAACAAAACGTGTCTGTTATTGTGGCGCCCTTTAGCACTAATACAATTAGTTGTAGGAGGCAGATTTTGAAGGCAGACTGGAGCGACAAGATGAAGCCACGTCTTTTATGGGGTTTGTGACTCGAGGGGGGAAATATGTGTCACCTAACATGCAAATCTGTTGGAGCCCGCAGCACACAATACGGGCAGCTCTTTGCAGGAGAAATGAAATTATTGCGATTAGCGATTACCTGTCAATTATGTAATAATGGCCTAGGCCTGTCAATGATGTAATAATTGACAGGCCGAGGCCAGAGAGATAATATCGCAGGTTTCTCTTCCGTCTTCCCCCTCTCGACACTCCTCAGTGCTAAAAACCTCACCATCCCACTCCACTGCTTCTCTGTCGACCCTGGCCTGTGGCCTATAGGTGGCTGTCATGGTTCTCGCTTCTCGGCTCCGTGCCAATCTGTTATCCACCATAAATATGTCTTCCTGGGCACTGAAAAAAACGCTTGTCCCTGGGTGCCCTTGGCAGTTAGATGTCTGCAGCGCGTTGGCCATATTTCTTGGAAAGTCTTATTTCCGTGCCAGATGGCGCCAATACACTGACAGCTTCCAAAAACAATGCGCTTGGCGAGGGAGTCTACCAGCGTGTATAGGGCAGGGCAGGGGGCTCTCTGATGTTAGTTACACTTTGTGATTTGCAGGCACTGCAAGTACTTTGTGACGTAATTAGAAGTCGGCAATGTTTAACTTTTTTTTTTTTTTTTTCACTTCAGAACAATTTGATTCTAATGCCTTGCCTTGTTAATCTCTCAAGGACAGATTCCGAACTGCTCTACTGAATCTGTCGGCATGGCCTGGGCATCCAGAACGTGTGAACATTGGGGTTTATCCATCCATCCATCCATCCATCCATCCATCCATCCATCTTCAACCGCTTATCCGTAGTCGGGTCGCGGGGGCAACAGCTCCACAGCTCCACCAGAGTGCTCCAGACTGGGGGATTCCGAGACGTTCCAAGGCCAGTGAGTCAATGTATTTCCTCCAACTGCGCCTTGGTCTGCCCCGGCGTCTCCTCGGAATGAAAACATAAGTGCCCGATCGGAAGAGGAGGGCTGAGACAGGGTGGACCTGTCATGTCACATGTCAGGAGCCACAGTACTTGAAATACAATTTGACTCTGAAGAACATGTACACGCACGCACACAACACAACACAACACAACAAACACACACACACACACACACACACACACACACACACACACACACACACACACACACACACACACACACACAGACAGACAATTCCAATGAACAGATATAAAATATGATGTGTCGATCAACATGTCCCAGTGGGGCATGACGACCTTTATTTGTTCTTTTTAAGGGACCAAGAAGTACCTGAAGGACAATCCATGTTTACTTTAATCCATTATGATCTGCAGGCCGATTCTAAGCATGTCTTCTAAAACCTAACAGTCTTTCTGAAAATGTATTGTGCTATACTGTATGTCAGTGGTTCGCAAGCATTTTCATGTCAAGGAACCCGATTATATGTATTTGGCCATGGACGCCTGTTATAAGTGCTGTTTGTCGGCTTTCAAACACTTCAATGACAAACCCACTGATGCACCCAGTCTATGGGTGTATAGGCTTACGCAGGCATGAAGAATTTCAATGTCAAAGTTGCATTCATGTAGCTTTGCTTTTACTGGAAATAAAGTGCATAATACAAACATTTACTTCTTCTGTGCTACTGGTAAAAACCATGTCTCCACGTAGGTGCATGATTTCCCCAACACACCTGTCCATAATTATAGCCTAGGCCTGGGAGGCCCGTTTGTGCCCAAAACAATAATTCAATTAGCCAATAATACATTCAATTATCTAAATAATACTCTCAAACTACTAAGGCTAAATAACGGAAATAAGAAATACAAAAAACAGTTAAATGGCTTCTACAACGAATATATATTTTTCCCCCTTTTCGAGCAATGCTTTGCCTTTTTATTGGCTGACGTTATGGATTACTTGAATAATTTTTGGGAACTATGGCCTACTCATTGGAACTTTGCGTTCCTTTGAGTAAAGAAAATTGGAGTTTCGAGCTTCATCAGGTCAAACGCAGTTGCGCAATATGCCAGCCAATGCTATACTGTATATATAAAGCTACAAAAATCTAAATATGACAAATGCTTTCCCGGTTTTAATGGGTTAATGCTTTACAGTGTGGCAGAGCTTCAACCATGTGATGCAAAAACAAATGTATATTTCTTTATATATATTGAAATTCTTTATTTGGAATACCCCTTGAGATACAATATCTCGTTTTCGAGAGGGTCCACAAGCATACAATCAATACAAGGTAATTTAACAGAAAAATAAAAAGGAAAACAAAACAAAAACAAAACACAAAACAAACAGTTACAAAACACAAAACAGGGTATTGAACTAGACAGGCAGAATAGCAACAAGATGGAAAAGTTGTTCCGTGAATCTGTCAGTATCACTGTCACTATAGTATATTTATTATGTATGACATGACAAATGACAAAAATTTCAAATTAGTCTATACTGCGATAGGCCTTAACGTTTTGATGCCCTTGATCGCTGGGAATTATTTTGGGTGATTCTGGCACCCTTGGTTTCCGGTCGCCTGATGACTACAAACCAGTGACTACAACTGTACAATATGACGTGAAGTCATTTCCGATCCCTACCGGATCAGAAACCCGAAAATGGTATTGATCCCATGCAAGTATTGATCATCTGGGCTGCTGAAGAGGAGTACCGTGGTTCTGGAGGAGGAGAGAGATTATAATTGAGTCAAAGATTGGCCACTAGCTGCTCAAGTGAATTGCCTTTCCCCCTGATGTATATGGAACTACAATTCACATTAATATAGCTTAAATAACCATGTCTAAACCCAAAGTGTTACCCTGGTCTCTCTCTCTCTTGCCTCATGCATGGGGGAGAGAGACAACAGGACAGACGCATATAGTCACCATTCACAGCTGGCACTCTATGGTTAATAGGTATGCTAAATAGATTAGCTGCTGATAGAAGCACTGGGTTTCCTGGTGACCACTTTAGACCATTTGGGACAGTGGGGGTTTGAGAACCACCTTTTGCCATTTCCCTTTGATCTCTTTGTTCTGACCTGTATAAGAGCCTATTGAAATGTATCTAGAGTGTGTCAGGCCCAGAAGCCGTGTGGCTGGCTGGGTGCATGCATGGGGCTCCAGCCCCTGCATGGCTGCGATGCTGTCTTTGTACACTCTGCAATAAAATAGACAAACTTTCATCTGACTGTCCGTCGTCCGTTCTCTTCTCTCTTTAAGTAGCTAGAAAATATACTTCACCCCCCTCCTGGCTGAAGACACTTGGGTAATTACAACTGTGAGAGAGCACCAATCAGTCAAGGTAATTTAAGGTGCAGGTTGAAGGCTGACATTAAGGCGAATATAGACGAAATTTGCTTCACATTAGCGTCCTTGTAAATACCCGCCGCTGTGATTTACCCTGCCTGTCACCGCCTCCTTCCTTCCCAGCTCTGTGTAATCATCCACCCTTCCTGTGCTTTTATGTGTGATTGCACAGAAAAGCTTCCTGTCCATTATCACCTCACAAGATGAAAGGTTTGTATTTTGTCATCTTGGTCCCAGTGTGTGTGAATGAAAGAGCATTATAGAGAGGAAGGGCATAATGAGTATGACCGGCAGATTGCCAGATTTTGCGAGAGAGACAAGCAACCAGGTCTATAGAACCCTTGTTTAGACCCTCCAGATAAACGCATAGGCAAAAATCCTTGATTTTGCGATGAAATATGCATGTTTTTATGTGGTGAAATATACGGAAAGTTGTGAAATATGCGGAAAGTTGTGAAATATGCGAAATATGTAAGATTTTATGTGAAATATGCAGGGAGGTTGTGCAAAATATGTGCCCATTTTAATCAATAAAAACATGCGATAAACGGAGATCTACGTGTCCCGCATCGGAAAACCGGTTCTCGCATTCGGAGCGTTAATACACAGGTAATTCCATATAGGCATGCATAGTCAGGCAAAAAAACGGAAACGCTCTGCATGCTGACGCGTCAAGTTGCAGGCGCGCGCGAGCGTCATTTCCATCCACTAGCTGTTTAAAGCCCAGTAAGAGACGTGTGGAGTGTGGACTAGACGCTTTCTTGCCCCCTCTTGGTGCGACCATGTGCTCACGCCCGAATGCGTAAGAGAGTTTCATTACTGTTATGGCATTGGCTGAAGTGTCTGGCTATATGTGAATGTTGTTAGTGCGAATCGTGTATTTGTGTTCAATCAATCTGTCACGGAGGCGGCGCTTGGTCCTGCCAACATAAAAGAATCTCAAAACCACACCTACAGTCGGTGTCATCAGAATAAAGGGAGCGCTGATCACGGCACCAGAGCCTGTTCGTGCTCACGCAGCTGCAGCCCATCAAGCCTAATTTATATGCTCCGTTCCATGAAGGTGTCATGAGCAGAGAACGTCCAAGAACGGCAGACCTCCAAGCTCACAACGGTTGCATCCGCGGTTGTGAGCTTGTATATCAGCTATTCTCGCTGTGCAATACCGTCGTGCGATGAAGTATAGCCTAATGTATCACTAGTCAAGTTGAATGGAATGAAACCAGCGCTCAAGGATCTGTTGGGAATTGATTACATGAAACAACCAGCCTCAATGTTGAAAATAGTCTCATAACTCGTCAAAACAACTCACAAAGAAGAAGGAAGAAAGTTCAAATAAAGTACGTTTTAGAAACAATCCTGAGAGAAAAACCTCAAACCGCTACTACCAGGCCCGGAGTGGAACTCCAAATCAGGCCGGGAGTTATACGCCCTGGCAGGCCACACCGCGCCGAAATTTTGGGGGCCTTGGGGGACATTTTGGGGGCCTTTACAGCAATTTCACATGAGAAATGTACCATCTGATGTTATTTATATTATTAACTTCTTCCCTCCATTAACATAAGACACACAATGTAGTTGTGCTGCAGCAACACTGCCTGAATTGAATTGAAATTGACTGTGGCTGGCCTGGCCTGAGTTTAGGGGAGATTTCTTTTTTTGACAGCCAGGCCACTAGGAGGCAGGGAATAGTCCCGGTCCTCCCGACGGCCAAACCGGGCCTGGCTACTACCAATATTTACAAGCAACTTTACAGAAAAAAAGAAGCCCAAAGAAGTCACTTATAATCAGCCGACATGGAAACACAGATGACAAGCGCTGGGCTAAATATGGCCACACTAATAAGTAGAGATTCACTGAAAGTCCTCCTTCAATGGGCTTCTGGGTCTTCGTCGGTTCATTTCACCACCGCCATTTTAATCACTTTCCTTTCAAGTTGTTGCCGTTTCTATTTTTGGTACTTAATGACCCACATTATCTGCTTATTTGGTTATTTGCACACCAATTATACCCAGAGCTGTGATCTGCACCACATAGCATAGTGCAAAGTTTTATGCAATATTATTGTATAACCTATGCAGCCAAGCAGCTCGCTATGAGGGGGGAAACTATATTGTTCCCTTGAGTTCCCTAAATGCTCATTCACTTCACCCATATAGCCATACTTTGGCTATTCAAAAATGGCAGATATACAAGCGCATAGCATTAAAACAAACTCAGATATACGCACTCATAGTGTGTCATTTCGTGAGCTTGCAGATCTGCATTTTTTTAATCATGCAAATTTGCACAAATCTTAGAATGTACACTAGTATATAGATATTTGTTATCTATATACGTACATAGCCAAATGCATTTTGGGTGCAGGTCCTTGACATGAAAACGTTTGAGTACCACTGTTGTAAAGGTTGTGGAGCTATATGCCACTGATGCATGCGGTGGTGGCTCAGGGGTAGAGTGGCTGGATGGTAACCGCAAGGTTGCCATTTCGAACCTATAGGCTCCCCCGGAGTTAGTGTCGAAGTGTCCTTGAGCAAGACACTGAACCCCAAATTGCTCCTGATGTGCTGGTTGGTGCCTCGCATGGTTTCCGCCGCCATCGGGTGTATGAATGTGTGTGTGAATGGGTGAACAGTTCACCCAATCTATGTAAAGCGCCTTGAATAAAGGCACTATAATATAAATGCACCATTTACCATTTACCATGCCCTCTGCCATGGTGCACTTACTCACAGTAAAGCCTATTACCCTACAGGCCTACACACCACGCTTTCTCTTATACCACAGATCGACGCTGTGTGCATTTTATTGCATTGCGAGTGACTACCATGCAGGAAATGCACAGCTTCTCATCAGCATAGCTGTACCATCACACTGGCTCCATGATCTATGTGTCCTCTGTGGCTGTGCTTCTGAAACGCTTAGTATACGATTGCAGTTAAAAAACGTCCCACAAATTCTGAAATCTTATCATGCGTGTAATTTTTATTCGGAAGAGAGAAAATGCAGATACCCTCTCAGTCAATGCCATGGTCATATATTTCAGGCTGATTTCGTATGCCGTTTGATGTGAAATATTTGGACTGGTTCAAATTAAAACACATATCTGCCAATAATGTGTTCATTAATTGTGAGGTGAAAAACAGATCAGGTAGAGATCATAGGCAACGCTGGGCAGCTTCAGTGGAAACCAAAGCCTTTTGTGTTCAGGGGTTGCAGAGCTGGAACTGAAAGGATGGAAAGTCCACCATTGGCAAATGGAGCCTTATTTGAATCATGTCACTGTCGCCTGTCGGCAGAAACCTATAGTTAGTATCTCAATATTTAATCATTTTATACTGTACAGTACATCTCCCCTCCCATTACATTTTTACAGTGTCACACAAAGGCACTGTAAAGGACCATCCTGCATTCTGAGTCTGACCACCTTATCCATTTATACATTAGCTATTTAAAAATAGCAGATGTATACAAGCTCACAGCGTGTCACCTCGTGCCACATTGTGAGCTTGTAGATCTCCTCTGGGGGGTCCCTGGCACAAAATATTAGCCTGCGGCTAAATATATAAATTTGGAGGTCCTTGACACGAAACATTATAGCTACATTATTGATCCATTTAAATATAATGTCCTGAAAAGTAGCTGGTTTTAGATATACAAGGTTTTCCACCTGGCGACAGTGATGATTAATAAAAACTAAATACCAAGACTATTATATATTGACAAAAAATAAAAACTAGACTAAAATGTTAGTGAGGGACTAGTGCAGAAGAGATCCAGTAGAACTAAAAGACAAGTGATTTTAGGCTTCTTTGTGCCACTCTCCGAAAATTGACAATCTACTGAGCTCACAACATGGTACGTTGTGAGCTTGTAGATCAGCTATTTGCGGCACACAGCTGAGAATAAATCAGGCACTTCAACGCCATCATTCACGGGCGGCCCACCAACATACATTTATTCAACTAAATCTGTAGAAATAGTAGACAAAAACCTTATGATGACGGTATACTGCTTCTGCTCCATTATTATTCACAGGCTAGAGGCTGGTTTCATAGGGAAAGGAAGCAGTGTTTAACCTAAATGCTAAAGGTATGCTGATTAAGCAATGAATCCTCCGGTTGAACCATTACTATTAGTCATTTTAATATTCATGGTTTTGTTGAACGCTGTGTTTTAAGATGGCATGGCCTAATGTGTGAATCCAATTACCCTTCACTACCACCACACAGGAACGCACGCACGCACGCAGCCACGCACGCACGCAGGCACACACGCACTCAGGCACGCAACCTTTCAACATCAGTCGATGCTTGCACCCTCCTTGCTTTTTTGTTGTTGCATAAATTAGACTTTAAATTAGAGTAAAAGAAAGGCTAGATGCCGTGTGGTTTTGTAACCATTGCTGGATTCCCTCAGGTTGATTCATGGTGACATAATGAAAACGGATGAGATCTGTGGTATTGCCAAGTGTCTGCCGTGCACAAATGTGTGGTTTCTAATTAGACAGAATGTTGATGGAGAAATTAGGCTCAAAGGAAGGTAGGCCGATGACGGTTCATCTTCTCACTCGGAGGCAAATATCTCAAAAGGAAAGAGACAATTTCTTTAAAGGCACCTGAGATGGCTTTTTAATCGATTAATTGATTAAAAATCAAGGCATGGATAATAATTCCATGTTGATGGAGAAATTAGGCTCAAAGGAAGGAAGGGCCGATGACTCAGATCACTTCCGTTATTTCCAAGGGACATGTTTCTATGTCAGTCGTTCTTCGATTTTTCTAAAATAGCAGACCTACTGTACAAGCTCGTAGCACGCCACTCGGTGGCGCGCTATGAGCTTGTAGATCTGCTATTTTTCAATAGCTAAAGCATAACATAATGCTAACACCAAAAGGGGTTCCCGCCCAAAATGGGTTAAAGGCACCTGAGATCGCTTTTTTAATCCAAAATCAGGGCATGGATAATAATTCCTACTTAGTTCCTACAACAGGAACTATGCATAGGTACTTTAAGGTGTTTTATGGATGTTGTATTTGCTGGTTCAAAATGTAACATTGACGATGTGGTATTGAAGTGTGATTTTTATTTCTGCCTCTTGGCCAGTTCCCACTTGTAAAAGAGACACAGTCTCAATGTTATTTTACTGGTTAAATAAAGGTAAAATAAAAGAATCCGTTCCTTGAATGTTTAAATGCTTCAGAAGAGATCGAGTGACAATGAGAGACAACTGTCTCACTATATTTTAGGCAAACAATCTGGAGCTGACAGGGGACTGATTAACTGACGGAGACTGACGGCAACTGACTTACCTACCTACTTACATATTTTCTATGGCGCTTATAGTCGCTTGCTATGGAACTGACTAAACTATGGGATTGACTGACTGACGGGTAAAGAATGGACAGCTGGAGACTGACAGTCTGACGACTTAAAATTAATCTCGCTCTTTGAATTGCAATCTTTTACACATTGACTGCCAGATATTTAAGCAATATTACACGAGAGGGTGTGCGTGTTGCGTGTGGCCATGACATCACACACACACTCAGTCATTGAATCATTGTCTGCCTAATCTTCTGTCTCTCCTCCCGACTGACACACCCAGGCTGGCACACCTGCAGCAGATTCCCCTAATTGTCCTCTGCTACAGCCCTCTGCTATAAAAGCCAGCCAGCTCAGTGTCAAGGGAGACACAGACCCAGCAACACCATGCCTTGTTAAAGGTATATTCAGTGATTTCACTTAATTCAAATATCACTTATTTTTTTGTTTTGTTGAGTGTGCTGACCATATAAGGAGTTCCTCCCTGTCCCCAGTTAACCCCTGGGGGTCAAAAAACCTTAGGTTTCGTTTTTGGCTCTCTATCCTGATTGGATGAAAGGCTTAGGTCCCAGCCAAAAACGAAACCTAAGGTTTTTTGAGTGAAATCACTGAATATACCTTTAATAGTTTTTCAGTTAAACTTAATTTAGTTAAGTTTGCCCTGGAGATGGCCGGCAGTCACTGTTTTCGTTGTATTTAGTAGTTACAGTAGTTCGTTTTAAGTTAGGGGAGGGGGGAAACAGCTTTGACATCCCTATGGGGGTGGCCTGCCCCCCCCCCCCCCATTCTCCTGTTTTGGCCGGCATCTCCAGGTCTCCTTTGTTCTCCTGAGTTCTATTCATTTCAGTGGCGTTTTAAAGCACCCGGAAGAACGCTCTACTTCCGCATTTTTACGATTTGGACACCAAAATGCGGAAGTGCAAATGAGCGCCCTGTGTTAAACCCAGCTACTACCCTATAGCTGCACGAGGTTTACTCCTGCTGTTCCAGAAATGCCCAGCTGCAATTCCAGCTGACAACTGGGCTCGGTGGCTTCAACGTTGGCCTTGGAGGCGTGGGTTGATGAGAGGTAAATAAACTGTGAAAAGGACATTGTATTGTGTGCTCGCTGGCTACTTCTTCATCTCTATTACATTATTGAGCCCTGCGCACCAAAAGACTTTCATCTAATGCGGGCCTTATTCTGCTCCGGCTCAGTTTTAGAGTGAATACCCCAGGCTTTCCTCCCTCGGCCCTAGCTGGTGGGTGACGTGAGGGTATACATTTACGATAAAACAACGGTCACTTGATTGCAAAATGCACAACAGCAAATGCGGCTAGAAGCAACATATCTCACACCACATATCTTCCTTTACACTGATTATTCAGCAACAAAAACATTTCATAGAAAGGGATGAAGAGATATGGGGAAAGAGCTGCAATGAATGTGGACAACTAGTGTTGTATCGGCCACACTTTCTTTTCTTTTCTCTTTTTCCTGATAAGAAACCGTTATCAAGTCTTAGTTGGTATTGCTGCTGCCATGGTGACAGGAAGGCCCAAGGGGTGAGCGAGTGCCACGCGATAATGTTACCCTTGGAAATACATGTTTAGACCCTTGAATCCACTGGCAGCTGTTGTATTGTTTTGTCTTTCAGTATTAGACGTTCCGTATTTATTATAGAAAATACAACACTGTTCGTATAACATCTGTGTCTGAATACAATAGAAGAAAAGCCCATATGTGCACTGCAAGTTCTGCAACAATGCACCACTGTGCATCACTGCATCACAACGAAGTAATCGACACTAAGGCTCAATCCCAATTCCCCCCTTCGTCCTGTCCCTTAGCCCTTGCCCTTGCTTATGCGCGTTCACGTGAGGGGGAAGGGTTATCTCAATTGTCTTTGGATGGAGGGGAAGGGCCAAGGGCGAGGGGAAGAATCCCCTTCGTTTGAAGGGATATCTCGACAGGACTTCAAACGGAGCAACATCACTGAGGGCTGAAAGGCGGACGAGGTAAGAAGCCTTTTATGTCCTTTATTATGGAAAAATATTATAATAACCAATATTATTTGAATGTATTAACAATCTGCATCGCCAAAAATATCGCAATCTCTAGCAAAGGTTAACGTTACCTCACGTGAACTAACGATATGATACGGCGTTGCATTCATACAACGTTACCCATTCATTTGGCGCCGCATCAGCGCTTTATTCTTTTTTATTTATCGCCGGTGCGCCGGTGATACAACTCGGATGCAAGCTAGCTTATTAGCAGGCATCAGTCCGACCCCCCAGACCACAATATGTCAACATTCTGCAGTTTTGGAGCTCTTAGAAGCCGTGAAATAGCCTACTGTACCTACATAACGCTGTCACTGCATAACGTTGGCTACTCGCGCTGCAGTGATAGCTATGGTTTTATCATGACCAATGTTAAACTAATCCCCACAAGTTGCAAAACTTACATAACTAATTAGCAATGGTGTTGTTTTTTTCCCCAGGAAAACCAGCTACGGAACAGATTGCAAGCTGCTGTGCAGACTGTACATTGGATGGAGATGAATCACGATGGCATTTTCATTGATAGAAAATTACTCTGTTCTTAATGATATTAAAAACAATGACCAGTGACCACAGCCCCTTCTTTCTATACTGTAAATTGTTTTTCCTTTTTCTAACCCTATATCTGTACCCATGCTATACGTACTGTGGCGTCTCGGGCCGGGACCGCGCGCCACGGCATAGCCGCCTCGGGGAGAGAGACAGAGAGACAGGCAGAGTCAAGCGTTGCCAACGGCAACGGGGGCGGGTCCTGGACGGAAGGTACATCCCAGCCCGTCTCCTCGTCTGCCTTAACAAGCCACCTGCTGCGCGACCACACCCAGGCAGGTTACAAAAGGCTCTGTCCTGCTGTGCTCACACTCTCAGACTCTCCCGAGAGACAGGCTGGCGTGCGGCACCCGGTAAGACGGTTCCATATACTATTCCCTCCTAGTATTTCCAGTCATGAGTGAAATGTGATGACAAGACTAATTGTGTGATCTCTCACCTCCCAGGCTCACCTACCCTGACCATAGAAGTGATCGCTGGGCTCTGGGAAACAGGCATATACTGGCTGGGACACAGGAGTGCCCCTAGCCCCCCCCCCCCCCCCCCCCCCCCCTTTGATGAAGATTGAGGGACAAGATCCCCAGATCATATTATAAGAGACCTAAGTTGTGGCCATGCTCTATGAAACACAGAGCCCCTGAGTCAAAGCCCATTCCCTATTACGGGTGGACGTTTATGTTGTTTTTGACCGACCAACAAATAAAAGTGCCGTTGTATTTAGCACCCTGAACTTGAACTTTGTGCCTTTTTTGGTCTGGTGAAACAGTGCCCCCACATATGGTGGAGAATGTGGGTAGCTGCAGATCCTCATCAAAAAATACACCTAACCCGACAAAACTATGGAGCACACAGCAGCCCTCACTGCCCTCCTTGCCAGCCAGGCTGGCCTACAACGGAGCCAGACGGAGCTGCAAGACGCTATGCAGGGACTGCTTAGACGAATGAATCAGGATGCCAACCACACTAGGGCCCCGGGCGACGTGCTGACCAAACTGGCCACCGACGACGATATAGAGGCCTTCTTGGAACTATTTGAGCGCACCGCCACCAGGGAGAGGTGGCCGCTCGCAGAATGGGGATCCATACTGGCCCCGTTCCTCTCAGGTGAGGCTCAGAGAGCCTGTAGGGACCTCCCCGCTATTGAGGCCCAGGAGTACGAGAGGTTGAAGGCCGCCATCCTCGCCCGCCAGGGCCAAAGCCTCCCAGCCAGAGCCCAGCGATTCCACAATTGGACATACCAAGCGAACATGCCGCCGCGACAGCAAGTGGCCGCGCTCCGCCGGTTGGCACACAGTTGGCTGTTGAGCCCGGGAGAGCCAGCCTGTGTCGACCGGCTGATAATTGACAAGTGCATCCGAGCCGTCCCGCCAGACGCCAGAAAATACTCGGCCCAGGTGAGCCCCGCCTCCATCGACGAGCTAGTAGCGCTCCTGGAGAACCACCAAGCCTACACCGAGATGTTGAGAGGCCTTAACAAGACAGACCCGCCGAAGCAGTCCGGAGAAGAGCGCTCCGGTGGCCGGGACAGGGACAGACGGCGACAGAACACGGGACCCCCGGCGCAGGCACCCCGACAAGAGACCGGACCGGAACGGTCGGGTCGAGCGCCTCCCCGACACTGCTATGTGTGTGGGAAGCTGGACCACCTGTCCTGGACGTGCCCCGCCCGAGCGGACGTCAGTATGGCCACCGCCGCATCGGACTCGGCCCGACCCTGCCTATATGGCACAGGAAAGAAAAAGAAGCACACTTCCCTACCGGTGAAGGTGGACGGGAAAGACACCCATGCGCTGCTGGACTCGGGCAGTGTTGTCACCCTGGTACGTCCCGCCTTCGCGGGCCCCCTGGGAGAAGAGACCGTGCCCGTGACGTGCGTGCACGGAGACGTGAAGCGCTACCCCACCTCCAGCATCCGAATCCAAACACCGCGAGGAAGCGCCACTGTGGTGGCAGGTGTCGTCCCCGGGCTGCCCGTGCCCCTCCTCCTCGGCGCCGACTGGCCTCTTTTTGAGCGGTACTGGAACCCCACGGCAACCTCGTCTAGCACTCGGACGAAGCGACGTAGAGCCCGCACCGCCGGACGGAACCAAGACCCCCGCCCAGCGTGTCCCGCGTTCCGAGACAGCTCGAGCGCCGGCCCGAGTGACAGCTCGCCTTCAGACGCGCAGGAGAATAGGATGAGCGCCGAGCCGCGCAGCGAGGAGGACACCGAGGGAGAGAGAGGGAGAGAGAGAGAGGGGGACAGAGAGAGAGAGAGAGGGGACGCTGGAGAGGAGAGCGATCCGTTTGCAGAGTTCCCCCCCCCTGACGCAGACCCCCCGGCACACTATGGCGAGTTCGCCACCCAGCAGTGGACAGATCCCAACTTGGAGGCGGCACGTCAGCGGGTGGCGGAGATCGATGGCCCAGACGACGAAGCGGTGAGTGCCAACACCTCCCCTTATTTCGTTGTGAGAAATGGGCTTATATATCGAGTGGTTACCAAGCAAGGGGGGGAAAGAATTGAACAGTTGCTGGTGCCAAAAAGCTATGTATCACGCGTGCTGTATTTGGCGCACACGCACCAACTTGGGGCCCACCTTGGTATAGAGAAAACCTACGAACGAATTCTCGCTCGGTTTTACTGGCCTGGGGTAAAAAGAGCTGTAGAGGATTTCTGCCGGGGATGCCACGAATGCCAACTCGTGGCCCCCAAACCACATTACCGTAACCCTCTCATCCCCATGCCCATTATAGAAACCCCTTTCGATCGATTAGCTATGGATATAGTGGGCCCACTGCCGAAGTCGGCCCGTGGCCACCGCTATATTCTAGTCATTATGGATTATGCCACCCGCTATCCAGAAGCAATACCGTTACGCGCCGCCACTTCCAAGGCCATCGCACACGAATTGATGATGCTGTTTAGTCGGGTCGGCATAGCTTCAGAAATCCTGAGTGATCAAGGGACGTGTTTTATGGCCACGATATTAAAACATTTGTATAAATGGCTAAAGGTCCGAAGCATCCGAACCTCAGTCTATCACCCCCAGACAGACGGGCTGGTAGAACGGTTTAATAAGACACTGAAAGGGATGTTGAAAAAGGTGGCGGAAATGGACGGAAAGGATTGGGACCGGTTAATTCCATATGTGTTGTTCGCGATTAGAGAGGTTCCCCAGGCCTCCACTGGCTTTTCCCCTTTTGAGCTAGTATACGGGAGGAGACCCCGGGGCCTGCTAGACTTGGCCAAGGAAGCCTGGGAGAGCCAACCCTCTCCACACCGCAGTGTTGTGGATCATATCCAGCAGCTCCAAGCCCGGGCCAAGGCGATATGGCCCCTAGTGAAAGAGCATATGGAGAAGGCACAGAGGGACCAGGCCAGAATATATAACCGACAGGCGGCTGTACGAGAATTCAACGTTGGCGAAAAGGTGCTTGTCCTGGTGCCTACGAGTGAATGCAAGTTCCTAGCTAAGTGGCAGGGGCCGTACGAGATAATGGAGAAGATGGGACCTGTCACGTACAGAGTGAGCCAGCCGGGGAAACGAAAAACGCATCAGGTTTACCATGTCAATATTTTAAAAAAGTGGCATCCACCTAGCGGGCTACCCATGACTGCATTACTGACTGTTGTCTCCCCCCAGGCGCCCCCTCCTGTCCCGGTCGGGGAAGAGCTTTCCCCCCGGCAGGTCCAGGAGGTGAACGAGCTGCTGAGCCGCTGTAGCGACCGGTTCTCCGAACTCCCAGGCCGAACCCACCTAGCCAAACATGACATAGACACGAAACCTGGCGTGGTGATCAGACAGCGCCCGTACAGAATCCCCGAAGCCCGTCGGATATCGATACGAGAGGAAGTAAAAAAAATGTTAGAATTAGACGTGATCGAGGAGTCCTACAGCCCGTGGAGCAGCCCGATCGTGATTGTGCCGAAGCCTGACGGCACACTACGATTCTGTAATGACTTCCGAAAACTGAATGAGGCATCGAACTTTGACTGTTATCCGATGGCCCGGATTGATGAACTGATCGAGCGGCTCGGGCCCGCTCGGTTCATCAGCACGCTCGACTTGACCAAAGGGTATTGGCAAATCCCATTAACCGAGCGAGCCAAACCAAAGACAGCCTTTTCTACACCAGATGGGCTATTCCAGTATAAAGTCCTGCCGTTTGGAGTACACGGGGCCCCAGCTACATTCCAGCGCCTGATGGACAGAGTGTTACGCCCCCACCAGGACTACGCGGCCGCATACATCGATGACGTCATCATCCATAGCAGGAGTTGGCAGGAGCATCTAAGACATCTGGAGGCGGTCCTAGATGAGCTGCGCTCCGCCAATCTCACGGCCAACGCGAAGAAATGCAGAATAGGTATGACGGAGACTGACTACCTAGGGTTCACCGTTGGACGGGGATGCGTAAAGCCCCAGGAAAAGAAGGTACAGCGCATCAAGGAGTGGCCCCGCCCCGTCACCAAGCGACAGGTAAAATCCTTCCTGGGTCTGCTAGCCTACTATCAGAAATTCATTGAGAATTATTCCACGGTGGCCGCTCCACTGTACGAGCTGACCCGCCAGAGGGAGCCACACCACATAAAGTGGACCTCTGAGGCAGAAACGGCTTTCACAAGGCTGAAAGAGGCATTGTGCCAGAAACCTGTGTTAATATCGCCAAACTTTAACCTGCCGTTTCTTCTCCACACAGACGCCTCAGGGACAGGCATCGGCGCGGTGCTGTCCCAGGTGATAAATGGAGAGGAGCACCCCGTCTCCTTCATTAGCAGAAAACTGCTCAAACATGAACGAAATTACGCAACGGTAGAAAAGGAGTGCCTCGCCATTAAGTGGGCGATACACTACCTGCGATACTATCTCTGGGGCCGTCCGTTCACGCTGATAACGGATCATGCGCCACTACAATGGATGGCCACGAACAAGGACAGAAACAGTCGGGTGACTAGGTGGTTCATCGAACTGCAAAACTATAAGTTTGTGGTGGAACATCGACCCGGGAAGTCAATTCCCCACGCAGACGCACTGTCCAGACTGCATGAGGAGAGAAGTGATCATGATGTCTCCCGCCCCGGCGTGAAACATAGGGGGGGAATGTGTGGCGTCTCGGGCCGGGACCGCGCGCCACGGCATAGCCGCCTCGGGGAGAGAGACAGAGAGACAGGCAGAGTCAAGCGTTGCCAACGGCAACGGGGGCGGGTCCTGGACGGAAGGTACATCCCAGCCCGTCTCCTCGTCTGCCTTAACAAGCCACCTGCTGCGCGACCACACCCAGGCAGGTTACAAAAGGCTCTGTCCTGCTGTGCTCACACTCTCAGACTCTCCCGAGAGACAGGCTGGCGTGCGGCACCCGGTAAGACGGTTCCATATACTATTCCCTCCTAGTATTTCCAGTCATGAGTGAAATGTGATGACAAGACTAATTGTGTGATCTCTCACCTCCCAGGCTCACCTACCCTGACCATAGAAGTGATCGCTGGGCTCTGGGAAACAGGCATATACTGGCTGGGACACAGGAGTGCCCCTAGCCCCCCCCCCCCCCCCCCCCCCCTTTGATGAAGATTGAGGGACAAGATCCCCAGATCATATTATAAGAGACCTAAGTTGTGGCCATGCTCTATGAAACACAGAGCCCCTGAGTCAAAGCCCATTCCCTATTACGGGTGGACGTTTATGTTGTTTTTGACCGACCAACAAATAAAAGTGCCGTTGTATTTAGCACCCTGAACTTGAACTTTGTGCCTTTTTTGGTCTGGTGAAACAGTGCCCCCACAGTACATACTGTTAATACAATAATCAATGAATCAGGTACAACTGTTGAGCAGATGTCAGAATGAGCTATATCTAGCTGAATTACATTCTGCATGGTGGGCTACCAACATGAGACAAAATTACAATATATTTATTTAATCATAACCACAGCAATGTTATATTTACGTTCCATCTCTACAGCTTAAATCAAATGGAAAGTAGTTTCCAAAGTGGGTTATGGCCTAAATGATAGTTTGTACACTCTCAGAGTTAATTAACATTGATTTTACAATATAAATTGGGGGTCCTAGAGACAGAAATGCCATCAAAGTTTGGGGACCACTGGCCTGTAGTGTGCTTGCAGATCAGCTATCAATATCTACAAGGGACGTTCAATATTTAGGGACGTTCCAATTCCTAGGGGGATGATTTATCTCCCTACCCCTTGACACTCATTATGTAGGGACAAGGGGAAGGGGCAAGGGCTGAGGGGTAGGGTTAAAAAAGGAATTGGGAAAGGGCCTAAGAATTGTCAAATATAACACGATCTACAAGCTAATGTTGCGAGGGGTTGTGACTGAGTAGGGATGTGAATGACTCAGTATTTTGCGAGTCGAGGCCATTTATCGACGTGTTCATCGGTTTTTTTCATGATGCCCAGGAAATAGTTCCCATTGCATTTTTCCCCATAGACATTTCAAAAAGTATTTATTTAAAGACCTTTTAAGCGTCGTACAAAGTCAACTCGAGTCGTGACAAATCATGACATCAAACACAATATTTTGGACCAAACAAATAATTAGAAGAAAAACAAGAAAAAAAAGTGTAACCAGCCGTTTCTAATCTAATTATTTGTTCAGCCCTAAAAGTTGTGTTTGTCATGATTTCTCACAACTCGAGTTGGCTTTGTACGAGGCTTAAAAGGTCTTTAAATAAATTTAAATAATGTCTATGAGGAAGATGAACGGGGACTCATTTCCTGGGCCCTGGTACTGCGACGCTCTACAGGCCGTTACATTTAATGGTTCCAACCTCCTTTAGGAGAATTGATGTGATTAAAGTTTTTACGGTAGCTGTGAAATCAGGAGAGGCCTGTAGGTACAGCGAGCTGCAATTAACCCACCCCTGCAGTTAATGAGCAGCATTAACTGCAATGAACCCACTGCTGTGTCATTGTGTGTGCTTGCTGTGTGTGTCAGTAGGCGAGGGGGAAACCAGATCCCTGTCCTCCACCATACAGGAGGTTTGCTAACATTCTGGACATGCAGGAATTTTCTTCCTTCCAAAGGGAGAAACTGAATTATTTGTGGGAGGTTTATTTTAGTTGGTGGACCTTTTGTGAACTCTGCAGTATGCATGGTGTTTAAGCACTTGTTTCAAGATCATATAAAGGTTGTTAATCTTTCGGCATTCTCTATGTCATCCTCAGACAAGCCCTGCTCTCCATCGTCGCCTCCAGTCATCACGGTTCTGCATCGTCATCTAGCCAGCTCGTCTGTACCATTCTGGAGTACATCTATGTAAGTTCAGTCAGAACAACTCAAGAACGGATGGAATATATATTTCTTGAATGTAAGATGAGCAATTTATTATGGTTTGGCGATGTTTTGGATCTGATTTTTTGGTACTCAGATCAAGCGGCCATAGGGACTGCCCCTATGGTCGTACCTAAACGGTAGATCCAAAACGACATGGTGGTAGCTGGGGTGGAGGAGGGTGAGCAGCAGGTTGGTATACAGCAGCGCGCAGATACAGCAGCAGCAAGCAAGGAAGCAGGAGGAGGAATGCAAACCTCCGGTTAAAGTAGCCGGTATGAAGATGGAGTGAGTGTGTGTGATTGGCTGAGTGAATCAAGTGGATGAGAGCGTGATGCTGAGGCGGGCGGCCCAATTAACGGATGGCAGCGAATGCACCGAGGTTCCCTGACTGAACTTGCTCTGCGCATGTCTACGACAGGCACAGAAGCTCATTTGGCTGGTGCCTGACGCGTGTTGGTTCCTAACACAGATTTAGTTTGAGTCATCTTTTGAATAAAAATTGAATTTAGTTTTAGTCATATTTCAGTCATCTGAAATATTTTATCTTAAGTTTTAAGTCGACTATAGACTACATTTTAAAACCATGGATAAGTAGGGTATGTTTCAGTGTTGGTTCTACCGAGTGAAGACCTGGCCTCGCTGTGATTGCAGCAAATAGCATTCATCCTCGCTGTGATTGCAGCAAATAGCATTAATTTCCGTTTGCATTTCGGTCGGACCAGATATAGAAAGATGGTAGATTTGCATTTACAGTGTGTAGAAACCAATCTTTCTTTACGGTCTATGATTGGGACCCCCACTACATATCACAATTGTGTTGCAGATTAAACCTTTTCATAGATGGCATAGATAGCTCCATAGATTCATTTGACAGCACTATCATCACCAGTGTATGTTGGATTATGTTAATGTGTAAATTTTATCAGCCACTTAAACCCGTATACTGTACGTAGTACAGTACATTTGACCACTCTGTACTTGGTCTGCTCTTTTTTTCCCCCACTACACCAAACCAAAATAGCCGATCTACAAGCTTGTATAGATCTACTATATTTGGCTAAAGACCTTGTCAGAATAGGGATGCCAACTGGGTTCAAAGTTAATGTAAAAAAACAACAACAAAATAAATACTATAGGCCTATCAAGATTTGGGGTTCCAGACCCCAGCTCTACACTTTACCCACTAAATAAAACAAAGACTAACTAAAATACTAAATACTAAAATTAACTGTATATTATTTCGGGTGTGACAGTACAGTACAGTGACATGTACAGTACAGTACAGTAGAGGGACCCCCACACGGTAACTCTGTCATTTCTGGACCGTTTCGGACACGGGGCGGCTCACCGGAACCGGCCCGGCACCCTGGGCGCGTTCCTGTGGGTCTGGAACTTCCGGGGACCCCCACACGGAGTTGAACCACTCACTTCACATGGGTGTGATGTTTTAAATCTTTTGTCCTATACAGTATCTCTCGGTTTTCTTACAGTATAGGCTATATCAAATCTGGTGCAGAAAGGAGATGATATCAGTTGGAAATTGATGGCAGTTTAATTATCTTTCCCAGAAGCAGCGGGCGGGTCAGATGGCGATGATAATACATGAAATCATACACAGCGGCTGACGGCTATTTCACACACTATAAGATATAAAAATAACCTGACACTCTAATCACTGTACAAAGATTGACAGGCTGTATAATTATGTTTATTATACGTGGAGTGGTGACACCCCCCCCACCCTCTTTGGCTGCTGTAATGTGATCTCCCCTATGGATCTCCCTCCGTCTCCGCAGAGAAACCTTACCTCACGGAAGGTCGCCTCACCATTTCGCTTATTCCTTCTAAATCTCTGTATTTAAAATATAGGTCGCTCAGCGAATGTCTTAGTTACATTAACATTGTGCTTAGAAACTACTTGGTTTGTTCCTAACTACTACGATTAGACAGATCGCGTTTGTTATTTCGCTACTGCCAGTACTTCTGATTGCACGCACACACACACACACACACACACAAACACACACACACACACACACACAACACTGCCCTGCGGATTTAAGCTGTCAAAACTATTTTGTTAAAGTTACATATGCCACAGACACTTGCCTGAACTGTGCAGCTGATATATATACAGCATTGTCATATTTAAAAGGCGCTTTATAGCTTCTCTCAGCTCAAAGCGTGTATGAATAAGGAGATAAATGAACAGCTGACGTCGGTGGGAGAGGTGTGTGCGCGCGTGTGAGAGGGAGGTAAACAGTCAGCAACACGTTACATTTCTACTTCTACTAAAGAAAGAGGCAGCGATGGAGCCATAAGTCCATATCCATAAATTCGGGGACATAAATTGCGCAAAATACTGTTAAACATGACGGCATCAGCCTGCTGCATCCTCCTAGCTGTTGTGTGCTAAGCTAAATCATCATACAGAACAGTCAACACGGCATTGACCAGGGTTGCCACATTGACTGAGAGGGAAACAAGCAACTAGGTCTATGAAAATGTTAACAGGCCAGATCAAGTCAGAAAATCCGAAAAGGTCAGAAAATAAATCTAGAATAAGCAACAATATTGCTGACTGTCAAACATCATTGTCCAATGTTGTTTTAGAGCAGTGGTTCTCAAACATTTTCATGTCATGGACCACTAATATTCTATATATATATATATATATATTTATATATATATATATATATTATATATAATATATATATTTACTATATATACACACCGGTATATATACAGTGTACACAAACCGTATATCTAGGTGTGCCCCCAGATTTTTAGGCTATGAAAAGTGTGCCCTGGGACAAAAAAGGTTGAGTTAAGCGGTGCCCAAAAGGTAGATCACGATCTCGGCCAGCGCCAAAAATGCTCCCCGACAGCATAATCGGAGCAAATACCGGGCAGTGTGTATGAGCCATAACGTGTTGACTATACACTACACTAATAAGGACACACAATAATAACTAATAACTAGGGCCGGGACTAATTGCGATTAATTTAGATTAATTAACTACAGAAAAATTAATCGCGATTAACTACAGATAAATTAATCACACCTTTTTTTCACTGCGGAACGTTTCTCACTGGGCGCTTTTCTATAGTACTGAAAACTGGAAATAATAAAAAGTCACCCCATTTTGTGTTGCCTAGAACTGGAGGTCTGACAAAAAACAGTAACAATATGAAGTATACAGCTTTGTGATGTCACTGAGATGTACTTGTTACTGTTACTAATTTTCTTTCAGACCTCCAGTTCTAGGCAACACAGAATGGGGTGACTTTTTATTATTATTTCCACAACAGGTATATTAATGACAGTAAAATGTTGAAAATGAGTGGTATCCTGTAGTCACTATTCATTGATTCACTGGGATACCAAAAAACCTTAAAAAAAAGGTTTCTCGCTGTTCTCGGGTTGAATATTGATATGCGATTAAAATGCGATTAATCTAGATTAATTAATCGCAAAGCCTCTGATTAATTAGATTAATTTTTTTAATCGAGTCCCAGCTCTACTAATAACCCATCCGTTACTACATGTGGAGTCAACTCCCGCAATTTCCTTCTTCCCATAGTGCGCGGCAAAGTAACTCTGGGATGAGCGGCCGCTCATATTCTAGTAGTTAAATATTAGCATTCATAGTACAAAGCAGAGTGCTGCATGTCAGACATTTGACAACAAATAATTGTCTGTTTATGAAACTTCCACACAATCTCACCGTTCTACTGCAACAATAGCACCATTTTACTACAACAATAGAGTGTCGCAGTCCCGCCCCCTACCAGGGCCCAGGAAATGATTCTCCGTTCATTTTCCTCATAGACTTTTCTAAAATTAAAATAAAGACCTTTTAAGCCTCTTACAAAGCCAACTCTTGTCGTGACAAATCATGACAACAAACACATCTTTTTTGGCCTGAACAAAGAATTAGAAAGAAAAAAAACAAACACGGCAGGTTACAACACTTTTTTTGTTTTTCTTCTTTGTAACTATTTGTTTGGTCCAAAATATTGTGTTTATTTGGGTTACACGCACGCACGCACGCACGCACGCACGCACGCACGCACGCACGCACGCACGCACGCACACACACATGCATGTTTATATTACTCCTAAACATTTTGCCAAATATCACACACACTCCTATCACACACAATATCACACACACTCCTATCCTCGTCTTGGTGGAGACCTGTGCCCAGAAGGGCACTTTTTCTAGTTTATTTTGTATTCTCTTCTCGTCTCTAATCATGTGATGATTTTTTTTTCCAGTAATTTCATGACGAAATTAAAGGAAAATCCATAAATTAGAAAACAAATCTTTAAGAATTACAGTATAGTGAAAATAGCCGGCAAGTCTACAAGCTCACAACGTGGTGCGATTGGCGTAGATTATCACTAGTTTGGGTCCCGCCGGGCAAACGTCTAACTTCTCTTTTGGGCCTTGAGCTGAAACATTTGGGAACCACTGTGCTACATGGGGGCAGCGGTGACCGAACGGTTTGCGGAGCGGTCTTGATATCGGAAGGTCGCTAGTTCGTATCCCCGGACCGGCACGTTAAAATTACCACCCCTGAAGTGCCCTTGGACAAGGCATTGAACCACTACCATGAAATGTTCTATGAGCAGGGCCTGGCTGTAAACAAGTTCTTGAGCTTAGTCCAGTTATACCCTGGGTAAACATAGTACCTTTCCTTTCCTTTCTACATGCATAGCTCAAATCTAAAATGACACGGATGCTTTCCCAGTTTTAAAATGCCCTACATATTCCTCTCCTCCCTATACTGTACATACAGTATATCCAGCCCTGCTTCCCTTGTGGATTTACTGCATGGAGTTGCAACCTAAGCCATGTAGGCGAACCACAGAATATATCTCTAACCCATTTTGAAATTAGATCAGATTCTAAAAATGTCTTCTACATCCTGACAGTTTTCTGAATGTTTCTATGTCAGTCGTTCTTTGATTTTTCAAAAATAGCAGACCTACAAGCTCGTAGAGCTTGTAGATCTGCTATTTTTCAATAGCTAAAGCATGTCATAATGCTAACACCAAAAGGGGTTCCCGCCCAAAATGGGCTAAGTATTTATGCCTTATCTGAGATGAAGTGGCTTGTGAATAATGCAGTGCATACATGGTGAAGAACATGTGAAGAGATTATCTGTTCTTATGAGGATATTCCACTGGATATAGTGGAATGGAGATCTTGGGAAAAACACAGTACAGAAAATATATTCCAATAAAGTAAAATAATTAAAATAATTAAAAAAAAAAAAACTTTTACTTAAGTACTTGAGTAAATGTACGTACTACTTAGTTACTTTACACCATTGGATATAAATGAATGGGGGTTTTGTTTACAACGTGATAACTGTCACTGACAGACAAAAACACACACATTAGGTGGAAGCGATTTGTGAACATCTGTCGTCCCTGGACTGTGATGCCTTGTGTTCCCTCAATGGAACACGTTGTGACAGTTGTTGACAATTAGATATGTTTTCTTTTGGCCTGCGTGTGTACTCGTGTACTGCGTGTACTGCGTGTGTACTCACCCAGTTGTTGACATTTAGATATGTTTTCTTTTGGCCTGCATGTGTACTCACCCAGTTGATGTACAGTGTGAGGGAAGCTGGATGTTATGAAGTGCACCAGTGTTGTCATAACACTCCAGGCATGTTGAATACTAGAATTAGCAAGCTTACTTGCTAATTCGCCCAAAACGGTTCCTTTATTTTTTTATAATGTTTTAACCATTTAGACTGGCCATCGTTACTGTATCTCTGAAGCCAGGAATGTATGCATGTCTCCTTGTAGTGTTGTGTTTCTCAGAAAGAATCCCAGGTTTTAAAACTGCCATAGGGTTTAGAATGGCATTTCAAAATCGGCCTCTGGTCTAAAAAAGGTTCAAATAGTGAAAATAGATCTACAATAGATCTACAAGCTCACAACAAGTCACAACATTGTGGTGCACTACTTTTGTGCGACAGTCTTGTATGATGAAGTAGGTAATCAATTTCCGAAAATAATACTGTTGAAATATCAAGGTTTCTGCCCGACAGCAACAATATTATTGTGTGCCGAGAGTTATGGCTTAAGGTGGGGGTATAGAAATGGATGCTCAACCCTATTTCTTTCTGCCCTGCTGTCTGCACACGGGCACCATTTATTTGTTATTGATAAATGAAAATGTATAGAAGTACCAGTAGTATTTCAAGGAACAGACTGTACAGTTTGGTGTTGTGGCAAGTCTCATTATATAATCTTTCTGAGCGGTTAAATGTTTTATAGACAACATGAAAATGGTTCTTCTTAATGATTTGGGTTTCGGGATGCCACGATAATGTTTCTCCAAACTTTGGTCCAATTAATAAATTGATGTTGTAATCCCAAGTATGTGTTCCAAGATTGGATAACAGGTATTAACTAAGTATATCCTTGTTAACCCATTCTGACCAGGCACCCATTTTGGTGTTATTATCATGTTATGCTTTAGCTATTTAAAAATAGCAGATCTACAAGCTCATATCGCGCCACCGAGTGGCGCGATACGAGCTTGTAGGTCTGCTATTTTTTGAAAAATCGAAGAACGACTGACATTTTAGAATCTGATCTCAGGTCAGAATGGGTTCATCAGACCAGTGTGTGTCCAGTGGAAACCTTCGTATGAATCTGATCTCAGGTCAGAATGGGTTAATAAGCAGATAGCAGTAGGCAGATCTGCTACTTTTGATGCTTTTGTGTCGTATGATCAAGTAGGGCGTTAACAATACAGTTGGAGATTTCTGCCCAACAGCAACAATATGAAAACCTAAATCACATACAGTAGGACTAGGCCTACTTTATGCATGCAGGCAGTTTTATTTATGTGAATCAACCAACTACAAGTTTTGTCATTTTCCCCAACATATGAAAACATTGAAAACTAACATTTTGTGGTAGTTCTGTAATGGACCGTTCTTAAGGCCAGAGACCCAATTAAGTTGATATTTTCATGTCATTTTTCTCTCCGAATGCTTTCCTTGTGAAAATGCCAGAGGCAAGTAATCTCAGCACAAATGGTAAACTATGTAGCTTTTATGATTAAAAGTATGTGTATCTTTCATTTCCAGTTACCAGAGCTTAAGTTATGATGGGTCAAAACGTCTAATGAGTTTTGTGAAGGCAATCAAGGTGAATACGTGATTTTTCTTTCATTTCCAGTTTGCGCATGAAGTGGCGAAAATAATCGTCGGTGCAACCTGGCGTTGCGAGGCATGTAGTTGAGCTATTTTCACTATACTGTACTGTACTGTATACTGGGTCAATCCTGCAAACTTTGAAAGCCAATGTTAGCCAATCAGGATGTAATATTAAATATCGGACAGATCCGTCTTGAACACATGACTTTAGAGATAGTGTGTAACGATTCGCGGGATTTTTGGACAGAATCTGGAGGAGTAATTAGAAAAATGTGTTTTTCAAAGGTCGGCCTTCTGGTGCCTTCGGCCTGGTGGAGACAATAATGCCTCAACTCCTACAATTCCAAGTGCTTGTCAAGGTTGGGGTAGCCAGTTTAAAGGTGTCACGTTGTGAGCTTGTGGATCTGCTATTTTTGGTGAATGTTCCCCAAGAATAGTGATGCTCGGGTTTGCCACTGCGCCACCCGAGCGCCCCCAAACGCCTATTTCCACCCGGACTGATTTCCAAAAGATTGAATATAGCCCCCACACAGGAGTCCTTACGTGATCTCACTTGCAAGGCTGTATTCCTTTGAATGTGTTTTCTGTTTTGCTTCCCTGATTCCTGCATGCTATACATTCATGCTGTTATAAGCTACAAACAGACTCAGTCACCCATGACAATGTGAGTTCAGATATTAGATATCCTGTTCCACCTCTTCCACTCATCTCCATATCATTAGTGACAGACCAAAAGACACGTAGAGCGTGAGATTAAATGAGAGATTACATGTAAATCGTCTCTGTCGGGTGGAAACCTCATGTCCAAATCTGTTACTTTCCGGGGTTCAAATGCATGTGTACCATGCACGTGCTGTTTATTTCGGACTAATAAAGTATTCATTCAATCAATCAATCCAAAAAACGCTGTAGTATGATATATAGGCATTAATTTACAAAGAATATCCATGGTCACAAGAGCTTTCCGCTCGACATCAACATTAGATGTCGACATAAGAGCTGGTGGAATATGCTCTCTCTCTCTCTCTCTCTCTCTCTCTCTCTCTCTCTCTCTCTCTCTCTCTCTCTCTCTCTCTCTCGTAGAGTTCCTCATTACATCCAGCCAGCCCAGGCAGGCATGCCAGATATCGACAATTCCTCAGAGAAATGGGATATTCTGTTCTCAGCCGCACTAATTGCAAGCTTTGAGATGAATAAATAAACACGTTCGCCACCGTAAGACAGATGCCACGCACTGTTTATTTCTGGCTCAGTCCCACACCGCAGACAGAAGGAATCACAATGAACCGCTCAGTCCCACACCGCAGACAGAAGGAATCACAATGAACCGCCTGTCTTTCACACGGATGGGCAGATGTTCTGTGATGAGAGAGACTAGCCTGGTTAATAAACCAGACTAATATCGCACGGACCGCGGGATATTAGTCTGGGGAGGCTCAGCTTGGATTTCATTTCCAGGGGAGCGGGTTGAAACATTTTCTCTTTGACGCAATTGGTCAGAGCTACTGTCAGTCAAAGGTCTCAAGCATTGAAAGTCACTGTACCAAAGCCCGCCCATATTGCATACCGTGTCCCGATTGGCCGCCCCGTTTCTCTGGTGTAGGAAATGGGCGTACAATTGAGCCTCTCCAGACCGTAATCCGCCGGCAGGCAATTTATTTTTGCCAACGGCTGATTCGGTCTGGTTTATTAACCAGGCTAGAGAGAGACATCTTCCACTGCACCTTATTAGTTCTGTTTCCATGAATGGGACAGACTCGTCCAGATCAGCTGCTGCCTGCGGCGGCCCTTTGGGTCCAAGCAGAAAAGAGCGCTATAGTGTTGCAATGTTTTATTTAGTTTTAGGCTGTCAAAATATTTTTTTATCAGAATAATTACAGTTTAAAAATGTATTAATCATGACCATTCGATAAATGTCCAAATGTATATATGCCTACATACTGTACAGTACAGGGACAGTATATGTTATAATAAAACATGTTTTTCTCTTTATAACAAATCCAGTGTGGTAGGATGTGGTAGGAGCTGACCAGTACAACCACAGTCTTATACTGTTGGCCACTAAGCAGCTCCAGGGGGAGCAGTTGGGGGTTCAGTGCCTTGCTCAAGGGCACTTCAGCGGTGTTGGGTGAGTGATGACAATCACTTCCCCACCCAGATTTTCCCTGCCCGTCCGGGGAATCGAACCGGCAACCTTTCGGCAACAAGGGCGCTCCTCTAACCCTGACGCTGGCGCGACGATGCGCCAGCCATGTTACCACTTATTGTGAAACCTAACACATGTCGGCTGCTGCTCGTTTTATTCCTTATTTCTCTGGTTGTATTGGGCTGTATTGACGGTAATAGAATGGCGCCTATAGGGATATAGCTGTCTCCCTGCGGTCATTTCAAATGAACAGCAGGGGGCGCTGGAAGTGTTAAAAGCTGCCGTGGAACTCAACCATTATACAGACGTATATATATGGACCTGGGATATGACGTCCCCTAGTGTCCCTAGCGGACATGGGAAAGAAATAATTAATATACCTTAGAGTTGTTGTGTGGAAATAATAAAAAGTCCCCCCCCTTCTGTTTAGCCTAGAACTGGATGTACTCTTTGGCTTGCAAAGTCACTGATGATCACATGACCCCATGTTCTGGGCCTCCATCTAGGCTAAATAGAAGAGGGGGACTTTTTATCATTTCCACACAGCAACTTTCAAAGATCTGGCAACCCATTTCCATTTGGCACAAAAAGGGTACAAAGAAATAACAAAAAGAGCGCTGGGGATTGCTCCGCTGCATGTGCAGCACGTAGCCGTGCTATATGAGAGATGAAATGATTTAGAAATACAATCAAGAACAAAATTAAGATTTATTGAGAAAACAGATGTCAAACTGTCAAAATAAACACAAACAAAACACAACCTGCTATAAAAGGTTTCCCATGAGAGAGAGAGAGATTCAAAGTGGCTATTGGCATGAAAACATACAATGTCATTGCCAAATTAAGCAAGAGTGAAACAAAACAAACAAAACAAAACTATTAATATGTACAAATAGATACTGAATATAAATAGAAACTGTGTAAACAGAGCTGTGTTATTACAACTTTGAGGGGAAGACCTAGGGCTGTATTTTGCGTGTCTTAAGTACCAGGTCTTATTCCCTAACTTGAGTAAACTAAAGACCTGGAGGCGTGGTCAATGCTCTTTGGCCACTCAGAATAGCCAAATGGCATTGATCACGCCTCCAGGTCTTTAGTTTACTCAAGTTAGGTAATAAGACCTGGTACTTAAGACACACAAAATACAGCCCCTAGTCTTAAACTACCGTATACAAATTGTGCATTTTCTTTAAGAAATAGTAGCCTACGCTGTATTTTCCGTTTATATGATCAGTGTTTCTGTGTACAGAGGTCACACAATGATTTGTAGTCTCTCTCTCTCTCTCTCTCTCTCTCTCTCTGGTACAACGTGCACAAACTATTGTCGCACACAAACCATTGGCTAACACTGCTCATATCTGCACATGTTATTGGGCAACATGTCCCCTCCATAAATGGGCATATGCCAGTTTGTGTTGATGTTGGGAATTTCCAGACCAAAAATCATCATTGCCTGCCAGGTTGAGACAGACAGACAGACAGACAGACAGACAGACAGACACGATCAGGTGCCCTGCACCTCCCTACAGAGTGGCATCTGTAGATGCTGTGGTTTTGCTCTCACAGAGGGAATTCGCAGCAGAGTCTTTCAAATTGAGGTTTTGTGTGCGCCACGTAATTGTCGAAGTCTGTGTTGTTGTGGGCCTGCATTGTGCAGCTTTTATCTGACTATTCAATGTGTGTGTTTTGTGCTCTTTGAGATGTGGTGTGTGTATACAGGAGCACTGTGCTAGAGAAAAATATCCAACGACCAATTGACACCTGGTGCAACGTATACGTTGTTCTACCCTTGATGCCGGCGCGCTCTCTGTGTCTCATCAGCTATTGCTATACATGTAGCAACATAACTATTTAAAAGAAAAATCATCAGAATTTGAAGGTTTTCAGAAACCTTAGGTCAGGCCCTAGAAGGCGTTCCCAGATTCGGCCTCAGGCATCAATGGGTTAATAAATTAGTACAAAATGTACAAAGTGTGAAGATTTTGATTAGGTATTAGGATTTTGAGCTTTTCTGCTTTCATTCAGATAGTACAGTCAGTGATAGAGACAGGGACACATTGTGTTCCAGAAGCAAAGATTTGAATTAAAAATGTAAAATATTTTAAGATTTGCACAAATGTTCACAATTCTTCAAAAATAGCAGATCTACAAGCTTGTAGGGCAGCACAAAGTGACGCACTATACAAGCTTGTATATCTGCTATATTTGAATAATGCCTTTTTTAGCTCAAATCTAAAATGGCACAGATGCTTTCCCAGTCTTAACGGGTTAACCACTCTAGGCCATCGTCACCCCAGAAAAGACTTTGTTGTTGCCTGTTGGAAAATATAATACAAAAATATAATATAATAAGTTGCCTGCTGGCCTCTCACCGTGGTGGTGATTGGCGGAGAAACAATGCGGAGAAAAGAAATCGGAAGACTCCACCAGGTGCATGCAGAAGTTTAGAATAGTTTTTACCCAAAATATTTGTTGCCTATGGGCTCCATGCCCACGGGACTGGAGATCAGCACATAAAACTTTATGAGAGGTGGAGAAAGACTGAGCAGTGCACTGATGCAGAGGATGAGAGCGGAAGGCAATCTAACTAAGAACTCTCTACCCTGGAAGAACCTTGCCTCTGTCAATTACTCACCCACCGCCACCTGCCACGGGCCCTCCGTCCGTCCGTCCGTCCGTCCGTCCGTCCGTCCGTCCGTCCTCTACAGTGAATGAATACAGAAAGTCTGACGCTTCGCATCCGACTGCAGCAGCGCTTTAATGAGATCTCTGGGTAAAATGTGATTAAATCGTTCTGATGATTTTTTCCAGCAGCTGTAGTATTGCCTCAGGGCCCTGAAACCTCTTTATGATAAACACCTGGCCTAGAATACAAGTCGTGCTTTACCTCTTTTATTTTTTTGTTGGAGGGGGTCCTTATATGTTTGTGTGTGTGTTTCAAATGCCCCTTTGAAATGCAACGTTCTTTTTTTTTAATCCCCTGTAGTTTCTCTGTTTTTATTAAAGACTGTATATGCACTGATAATTCTCATAATCTTCTCCTGTGCAAAATGCTGAACAGGCGAGTCATCAGCAACGGCCTCTCTTACTGTATCTTAACTAGCCCAACATTTTAGATTTTTTTCGATTCTGACGAATCTCTCTACGAGAGTCTAAAAGATAACTCCGCCCCTAACGTCGAAGAAGCAACCTTGATGCCTTTATATCACTCTTACCTTGTACAAATGCAAAATCTAAGCTGCTTTTAATGTTGCCCCACTTCTTTGTGACGTCTGCGGAACCATATTAAACACCTGCAGGGCTTATTTTTCAATAAAAAAGGTATTTTAATCAACTCAGTTTCTGAATCCTCCATTGTAAATGCGGTAAACGGCGCAACAGAATATTGCCCGCGCCCCTAGCGGCCAGGGTTCTCTTGCGCATTTACAATGGAGAGAAAAGCAAGATGGCCGCCAGATTCCGAGACAGAGTTGATTAAAATACCTTTTTTATTGAAAAATAAGCCCCGCAGGAGTTTAATATGGTTCCGCAGACGTCACAAACAAGTGGGGCAACATTAAAAGCAGCTTATATTTTGCATTTGTACAAGGTAAGAGTGATTTAAAGGCATCAAGGTTGCTTCTTCGACGTTAGGGGCGGAGTTATCTTTTAGACTCTCGTAGAGAGATTCGTCAGAATCGAAAAAAACCTCTACGAGAATCTAAAAATTTGGGCTATATCTTAACTATCTTGATAATGAGCCTCCAGAGAGGCCTAAAAAGTTAATGTGGCTTGATAAATACTGAATGTAGCCCATACGCCATTCCTCTGTGCCTTTAACCCGTTTAGAACTAACTGAGGCTGAGGCCAAATCTACAAATGTCTTCTAAATCCTGACAGTTTTCTGAAAAAGCTATGTTTCTATGTCAGTCGTTCTTCGATTTTTCAAAAATAGCAGACCTAATGAAAATGTCTCTAGGTCAGTGTGGTTCTCAAAATTATTCATGGCATTAAGGACCCACAAACATATATGAATCTGTCCCTCCCCATCTCAAAATGTTTTGTTCTATAATCTATAGGGACCTCCCCAGAAACACAGATTTGAGTTAAAACTGTAGCTCATAGCAGATCTACAAGCTCATATAGCAGATCTACAAGCTCAGATGCACCGATGTGGAGCTTAATATCTGCTATTTTCGAATAGCCTGACACAACAATCTAAAATTACAGATGCTTTTCCGGTTTTAATGGGCTAGATTTAACATTTGGAAAACTATAACAACTTTCACAAAATTTAAATGAATGGAAGCCTCGCAACAAACAACCAAATTAATCAACGACTAATAACAGCTGTTTCAGAGACTGAGCATTAGCGAGACAGAAATAGCATCCCTCTCCCGCTAATTGGAGCAAATTAATGATTTTGATTTTGCTGCACATAAGCTGACTCAAGGCAACCATTGCAACTAATCTCTATCAAGATATGCTCTGAAGGATGCGGAAATGAAAGCGCCAAAAAAAAGAATGGATGGAAAATGCAGATGCATATTTGAGGGGGAATACATTTCCATGCTGATTCCCTGAATTGCTACTTTTCTAATCGACTTTGATGCATGGCCGAGGAACACAGATTCTTGGCCGGGTTGCCATGTCTACTCATTATAAGCGACTCTGGGCTTATTTTTCTATAAAGTCCCTTAAATTGGTAATTGTGCCTTTTTTATTAATTGTATTTTTTATTTTGTTAATATTACTTATTTTTTGGGTTGTTTTTTGTTGAGTGTAGCCTATAATGTTGTTTTGTGGCCCGTGCGGCTGGCGTAGCCGTCTTGGGCACCTTGGCTGGTAATCAGTCTGGCGGTGTGCAGTGGGTTCGACTCCCGATCCTGACGGACTTTACTGCGTGTCTCGTTACCATTTCCTGTCAGCCTACTGTATACCTACCTCTATAAAATAAAGGCGAAAGCCACAAAAAATATCTTAAAAAAAGAAGGTATTGTTCATGTCAAAGAACCCCACTTTAATCCATTAACTTATTTAGCCTACTCAGGGTCAGGGCTCAGCTGCTCTGAGAGCAGAATTCAAAAGCTGCCCTCAGAGCAGCAAATTCACATGGTTGTATATGTATATATGTTAAAGCAATAAGCCACAAGAGGTCTCAGGTTACTGTCTATTTTATAATAGCTGAGAGGCGTATACAGTAGGTAGACCCGACGTGATAGCGGAGGGTCTTCTATACCCTCTCAGCCATTATAAAATACACGGTAAGCTGGGACCTCGCGTGGCTTATTGCTTTTCTAAAACGGTTACAAACATATAGCAATCTTAACTAAATACAACTATTAAATTCACAAAAGTAGCTACGCTTTGCGCCCACCAGAGCGAACCACACTTCCTTGTTTTGCTCGGCAAGCAGGCTCTTCTCTTTCAGGCCTGGTTTCATAGACCTGGGCCTACATGGCCGCTTGTTTCTCTCACAGAATCTGGCAACACAAGCGGCTTGGCCACAGCGCCGTGGCCCATAGGCTAGTTGAGAGCGCTGTAAATCATTACTGGCTTGTAGAACAGGAAGGCTGGGACAGGACAAAGAACAGAACAGGAAGGCTGTGGGGTAAAAAACAACTGTCAGTAACTAATGTTGGCTATTCAAAGAAGTATATATATTATACCCTACTAGCCTTTGGTAGCACTCCAGGAAGACATGGCAATCTTGGCATTGGAACTAATCACATGATTTACCAAATCCAGTGTGTACACTGTTCAGGAATAGGACTTTGGAACATACAATGGCGATAAGTCAAGTGAAAGACATCACAATAATAACACTCTAATGTAATTACAATGCAAGAATAGTATGACTATATATGGTTAACAGGTTGGTTGTATAGTGTTGTACAGGGACATGCACAGAAGGGGGCTTCAGCCCCTGCCCTTTCGTAAAAAACAACTGCCCTTTTCAGACCACGAATGCAGCATTTACTATATTGTGAACGTGAACAGTATTTTGCGCTGAACAAATTTGTTTAGTAATTAATCCATGTCGTACACACCGCATCTCCACTAGCTAAAGAGTGCTGGGTTGCGCCCCGAAAATAGCTGATCTAAAAGCTCTAGATCTGCTATTTTCGCTATTTTGGTCCAAAGGTGCCCTCTTAGGGGGAACACTCTCTGCTTGGTGTTGTAGACTTGTAGTCGAGTCCACTTAACCCATTTTGGGCGGGAACCCCTTTTAGTGTTGCATTATGTAATGGTTTAGATATTGAAAAATAGCAGATCTACAAGCTCACTATTTTTGAAGAATCGTGAAAAGTGACATGAAAGTGTTTGAAAAACAGCTTTTTCAAGAAAACAGTCAGGATTTAGAAGACATTTGCAGAATCGTTCCCAGGTCAAAATGGGTTTTAAAGCGATCAGGTCTGAGGGGAAGGCGGGCAAGTCTGAGTCGACTTTGGAGAATATGGAAAAGGTGTGAAGCTACAGTACATACAGTATACTATATATATATAGACTATAGACTTTAGTGACATTGAGATATTTGAGAACGATGAGATGCGAGCCGAATCAAAGTGACATCCAGTGGGATTGTTTACACTGCTCTACACTGTTTACACTACTCTGCTGTGATTGCCTTCTTGAAGTAATTCCATTATGTCTAACCGCCTGCTCCTTCTGGGCGTTAGACACAGACTATAGGAAGAGGCATATAGCAGTGAATAATGACTATTCACCTGCCTCCTATACTGGCTTATTGGATGAGTTTCCCCTTTTCCCTCTGTAATGAATATTCATTCATTGCCGAGAGATCGGTCCAATGACCTTTGCGACAAAATGATGAAAAATGTTCTCTCCACGCGATGACAAATACAAACCACCGATACGTTTTCACTGCATGTTTCTCATCGTCTTTGTCGGGTGGAAACTTATGTCCAAAACTGTTACTTCCAACAAAAGAACACACCTGTGTGAAGTGAGGAGCGCTAATATATAACTCATGTTGATTAGGTGATGTAATAGTGATGTAAAACAAACGGTGCCAACACAAACATTAAACGCCATTAGCAATAAAGAGACAATATGACTAAACGACACATTTTGACGTACATTTTCCCTTCATTGTCGATGCGTTTACTAAACAAACTTTGAGCTAAAGACAAACATTAAACCTGTGTATAGGCAAAAACAATCACACCGTAATGTGAAGTGAGCGGTCCGTTGGAGGGTTGTAATGACCCCTCCTTCCTGGCCTGTGTGCGTGCGTGTGCGTGTGTGTGTGTGTGTGAGCGCACGTGCGTGTGTGTGACCCCAATCAGCTGCAGCGATCAATGGGTCGTACTCTTTTTTTTGTTTATTGGTTTTTTCATAGAAGCATTATTGAAATACTGAGTTTGAAAAATAATAATTAACATTAACAGCTTCTCTTAAATAAACCCCACAAGTATGACATAAAAGAGTAAACACATTACATTTTCACCCCAAAGAAAAAGGACAACAGAAAACAAGACAAACAAACCTTAAATACAAGATCAGTAAAAGTTGAAAAATAAAAGGCAGACAAAAACAGACAAAACAACAGTACCCAACATCCTATATTAAAAGAATGTAGGTACATGATACATCCATAATCCAATACAATACAATCCAATCACAGTATAAGCTATTTTTAAAACAAAAGTCCAGCAGACCTCATTCATCCCCAAGCAGAGACGGATTCAAATTCTGAATGAATTGAAAGAATGGACCCCATATCCTCCCAAACCTATCGGAAGAACCATTCAAGGAGTGTCTAATCTTCTCCAGTTTTACACAGTACAAGGTGTCCCTAACCCGATGAGTGTGAGAAGGGGAAGTGGGCGATTAGGCACCACTCAAAAAAAAGAAAAGGTAGTAAATCCACAAGCTCGAAAAGCAGCATTCTGTACCTCGATCCGAGGTACATTCGAGTCTACTACTAGCATGACCAAGTAGGGTGAAAAAAGTTAAAAAACACAAAAGGATAACATTATGGAGATGAGAGGTGTTTGACTGACATCGACGCTATATACATTCCTTCAGCCACACATAACATTTCTTCTTCTCGTGGAGAGGACATTGTGTTTTTCTACCTCGTTTCTCTTCTCATCTCGTACAGAACGACAATTCTCGTTTTTTTTAATCTGGGATGTGCACACTCACTGCTCACTGCTCTCTCAGCATGTTGAATCACACAGCCCACTTGTCTGCAATACCCTGCAGTATAGTTACAATGGCTTTGATGAAACATTCTCATCTTCCGCTGGCTGCATGGCGCCCTTTCTAGTTTGGCAGCTCCCAGTCCCTTCTCTAACTGATTGAAATTCCCCCGGTGTCTGACGGTGTAATCTGAGACGGGACGGGAGGTCTTCTTCGGGGACAATGGATGCCATTTTAGGCGTTTGGCGTCGGGGTGTATAAGGTCACATTCATACCAGAGAGCTAGCTTTGCTGCGATTAAAACGAATCCTGCTGCGCATTTTCAGAAAGTGCACTTCGTTTGGCAGGTGTGAAGGCTCATTCGAATCCTAATGCGTATCAAAGAACCGCATTATACTCCGAGGAAAAACGGGGGTTTCGCTTCGCTTCCAATCGCACTTGATTACGATTCGGTGCAGGTGTGAATGCAATCCGCAGTAAATAAAGGAAATGAAGCAAACAATGTGGCGGGTGAGGAGCTGAACAGTTGGAGACGGAGAAGGCATATTTTACGCAGCGCAAAGATGTCCCGTTACCGTTATACCGTCGATAGACGTGGTCGAATGAGGAGACTGAAGCCCTGATCAAAATGAGATAAACACTGCAGTGCAGTGTAATAGTATTATAGCCTACAGAATATTCTGTCTGTCTGTGCGTGCCGTAAACATGGAGTGCTGTCACTGTGTGGGGAGTAGGAACTTGCATCTCAATAAACGTGTAAACATTTTGCGCTGCTGTCTGTTATATCGGTGCGCTCAGCGCTGTGCCTCCATGCCCAAAAGAACAGTGTGTGGCTGCGTGCGTATAATGAGAGAGAGGGGGGGGGGGGGGGGTCCATCCCAGACGGCACGACACATGCACGTTATGAGTATAATTTTATCACCATAGATTTCACTGTGTAGGCTAGTTTATGAATGGAACACATTGATAAAGGTCCCCCCTGCTGCGTTTCCAATTTCTGCGGATGACAGTGTGAAGGCAAACCGCAACAAATTAAATATGCAAGAATCCCAAATTCTCCGCCCATACGCATTGAGTCTACCGAAGTATTAGGTGAGAATGTGACCTAAGTATGCCACTCAGTCCACTGCTGGAGGTAGGCCTACTTGTGAAACGATGCTCGGCATAGCAGCCAAACGGCTGTACAATAAAATACCAGTATAATAAAAAATGTAGAAGGGCCAGATGGTCCGGAAACTTATAAATGTACAATAAAACCATGGTAATTTATGTAGGCTACTTTACACTGTACTAATTACTTACAAATTACAATGATTGTTGCTTTTATTATGTTCTATATAGCATATTACTGTATGCTCCTAACTGTTTAATGTTGAAATATACAGTATGAACAATGCTTCTTGTAAGTGAGAATAACACAAGAAATGATGTGAGAATATTATGTGATACAATACTAGATACTGTAGATGCATAAGTGTGTTCATAAAGATTCAGAAAGATGTAATAATAATAACACTCATTCACTCATCTCTCTTCCATCTCCGGCATGTAAATCTCATAATTGAAGTTGTGTCTGAATAGACCCAACGCCATTCATTTACCATTTGGATTCAGACTTTTGGTGGTTTTCGCAATTATCAGTCCTGAGCCGACGAGAATCTATAATTGCTTTCCTAATTGCCTCTTTGTGCACAAGCTGCTGACCCAATTAGTTATGGAAACCGCAGCGTTGTGTTAAGAGTATCACTCCTTAACCACTGCCACTGTGACTCCTTGATGAATATTTCAAACTTGCGTCTGGCAGTCAATCCGTTCCGTGTTTGTAATGTGTCAGGCCTGCACAAGTTAATTGCATTGTGAACTCTGTGATGACACCACTGTCTGTCAAGTAACAGCCACACACACACACACACACACACATGCACGCACGCCACACACGATGCGTGTCTGACTCTCCCAGTGCTCCACCCCCGGAGGAGTAGACACGGCTTAGCTCCGCTCTACAGACTGACGTCTCCTCTCTCTTTCACACACACACACACACACACACACACACACACACACACACACACACACACACACACACACACACACACACACACACACACACACACACACACACGGAGTCAGAGAGAGGGCCACTGCAGGGAGGAGAAAGGATTATAGGCTACTAACCTTGTAACCATAAAAAGCTTTGCTGTTTTTCTTTCATCTTCAATTAACTGTGTGTCAGCCGTTTTTTCCCCCCATCCTGACCAGCCTAATATGATTATTGCATGTTGGCTATAATTAGTTGCCAATAATTTTATTGTTGGCCAGTGTTTTGAGACATATTGTCTTTTATTGCTATAAAATGAATGGTAAAAACAAATTCTACATGCATTAAAAAAAGTGGACAGTGATCTTGAAAGTGGCAAACAAGCTTTGGAGAGTTTGGGCAGCAGATCTACAAGCTCTCAACATGTCATGCTGCAATGTGCTGTGGGCTTGTAGATCACCAATTTTGATAAACTAGTAGTGCCTCTACAGCCCATTGGGCACTGACCTACTTGGAACGATGCAAGTTGGAAATTAATGCCCCACGCAGTAATTATGTCTGTCTCCCTTTTATGCCCATATATGGAGTTCTTTGTAAGGCATGCCCAAATAGGGAGTATAGGCAGCCAGCTTCTGTCTTCTGTGTCAGGCATGCCCAAATATGGAGTGCTGTGAGGTCAGAACAGGCCAGCTCCATATATGGATGCTGGGCATGGGCCCGGTCCAGAGCCCGGGCAGAGGCCTTTTTGGGGCGGTTCTGGACAATTACACACACACACACACACACACACACACACACACACACACACACACACACACACACACACACACACACACACACACACACACACACACACACTTGGTGCATTCATAGATAAATATATAGATAGTTACATACATAGATACATATATAATTATGCTGCTACAGTACATGCAATTTAAAAAAAAGCTGCATTTGATGGAGGGGGGAAGTGTTACTGAAACGATGTTGGTGCTTCTTGCACTTCCTTTTTTATAAGCGATAAATATCAATAATGCATTTCAAGAAATTCTTGTGTTGGAATTTATGTTACTGTAAAAACTTTTTTTTTAACTTAAATAATCGGCTCATAATATCGGCTATCGGCTTTTTGATTTGTCCACTAATCGGTAATCGGAAATATCGGCCAAAAACCATATCGGTCGATCACTATAGTCAAAACCCGGGAGAAAAAATCAATAGCGTAAAATGAATACCGTAATTTCTGGACTATAAGGCGCACCTGAATATAAGCCGCACCAGCCAAATTTAGGGGAAATCCCAAATATGTACGTATACAAGCCGCACCGGACTATAAGCAGCAGGTGTTTTAATGTTTAATTACCATATGTAAAGGTTTCCGCACGGTCGCCCCTTTACCATCCTGCCCCACTATTATACTGATTATATAAAAAGTATTATCATATTAATTTATCATTGTTAAGTTCACTCTGCATATCCACGGGCATAATAGCATGATGATGCCATTACAAAAAATGGGCTAAATCAGGAGAAATGTGTTTAATAAAACGAAATTAACTGCTAGAAGGAAGGTCCTAAATTAATTTAATTAAGCAGTGACCGTCTCTGTGTCATGTTATTCTTTCTTAATTTTAGTATAGAGATCGACTACTTCTCCAACCTACTAATCCATTCATCCTGGCTGATTGTTTTCATATCATATACAAGCCTACTGTACGTGGATTTGTGTGGGCTGCAGTGGCAGCATTCAAGACACAGTCCCTCGCAAAAGAGGAAAACATTGAGATTTGGTCTGGTATTGCAGAATTGGTTAAGGGCAGTGTTTAATCATTATTATTATTATTATCATTATTTATTTATTTTTTGTTTCCATTGCACAGTAGTAGGAGTAATGACATTTTGTGGCATCTTTGGTCTGGGGGGGGAGGGGTGGGTGGGATTGTTTGTTTTTGTTTTTGTGTTTCTTGCTTTTGCTGTTATGTGTTGTTTTGTGTTTTGTTTTCTTTAAGTCATTTATGATGTTAACGTGTCTTATTGTGTTTTTTGTCTTAAAATAAAAAAACATTTGATAACAAAAAAAAAAGACACAGTCCCTCCTCACTCTGCCCAAATGTAGCCTGCTAGCTAGCAAGCCTAGCATGTAATATTAAATAACCTAGCCATTATAAAGACCAAAGGAACTATATGTGGTTGTAACTTACTGTGAACATTTTGGCTTGTATGAATTGAATGAATAACATCCCATTGTTTTTCAAACAGCGCTGGCCTCTCCTCCGTGCCTATAATATATATATAAATCCATTCCAAAGTAACGTAACATGCTAATGCTCTGCTGCTCCGTAGAAACGTATTGCACAACGAAAATAGCAGATCTACAAGCTCACAAGGCGTCCATCCGTGAGGCAGTGTAGACTTGTAACTTTGACAACAGCTGTTGTGAATTTTGGCCAATCAGAACGGCAGCTGCAAAGAGCCTGCATGCATGGACCGGCCATAGATAGATTTAGAAGGCCCCCTAGTGGCCGATACGTTAGCTCAGAGCCTTAGATGGCTCTGCTTTAGCTGTAAAAAAATCCATAGATAAGCCGCACCGTTGTATAAGCCGCAGGGTTAAAATCATGGGTAAAAAGGTGCGGCTTATAGTCCGGAAATTACGGTACTTGTTTACACGTGTCACCTGATGGACAGTACACGCACGCACAATGTCAACTACCTATTACGATAAGATCGTCCCAATTGGAGGGGAATAAGGGACAGTATATGTCCTAGCGGAGAGAGCAAGTTGACAGAGATAAAGTGATAAGAGTGAGAGACTTACATAAAGAAATTGTTGCAGTCGGTCGGTGTGTGTGTCTCTTGGTTTCCTCTGTTGCTATTGTTACCTGTTGACAGCTGTGTTGTCTCACCTCCCCATGTGATTACTGTACTAGTTTTCTTACATGCTGTATGCATGTTATGGTGTTTTTAATTTGAAGTTCCATGGCTGAGGGAAGTACGGGTGCTGGGGGGTCTGGAGCACCCCCTCCCACCAGGCACATACTCTCTTTTTCAGAGACCAAACTCGACGATTCCGTTCATGATTCCGAAATTGAAATTAAAGGGTATAATATTATTAGAAAGGACAGAGATCGCTCAGGGGGTACAAAATAGTGTGATTTTTTTTATTTTAAACTGTCACATTTTGAAGTACACATCATTTCAATCAGGGTTTTCAATGTTTTTCAGGCCAATATTAGCTGAGAAAGAAATGAAGCAGTGGGAGGACATTACTATGAGGGTGACGGTGGCTGGATGGTAACCGCAAGGTAACATCTTCGAAAAGATTAAAGTTTGAATTGTCTCGCCTGGCGTGCCATGCACGAGCCAGCGTCTCCAGGATACTGTAGGGCCTAACTATTCCATCCTCCACTGGTTAATATTTGGCCAATTCTTTTTAAAGGTATATTCAGTGATTTCACTTCATTCGAATATCACCTCTTTTTTTATTTGTTGTGATAATCCTCCCTACTATAGAGTGTGCTGACCATGTAAGGAGTGCCTCCCTGTCCCCAGTTAACCCCTGGGGGTCAAAAAACCTTAGGTTTCGTTTTTGGCTAGGTGGCCCAGCCTTCATCCAATCAGGATAGAGAGGGGCCTTCTGCCAATCATGATCGAGCAGGGACGGGCCTTGGTGACGGTGTGTGTGCTGTTGGCCTGTTGCGTGTCCGCCCCCACTGTAGTGCGTGCATGTGCACATCTTGTTACAGGGGGGGGAACGGGGGGAATTTCCAAATCACCCAAATCACTAATGCTCCATTAAATAAATACAAAATATATATTAGTGTGAAAGATGCATTTTGGTCTCAAGGGAGAGCGGATTGCCATTGATGCGGATGACAGCAGTGGGAGTCTCTTTTCCATTCCCCTCAGGAGTTTTGATGGATATGGAAATGGCAGAGATTTGACAGCGGCAGCAGAACACCACTGCACTGCTGAACCTGTGGCAGGCTATATAAATATTTCAGAAAATATCAATCGGGCATGTTTATTGTAGTGTCATTCAGCTTCACTGCTTCTTGGCATCATCGGGCAGGTCTCCAGATGAAAAGACTGATTTTATAGCTGCATTCCCACTATAGCCTTCTTCTCAGAGCATCATTCAAGGCACTCTGTTGGAAGCTGCTGAATAACACCAATCATCATTATATCAACCTCAGGTTTTCATTGTCCACTCTTGATTCTTTTCAAAATATATGTTGTGCCACAGGGACCTCCAGACATTCTGCAATAAAAAGGTTTAAAACAAAATAATTAAATAAAAAAGATTAACAACTAGAAAAAGTGCCCTTCTGGGCACAGGTCTCCACCAGGATAGGAATGTAGGACATTACAGCTTGCCTTCATCTGGTGGTTGGATAAAAGGGCAACAAAAGTAAATTAGAGGTAAAAACACTTTTCGGCCAGTTATAGCGCCACCTTGAGGCTGAGTTGAAATTGTTCATGTGGCATTTCTTCCTCGGCCTAGTGGGAATGTGCGTGCACAATTTCACGGAAATCACGCGATGATTTGCAGCATTTTGTTTGAAACTGAGCACTCCTGTGAACTTTGGAAGCCAATCTTAACCAATCAGGATGGAGTCTGAGAAATCTGAAAGACCCGTTTCGTTGAATGGCTCTAGAGAGACTGTGTACCAATTTGCGCAATGTTTGGACAAAATCTGTAGGTGTACTGTGCAAAAACTTGTTTTGCACAAAGCGGCCTCCTGGTGGCGCTATAACAGGCCGTTCTGGAAATTTTGGGGCAGAGGTTCATCGTTGGCATCCAGGGAGTGTGTGTGCAAAATTTGGCATCGACCGGGTTGTTTTGCACAAAGCGGCCTCCTGGTGGCGCTATAACAGGCCGTTCTGGAAATTTTGGGGCAGAGGTTCATCGTTGGCATCCAGGGAGTGTGTGTGCAAAATTTGGCATCGACCGGGTTGTTTTGCACAAAGCGGCCTCCTGGTGGCGCTATCATATATTATCTACCACTGAAAGCAATGCTTGGAATGAAAGAAGCGAGACATTCCCCTTTAAGCTTCACCCAGCTGTATAAGGCTACATATTTTATAGTTTTGCACACCAGATGCAATTTAGAACATGGGACATCGTCATGGATATATATCATATAGTTTAAGTACAGTCAGACAGCATCTGTCTAAATGTATAGAAGCTGTGCTGTATGTGCAATACAGATGAGTTTATCAGAGATTCTGTCACAGACCTCCTGCACTTCCTATCTCTCAAATGTTAGTATACATAATCATATCCATGTTATAGCCACCTGGTCTGACATGTCTCTAACTAACGGAAGGATTAGTTTCTTAGGACGAGTTCTAAGAAACCATGTTTCCACAGAGCAGCCAAAGTGTGATTCATAGGCTAATGATAACACTGCGCGCGCGCACACACACACACGCACGCACGCACGCACGCACGCACGCACGCACACACACAGTCACACACACAGAGCTAGAGAGCAAAGTGTGTCCCTGTATGTGTGAATGTGGGAATTAGCTTGTTTCTCCACCAGGCAGGCAATCAGAAGAACTGAACTGTGCTCCCTTGATCTTTGTAACAATATAGTGTGTGTCTGCCTGAGCAGGTGGTTGTCTTCCATACAGACATCCTCTCTTGACTTTTTCAGGAAAGGACTAATTGACATTCTTCAGTGACACATGCAGCCAGTCCTCTCGTTCCATGGTAATTTGTTCAACTTTGTTTTGGTGCTAGTATACCTACAGTCTATGTGCTGCACAGGGAGAAATATGTGGCCAAGGCTGTGTTTCAAAGGACAAACAAATGCAGGAATTTTGTTTACAAAAAGCTAAAGAAACGTTAGGTCGTCTGTTCAACTATTGACAATAAACTATGGTTGGTGTTGCTCAAAATTCAGACCTGTGAAAACATCAGACAGACGCGAGTGAGAGCCAACATTCAGTGTTCAGCTAGCCCATGACAGTAAACAATGTAGGGCTCCTCTCAGATACACTGACTACAACATAAAACACAGTGTGCATAATCTTTCACGCGTATCTTTCACTCAATGTAATTAACCAATACAATAATTAGTTTGCTATGAAGATTCGCTGCTTTCATAGGACATGAAAAAACTAAAATAAAAAAATCCACAATGACAGTTATTCTAATAAACAGCTTTTGGTGCATGGGTAGGGCATCAATATTATATCGGAAAATCGGTATCGGCATTCAGCATGTCTCAAAATCAAATCGGATCAGGAGAAAAAAATCAGGACACCCCTAGTGGTCACCTACTCATGTATAGTAGAAATAACTACCTGTTGCAAAGGTTGTGTTGTGTTGTGTTACCATATTATGAGATTGAATGAAAATGTGATTTACTACTCTAACATTTCTTTCTTTCTAGTTCTATATTTCTGTTGTGTATTCTAGTGTTCTAGTTTTATAGTGTTTTACTTTTCTGTTATGTTCCTTTTATTTTGTAGTATTTAGTGTGGTTACTGTTACCTGTCTTCAGTGTCTTGTCTCACCTGTGATAATTAGTTTTCTCCACCTGTGTCCTGTCTCCTAGCCAATCCCTGTGTTGATTATCAGTTGAGTTCACCTGTGTCCTTGTGTATTTATACCCCCGGGCCCTGTTCTTCCCAGGGTTTCCTTGCTAGTACGTTGTGAAGTGTTGTGTGCATCATTTCCTTATAGTTATTCCTTGTGACTTTGTTATTCGTTTTTGAGTTATTAATATTCAACACTTTGAAACGACCTGCTCTGCCACATCCTGCATTGAGTCCTATATTCTATCTTGACTTGAACAGTGACAAGGAGAGACACAACACCAACACATCTTGTTAACAAGTACAGTAGAGATACTATAGCATATGATATAGAAACAGCATACTGGTATTCATAAACACAGGCTAGGCCCAAGTAAAATGCATTAACTGCATATGGTTTGGGCTATATAGTAGAGAGTTAAGCCATAATCACATGGTTATATAACTCTAACATAGAAAGACAGTATCAGAGTAGAACAGTGACATGGATAGAGTTTCCACAACCACACAGACAAAACCACATGGTTTGGGACAGAAATTGCCAACACTGGAAAGATGTGAAATCAGAAATGATTATAATTTGGTCCAATTTTACCCCAAGACATAATAAGCAACCCTATAGCCAATGTTTACTACAGGGATGGATGTGGACCTAAAGCCACAATTACCCAATACCCACCACCACCATTGTGGCAAAACAAGATGTGAGGTGATATGTATGTATAGGAAACTCTAATTTATCTTGAAATATCTTCCAAATTATAATAAATGTGAACTCATTATCTTAACTAGAAAAAGTGTCCTTCTGGGCACAGGTCTCCACCAGGATAGGAATGTAGGACATTGCAGCTTGCCTTCATCTGGTGGTTGGATAAAAGGGCAACAAAAGTAAACTAGGGAGTTGGCATACAAAGTTATCCACAGATCCGTGCAGTTAGAGGTAAAAACACTTTTTCTTATCTGGCCTAGGTGTTCCAGTCCGCTGGCGCAGACAGAGGGTTAACCCATTCAGGCCTGACGTCGAAATTTTTAAGTTTTCTAAATCATGACAATTTTCTGAAAGATTTGAGGCACATTTTAACGATTTTTCAAAAATAGCAGACCTTCAAGTTCATAGCGCGCCACTCGGTGGCGCGCTATGAGCTTGTAGATCTGCTATTTTCCAATAGCTAAATTATAACATAATGTATGTAACCACCAAAAGGGGTTCCCGATACAGACAGACGGGGGGGTTGTAGAAATAATCACTCATCACTAATCCAACACGGTTCGCTACGGCTTTGAGAAGATGGTAACATCTTCGAAAAGATTAAAGTTTGTTCAAATCTCAGAACATAATCACTAAATGTAACTTTAGTAATTAACAGATTCTGTGCATGGTAAATTATTCAGTCTTATAGGCGTGGAAAGAAAACAAAAAGAAAACATGCTGCAGTATATATATGTCTCAGGGTGTGTTAGGGTACGTCCAAATCTGTTACTTTTCAGGATTCAAATGAAAAAATAGCAAAAGTACCCAATCTACATAAGCTCAAAACTTTAGATTTGGGCACAGGTCTCCACCAGGATAGGAATGTAGGACATTACAGCTTGCCTTCATCTGGTGGTTGGATAAAAGGGCAACAAAAGTAAATTAGAGGTAAAAACACTTTTCGGCCAGTTATAGCGCCACCTTGAGGCTGAGTTGAAATTGTTCATGTGGCATTTCTTCCTCGGCCTAGTGGGAATGTGCGTGCACAATTTCACGGAAATCACGCGATGATTTGCAGCATTTTGTTTGAAACTGAGCACTCCTGTGAACTTTGGAAGCCAATCTTAACCAATCAGGATGGAGTCTGAGAAATCTGAAAGACCCGTTTCGTTGAATGGCTCTAGAGAGACTGTGTACCAATTTGCGCAATGTTTGGACAAAATCTGTAGGTGTACTGTGCAAAAACTTGTTTTGCACAAAGCGGCCTCCTGGTGGCGCTATAACAGGCCGTTCTGGAAATTTTGGGGCAGAGGTTCATCGTTGGCATCCAGGGAGTGTGTGTGCAAAATTTGGCATCGACCGGGTTGTTTTGCACAAAGCGGCCTCCTGGTGGCGCTATAACAGGCCGTTCTGGAAATTTTGGGGCAGAGGTTCATCGTTGGCATCCAGGGAGTGTGTGTGCAAAATTTGGCATCGACCGGGTTGTTTTGCACAAAGCGGCCTCCTGGTGGCGCTATCATATATTATCTACCACTGAAAGCAATGCTTGGAATGAAAGAAGCGAGACATTCCCCTTTAAGCTTCACCCAGCTGTATAAGGCTACATATTTTATAGTTTTGCACACCAGATGCAATTTAGAACATGGGACATCGTCATGGATATATATCATATAGTTTAAGTACAGTCAGACAGCATCTGTCTAAATGTATAGAAGCTGTGCTGTATGTGCAATACAGATGAGTTTATCAGAGATTCTGTCACAGACCTCCTGCACTTCCTATCTCTCAAATGTTAGTATACATAATCATATCCATGTTATAGCCACCTGGTCTGACATGTCTCTAACTAACGGAAGGATTAGTTTCTTAGGACGAGTTCTAAGAAACCATGTTTCCACAGAGCAGCCAAAGTGTGATTCATAGGCTAATGATAACACTGCGCGCGCGCACACACACACACGCACGCACGCACGCACGCACGCACGCACGCACACACACAGTCACACACACAGAGCTAGAGAGCAAAGTGTGTCCCTGTATGTGTGAATGTGGGAATTAGCTTGTTTCTCCACCAGGCAGGCAATCAGAAGAACTGAACTGTGCTCCCTTGATCTTTGTAACAATATAGTGTGTGTCTGCCTGAGCAGGTGGTTGTCTTCCATACAGACATCCTCTCTTGACTTTTTCAGGAAAGGACTAATTGACATTCTTCAGTGACACATGCAGCCAGTCCTCTCGTTCCATGGTAATTTGTTCAACTTTGTTTTGGTGCTAGTATACCTACAGTCTATGTGCTGCACAGGGAGAAATATGTGGCCAAGGCTGTGTTTCAAAGGACAAACAAATGCAGGAATTTTGTTTACAAAAAGCTAAAGAAACGTTAGGTCGTCTGTTCAACTATTGACAATAAACTATGGTTGGTGTTGCTCAAAATTCAGACCTGTGAAAACATCAGACAGACGCGAGTGAGAGCCAACATTCAGTGTTCAGCTAGCCCATGACAGTAAACAATGTAGGGCTCCTCTCAGATACACTGACTACAACATAAAACACAGTGTGCATAATCTTTCACGCGTATCTTTCACTCAATGTAATTAACCAATACAATAATTAGTTTGCTATGAAGATTCGCTGCTTTCATAGGACATGAAAAAACTAAAATAAAAAAATCCACAATGACAGTTATTCTAATAAACAGCTTTTGGTGCATGGGTAGGGCATCAATATTATATCGGAAAATCGGTATCGGCATTCAGCATGTCTCAAAATCAAATCGGATCAGGAGAAAAAAATCAGGACACCCCTAGTGGTCACCTACTCATGTATAGTAGAAATAACTACCTGTTGCAAAGGTTGTGTTGTGTTGTGTTACCATATTATGAGATTGAATGAAAATGTGATTTACTACTCTAACATTTCTTTCTTTCTAGTTCTATATTTCTGTTGTGTATTCTAGTGTTCTAGTTTTATAGTGTTTTACTTTTCTGTTATGTTCCTTTTATTTTGTAGTATTTAGTGTGGTTACTGTTACCTGTCTTCAGTGTCTTGTCTCACCTGTGATAATTAGTTTTCTCCACCTGTGTCCTGTCTCCTAGCCAATCCCTGTGTTGATTATCAGTTGAGTTCACCTGTGTCCTTGTGTATTTATACCCCCGGGCCCTGTTCTTCCCAGGGTTTCCTTGCTAGTACGTTGTGAAGTGTTGTGTGCATCATTTCCTTATAGTTATTCCTTGTGACTTTGTTATTCGTTTTTGAGTTATTAATATTCAACACTTTGAAACGACCTGCTCTGCCACATCCTGCATTGAGTCCTATATTCTATCTTGACTTGAACAGTGACAAGGAGAGACACAACACCAACACATCTTGTTAACAAGTACAGTAGAGATACTATAGCATATGATATAGAAACAGCATACTGGTATTCATAAACACAGGCTAGGCCCAAGTAAAATGCATTAACTGCATATGGTTTGGGCTATATAGTAGAGAGTTAAGCCATAATCACATGGTTATATAACTCTAACATAGAAAGACAGTATCAGAGTAGAACAGTGACATGGATAGAGTTTCCACAACCACACAGACAAAACCACATGGTTTGGGACAGAAATTGCCAACACTGGAAAGATGTGAAATCAGAAATGATTATAATTTGGTCCAATTTTACCCCAAGACATAATAAGCAACCCTATAGCCAATGTTTACTACAGGGATGGATGTGGACCTAAAGCCACAATTACCCAATACCCACCACCACCATTGTGGCAAAACAAGATGTGAGGTGATATGTATGTATAGGAAACTCTAATTTATCTTGAAATATCTTCCAAATTATAATAAATGTGAACTCATTATCTTAACTAGAAAAAGTGTCCTTCTGGGCACAGGTCTCCACCAGGATAGGAATGTAGGACATTGCAGCTTGCCTTCATCTGGTGGTTGGATAAAAGGGCAACAAAAGTAAACTAGGGAGTTGGCATACAAAGTTATCCACAGATCCGTGCAGTTAGAGGTAAAAACACTTTTTCTTATCTGGCCTAGGTGTTCCAGTCCGCTGGCGCAGACAGAGGGTTAACCCATTCAGGCCTGACGTCGAAATTTTTAAGTTTTCTAAATCATGACAATTTTCTGAAAGATTTGAGGCACATTTTAACGATTTTTCAAAAATAGCAGACCTTCAAGTTCATAGCGCGCCACTCGGTGGCGCGCTATGAGCTTGTAGATCTGCTATTTTCCAATAGCTAAATTATAACATAATGTATGTAACCACCAAAAGGGGTTCCCGATACAGACAGACGGGGGGGTTGTAGAAATAATCACTCATCACTAATCCAACACGGTTCGCTACGGCTTTGAGAAGATGGTAACATCTTCGAAAAGATTAAAGTTTGTTCAAATCTCAGAACATAATCACTAAATGTAACTTTAGTAATTAACAGATTCTGTGCATGGTAAATTATTCAGTCTTATAGGCGTGGAAAGAAAACAAAAAGAAAACATGCTGCAGTATATATATGTCTCAGGGTGTGTTAGGGTACGTCCAAATCTGTTACTTTTCAGGATTCAAATGAAAAAATAGCAAAAGTACCCAATCTACATAAGCTCAAAACTTTAGATTTGGGCACAGGTCTCCACCAGGATAGGAATGTAGGACATTACAGCTTGCCTTCATCTGGTGGTTGGATAAAAGGGCAACAAAAGTAAATTAGAGGTAAAAACACTTTTCGGCCAGTTATAGCGCCACCTTGAGGCTGAGTTGAAATTGTTCATGTGGCATTTCTTCCTCGGCCTAGTGGGAATGTGCGTGCACAATTTCACGGAAATCACGCGATGATTTGCAGCATTTTGTTTGAAACTGAGCACTCCTGTGAACTTTGGAAGCCAATCTTAACCAATCAGGATGGAGTCTGAGAAATCTGAAAGACCCGTTTCGTTGAATGGCTCTAGAGAGACTGTGTACCAATTTGCGCAATGTTTGGACAAAATCTGTAGGTGTACTGTGCAAAAACTTGTTTTGCACAAAGCGGCCTCCTGGTGGCGCTATAACAGGCCGTTCTGGAAATTTTGGGGCAGAGGTTCATCGTTGGCATCCAGGGAGTGTGTGTGCAAAATTTGGCATCGACCGGGTTGTTTTGCACAAAGCGGCCTCCTGGTGGCGCTATAACAGGCCGTTCTGGAAATTTTGGGGCAGAGGTTCATCGTTGGCATCCAGGGAGTGTGTGTGCAAAATTTGGCATCGACCGGGTTGTTTTGCACAAAGCGGCCTCCTGGTGGCGCTATCATATATTATCTACCACTGAAAGCAATGCTTGGAATGAAAGAAGCGAGACATTCCCCTTTAAGCTTCACCCAGCTGTATAAGGCTACATATTTTATAGTTTTGCACACCAGATGCAATTTAGAACATGGGACATCGTCATGGATATATATCATATAGTTTAAGTACAGTCAGACAGCATCTGTCTAAATGTATAGAAGCTGTGCTGTATGTGCAATACAGATGAGTTTATCAGAGATTCTGTCACAGACCTCCTGCACTTCCTATCTCTCAAATGTTAGTATACATAATCATATCCATGTTATAGCCACCTGGTCTGACATGTCTCTAACTAACGGAAGGATTAGTTTCTTAGGACGAGTTCTAAGAAACCATGTTTCCACAGAGCAGCCAAAGTGTGATTCATAGGCTAATGATAACACTGCGCGCGCGCACACACACACACGCACGCACGCACGCACGCACGCACGCACGCACGCACACACACAGTCACACACACAGAGCTAGAGAGCAAAGTGTGTCCCTGTATGTGTGAATGTGGGAATTAGCTTGTTTCTCCACCAGGCAGGCAATCAGAAGAACTGAACTGTGCTCCCTTGATCTTTGTAACAATATAGTGTGTGTCTGCCTGAGCAGGTGGTTGTCTTCCATACAGACATCCTCTCTTGACTTTTTCAGGAAAGGACTAATTGACATTCTTCAGTGACACATGCAGCCAGTCCTCTCGTTCCATGGTAATTTGTTCAACTTTGTTTTGGTGCTAGTATACCTACAGTCTATGTGCTGCACAGGGAGAAATATGTGGCCAAGGCTGTGTTTCAAAGGACAAACAAATGCAGGAATTTTGTTTACAAAAAGCTAAAGAAACGTTAGGTCGTCTGTTCAACTATTGACAATAAACTATGGTTGGTGTTGCTCAAAATTCAGACCTGTGAAAACATCAGACAGACGCGAGTGAGAGCCAACATTCAGTGTTCAGCTAGCCCATGACAGTAAACAATGTAGGGCTCCTCTCAGATACACTGACTACAACATAAAACACAGTGTGCATAATCTTTCACGCGTATCTTTCACTCAATGTAATTAACCAATACAATAATTAGTTTGCTATGAAGATTCGCTGCTTTCATAGGACATGAAAAAACTAAAATAAAAAAATCCACAATGACAGTTATTCTAATAAACAGCTTTTGGTGCATGGGTAGGGCATCAATATTATATCGGAAAATCGGTATCGGCATTCAGCATGTCTCAAAATCAAATCGGATCAGGAGAAAAAAATCAGGACACCCCTAGTGGTCACCTACTCATGTATAGTAGAAATAACTACCTGTTGCAAAGGTTGTGTTGTGTTGTGTTACCATATTATGAGATTGAATGAAAATGTGATTTACTACTCTAACATTTCTTTCTTTCTAGTTCTATATTTCTGTTGTGTATTCTAGTGTTCTAGTTTTATAGTGTTTTACTTTTCTGTTATGTTCCTTTTATTTTGTAGTATTTAGTGTGGTTACTGTTACCTGTCTTCAGTGTCTTGTCTCACCTGTGATAATTAGTTTTCTCCACCTGTGTCCTGTCTCCTAGCCAATCCCTGTGTTGATTATCAGTTGAGTTCACCTGTGTCCTTGTGTATTTATACCCCCGGGCCCTGTTCTTCCCAGGGTTTCCTTGCTAGTACGTTGTGAAGTGTTGTGTGCATCATTTCCTTATAGTTATTCCTTGTGACTTTGTTATTCGTTTTTGAGTTATTAATATTCAACACTTTGAAACGACCTGCTCTGCCACATCCTGCATTGAGTCCTATATTCTATCTTGACTTGAACAGTGACAAGGAGAGACACAACACCAACACATCTTGTTAACAAGTACAGTAGAGATACTATAGCATATGATATAGAAACAGCATACTGGTATTCATAAACACAGGCTAGGCCCAAGTAAAATGCATTAACTGCATATGGTTTGGGCTATATAGTAGAGAGTTAAGCCATAATCACATGGTTATATAACTCTAACATAGAAAGACAGTATCAGAGTAGAACAGTGACATGGATAGAGTTTCCACAACCACACAGACAAAACCACATGGTTTGGGACAGAAATTGCCAACACTGGAAAGATGTGAAATCAGAAATGATTATAATTTGGTCCAATTTTACCCCAAGACATAATAAGCAACCCTATAGCCAATGTTTACTACAGGGATGGATGTGGACCTAAAGCCACAATTACCCAATACCCACCACCACCATTGTGGCAAAACAAGATGTGAGGTGATATGTATGTATAGGAAACTCTAATTTATCTTGAAATATCTTCCAAATTATAATAAATGTGAACTCATTATCTTAACTAGAAAAAGTGTCCTTCTGGGCACAGGTCTCCACCAGGATAGGAATGTAGGACATTGCAGCTTGCCTTCATCTGGTGGTTGGATAAAAGGGCAACAAAAGTAAACTAGGGAGTTGGCATACAAAGTTATCCACAGATCCGTGCAGTTAGAGGTAAAAACACTTTTTCTTATCTGGCCTAGGTGTTCCAGTCCGCTGGCGCAGACAGAGGGTTAACCCATTCAGGCCTGACGTCGACATTTTTAAGTTTTCTAAATCATGACAATTTTCTGAAAGATTTGAGGCACATTTTAACGATTTTTCAAAAATAGCAGACCTTCAAGTTCATAGCGCGCCACTCGGTGGCGCGCTATGAGCTTGTAGATCTGCTATTTTCCAATAGCTAAATTATAACATAATGTATGTAACCACCAAAAGGGGTTCCCGATACAGACAGACGGGGGGGTTGTAGAAATAATCACTCATCACTAATCCAACACGGTTCGCTACGGCTTTGAGAAGATGGTAACATCTTCGAAAAGATTAAAGTTTGTTCAAATCTCAGAACATAATCACTAAATGTAACTTTAGTAATTAACAGATTCTGTGCATGGTAAATTATTCAGTCTTATAGGCGTGGAAAGAAAACAAAAAGAAAACATGCTGCAGTATATATATGTCTCAGGGTGTGTTAGGGTACGTCCAAATCTGTTACTTTTCAGGATTCAAATGAAAAAATAGCAAAAGTACCCAATCTACATAAGCTCAAAACTTTAGATTTGGGCACAGGTCTCCACCAGGATAGGAATGTAGGACATTACAGCTTGCCTTCATCTGGTGGTTGGATAAAAGGGCAACAAAAGTAAATTAGAGGTAAAAACACTTTTCGGCCAGTTATAGCGCCACCTTGAGGCTGAGTTGAAATTGTTCATGTGGCATTTCTTCCTCGGCCTAGTGGGAATGTGCGTGCACAATTTCACGGAAATCACGCGATGATTTGCAGCATTTTGTTTGAAACTGAGCACTCCTGTGAACTTTGGAAGCCAATCTTAACCAATCAGGATGGAGTCTGAGAAATCTGAAAGACCCGTTTCGTTGAATGGCTCTAGAGAGACTGTGTACCAATTTGCGCAATGTTTGGACAAAATCTGTAGGTGTACTGTGCAAAAACTTGTTTTGCACAAAGCGGCCTCCTGGTGGCGCTATAACAGGCCGTTCTGGAAATTTTGGGGCAGAGGTTCATCGTTGGCATCCAGGGAGTGTGTGTGCAAAATTTGGCATCGACCGGGTTGTTTTGCACAAAGCGGCCTCCTGGTGGCGCTATAACAGGCCGTTCTGGAAATTTTGGGGCAGAGGTTCATCGTTGGCATCCAGGGAGTGTGTGTGCAAAATTTGGCATCGACCGGGTTGTTTTGCACAAAGCGGCCTCCTGGTGGCGCTATCATATATTATCTACCACTGAAAGCAATGCTTGGAATGAAAGAAGCGAGACATTCCCCTTTAAGCTTCACCCAGCTGTATAAGGCTACATATTTTATAGTTTTGCACACCAGATGCAATTTAGAACATGGGACATCGTCATGGATATATATCATATAGTTTAAGTACAGTCAGACAGCATCTGTCTAAATGTATAGAAGCTGTGCTGTATGTGCAATACAGATGAGTTTATCAGAGATTCTGTCACAGACCTCCTGCACTTCCTATCTCTCAAATGTTAGTATACATAATCATATCCATGTTATAGCCACCTGGTCTGACATGTCTCTAACTAACGGAAGGATTAGTTTCTTAGGACGAGTTCTAAGAAACCATGTTTCCACAGAGCAGCCAAAGTGTGATTCATAGGCTAATGATAACACTGCGCGCGCGCACACACACACACGCACGCACGCACGCACGCACGCACGCACGCACGCACGCACACACACAGTCACACACACAGAGCTAGAGAGCAAAGTGTGTCCCTGTATGTGTGAATGTGGGAATTAGCTTGTTTCTCCACCAGGCAGGCAATCAGAAGAACTGAACTGTGCTCCCTTGATCTTTGTAACAATATAGTGTGTGTCTGCCTGAGCAGGTGGTTGTCTTCCATACAGACATCCTCTCTTGACTTTTTCAGGAAAGGACTAATTGACATTCTTCAGTGACACATGCAGCCAGTCCTCTCGTTCCATGGTAATTTGTTCAACTTTGTTTTGGTGCTAGTATACCTACAGTCTATGTGCTGCACAGGGAGAAATATGTGGCCAAGGCTGTGTTTCAAAGGACAAACAAATGCAGGAATTTTGTTTACAAAAAGCTAAAGAAACGTTAGGTCGTCTGTTCAACTATTGACAATAAACTATGGTTGGTGTTGCTCAAAATTCAGACCTGTGAAAACATCAGACAGACGCGAGTGAGAGCCAACATTCAGTGTTCAGCTAGCCCATGACAGTAAACAATGTAGGGCTCCTCTCAGATACACTGACTACAACATAAAACACAGTGTGCATAATCTTTCACGCGTATCTTTCACTCAATGTAATTAACCAATACAATAATTAGTTTGCTATGAAGATTCGCTGCTTTCATAGGACATGAAAAAACTAAAATAAAAAAATCCACAATGACAGTTATTCTAATAAACAGCTTTTGGTGCATGGGTAGGGCATCAATATTATATCGGAAAATCGGTATCGGCATTCAGCATGTCTCAAAATCAAATCGGATCAGGAGAAAAAAATCAGGACACCCCTAGTGGTCACCTACTCATGTATAGTAGAAATAACTACCTGTTGCAAAGGTTGTGTTGTGTTGTGTTACCATATTATGAGATTGAATGAAAATGTGATTTACTACTCTAACATTTCTTTCTTTCTAGTTCTATATTTCTGTTGTGTATTCTAGTGTTCTAGTTTTATAGTGTTTTACTTTTCTGTTATGTTCCTTTTATTTTGTAGTATTTAGTGTGGTTACTGTTACCTGTCTTCAGTGTCTTGTCTCACCTGTGATAATTAGTTTTCTCCACCTGTGTCCTGTCTCCTAGCCAATCCCTGTGTTGATTATCAGTTGAGTTCACCTGTGTCCTTGTGTATTTATACCCCCGGGCCCTGTTCTTCCCAGGGTTTCCTTGCTAGTACGTTGTGAAGTGTTGTGTGCATCATTTCCTTATAGTTATTCCTTGTGACTTTGTTATTCGTTTTTGAGTTATTAATATTCAACACTTTGAAACGACCTGCTCTGCCACATCCTGCATTGAGTCCTATATTCTATCTTGACTTGAACAGTGACAAGGAGAGACACAACACCAACACATCTTGTTAACAAGTACAGTAGAGATACTATAGCATATGATATAGAAACAGCATACTGGTATTCATAAACACAGGCTAGGCCCAAGTAAAATGCATTAACTGCATATGGTTTGGGCTATATAGTAGAGAGTTAAGCCATAATCACATGGTTATATAACTCTAACATAGAAAGACAGTATCAGAGTAGAACAGTGACATGGATAGAGTTTCCACAACCACACAGACAAAACCACATGGTTTGGGACAGAAATTGCCAACACTGGAAAGATGTGAAATCAGAAATGATTATAATTTGGTCCAATTTTACCCCAAGACATAATAAGCAACCCTATAGCCAATGTTTACTACAGGGATGGATGTGGACCTAAAGCCACAATTACCCAATACCCACCACCACCATTGTGGCAAAACAAGATGTGAGGTGATATGTATGTATAGGAAACTCTAATTTATCTTGAAATATCTTCCAAATTATAATAAATGTGAACTCATTATCTTAACTAGAAAAAGTGTCCTTCTGGGCACAGGTCTCCACCAGGATAGGAATGTAGGACATTGCAGCTTGCCTTCATCTGGTGGTTGGATAAAAGGGCAACAAAAGTAAACTAGGGAGTTGGCATACAAAGTTATCCACAGATCCGTGCAGTTAGAGGTAAAAACACTTTTTCTTATCTGGCCTAGGTGTTCCAGTCCGCTGGCGCAGACAGAGGGTTAACCCATTCAGGCCTGACGTCGACATTTTTAAGTTTTCTAAATCATGACAATTTTCTGAAAGATTTGAGGCACATTTTAACGATTTTTCAAAAATAGCAGACCTTCAAGTTCATAGCGCGCCACTCGGTGGCGCGCTATGAGCTTGTAGATCTGCTATTTTCCAATAGCTAAATTATAACATAATGTATGTAACCACCAAAAGGGGTTCCCGATACAGACAGACGGGGGGGGGTTGTAGAAATAATCACTCATCACTAATCCAACACGGTTCGCTACGGCTTTGAGAAGATGGTAACATCTTCGAAAAGATTAAAGTTTGTTCAAATCTCAGAACATAATCACTAAACGTAACTTCAGTAATTAACAGATTCTGTGCATGGTAAATGATTCAGTCTTATAGGCGTTATGACGTGGAAAGAAAACAAAAACAAAACATGCTGCAGTATATATTATGTCTCAGGGTGGAAGCCTCATACTGTACGTCCAAATCTGTTACTTTTCAGGATTCAAATAAAAGAATAGCAAAAGTACCCAATCTACATAAGCTCAAAACTTTAGATTTGCTACTTTTGATGCTTTTGGGTGATGCTGTAGTACTGTATGTTCAAGTAGCCCGGCGGTAATTGAAGAAACAACACAACCAGTTAGAATATGGAGATGAGAGTTTTCTGCCTGACGGTGACGATTAGCAACACGAGGAGGCAACGGTTTTCTTCTGTCTGTCGGTCTGATAAGCGCTTGATCCACAGAACAAGCTGCCTTGTTTTGGTAGATACGAGATTAGATTATTCTTTCCACATGTGGAATCAATTTCACAGAGCATC
>NC_139712.1:17995211-18120211 GCF_964188405.1 Protomyctophum parallelum | reverse complement strand
GGTGGCACCTAAACCAAGAACAAATATTCTTAAATCTTCTATTATCTATAGAGCAGTAATAGGTTGGAATGCACTACCAAAGTGTATAACCAATACAAATACAAAATTCATCTTTAAAATCAAGTTAAAAGAACACCTTATGTAAATCATACTAACCAGTAACCCTGGGAAAAGAACAATTCAAATGTATAATGTGTTGAAAGTGATTTATATTTTTTATTTTTATTGCTATGTTTCTTTGTTTTTTATTTCTCCTATGTTATTTTTTTTGTTTTTGTTTTTTTTCTTTGTTTTTCTTATTTTATATTTTATTGTACTGTTTTATGTTGAGTTAGTGTTTGTAAACAATTGTAAGTATTGCCTATGTTAAATGTTTGTCTGTGTCGGACCCCAGGAAGACTAGCTTTTGTCAAGGCAAAAGCTAATGGGGATCCTTATAAACAATAAACAATAAACATAGATTGTGCATTACATTCACCCATTCACACACACATTTATACACCGATTGCGGCGGAAGCCATGCAAGGTACCAACCAGCACATCAGGAGCAATTTGGGGTTCAGTGTCTTGCCCAAGGACACTTCGACATGTAGCCAGGATGATATATGTTATACTGATCCCTCTGTCTTATTCCCCCCCAGGCTTATACTGACAGCACTTTAAACGCGCAACTGGAGCGCGTGTGCAAACTGTGAGCGTTGCAACCAGGAGAACTAAAGGAAGAGGAGGATAATCTAAATCATACGGAGTTTGGGAAAGGAGTGACAGGCTCACGACCGAGTACCCAGCCAGAGAGAGAGGCTGAGTAGCAATACAGAACTGCCGTTTATATATCGCTATTGAATTCTCCTCTGTCACCGAGTCCAGAGACAAGGTCCAGTGACCGACGGATCAACCGCCCCACCTAGGTGTAGAGTGAGCGAACTGTCTATACAGGAGATACTGAGAAGAAACCCTACAACTGTCCCCTCTTCCTTTTCTAAATAAAACGCCTTGATATAGGCCGATTGTTGTTCTGAGTCCTGGGTTCTCTGTGACAGTCACAACAATATATATATATATATCTTATTACAACAACTAGACCGCTGTAGAGCACTGAGTCGGTAACGATGGAAGTTGGAGATCCATGCCCCAGCCGGCTATGCAACGCTCGCTGTATACCCGTGTCAGAGTACCCGTTCCACTGATCTGTCTGGGTCCCTTTTATGCCCATATATGGAGATATCTGGATCTGTCTCTCTGTATTCCTATATATGGAGTTCTGTGTCAGGCATGCCCAAATATGGAGTGTCGTGATGTCAGAACAGCCCAGCTCCATATATGGACCATGGGAACCTGCATGTCCAGAGCCCGGGCAGAGAGGCCTTTTGTGGCGGTTCTGGACAACCGTGGCTCCGACCGACGTGACACATGACGTGGATTACAGCCGTACACACATACAGACAGAAACAGTTATAGATAGATAGATAGATAGATAGATAGATAGATAGATAGATAGATAGATAGATAGATAGATAGATAGATAGATAGATAGATAGATAGATAGATAGATAGATAGATAGATAGATAGATAGATAGATAGATACGACTGACATAGAAACATAGCTTTTTCAGAAAACTGTCAGGATGTAGAAGACGTTTTTAGAATAAATGGGTTAAGTAACTACGGAAACCGATGACAGTGCGACGTCACAGCATGACGTCACGAAGCCTTATATAAACTGACGTACGATTTGAGTAAGACCTCGGCAATAAATATCAATAATATCTAAAAAACTGTCTTTCCGTCTCTGAGAAGTGTTGCTGCAGAACAGCCGACACAATGACCCAGAGCTTCGGCACCGCCCCGGCTGTGGCCGAGATGACCGTGGAGATTAAACTCTTTGGGAAATGGAGCACCGACGACGTCCAGGTCAACGACATCTCCCTGCAGGACTACATCGCCGTGAAGGAGAAGCACGCCAGGTACCTGCCCCACTCCAGCGGCCGCTACGCCGCCAAGCGCTTCCGCAAGGCCCAGTGTCCCGTCGCGGAGCGCCTCGCCAACGCCCTGATGATGCACGGCCGCAACAACGGCAAGAAGCTGATGACCGTGCGCGTCGTGGGGCACGCCTTCGAGATCGTCCACCTGCTGACCGGAGAGAACCCCCTGCAGGTGCTGGTGAACGCCATCGTCAACGGCGGGCCGCGCGAGGACTCCACGCGCATCGGCCGCGCGGGGACGGTCCGGAGGCAGGCGGTGGACGTGTCGCCGCTCCGCAGGGTCAACCAGGCCATCTGGCTGCTGACCACGGGCGCCAGAGAGGCCGCGTTCAGGAACATCAAGACCATCGCCGAGTGTCTGGCCGACGAGCTGATCAACGCCGCCAAGGGCTCGTCCAACTCCTACGCCATCAAGAAGAAGGACGAGTTGGAGAGAGTGGCCAAGTCTAACCGTTAAGAAACAAAGTAAATATTAATGATAATAATAAGTCGGGGTTGCTCCCAGAAGCCGGAGTGTAGACGATGAAATGACAAAAGAAAATAAAAATACTACAAAGTGTGGAGTGGACCTAATAATAATTATATAATTATAATAATAATAATAATAATAGCTATAGAAATGCACTCTGTGGAGGTGCCAACTTGTGCCTTGCACACAAGCAGAGCGCGCAAGTACTGCTACTAACTAATCTCTATTACAAGTTACAACTGCTTTAGACCCGTTATTGACCTTATATTAATCTTGAAATGTACCTTAGTTACGTCACCATCAACAGCCAATAAGGGACCACCGTTATTTTTAAGATATTTGTTGGGGCGTTTTTTTGCCTTTATTGATAGGGTACAGTAATTACTAATTAGACAGGAAAGGGGGAGAGAGATGGGGGGGAAGACGATATTATGCTCTGGAGTTCAACGACGACCACAGCGTTTCTATAGATGCTCACTTTCTAAATGCAAGGATCACACATAGTAAATATGAATCCATGTCCAAAACGTTACTTTTAAGGATTCAAATCCAAAAAAAACAACAGTAAGCAGGTCTATACAGGTGCTTCGGGCTCGCTGATCTGCAACCCTCACAGTACGTTAACAGTGGGAATCGCTTGAATTTCATTGGCTATCGCCCAATCGCCCACTATCGCCGGGCGACGTCGCCCAAAAGATGAATTATTTGTATCGGCCGACGTTCCTCCGCCCACTTTTCGACTATCGCCTCTATCGCCAGTAGTTGCCAGTAGGGTCCCATTGACAAATAATGCACTTCCGGAACATTCGTCTGGCTGTCGCCCGCTGTTAAAACGTACTGTTAGCTTGATACTTTTGTGTGACGATGTAGTATATAGTTTTGTTAAGGTTTTTCTGCCCCGATACCAAGCATATATATTAGGATAAAAGCTAGCTTACTTTGCCCACTTGTGAGCCCTAATATAAATGACAAACAAAAAACATCTGATCTACAAGCTCACGACGCATTGCACCGCAATGTGTTTGGAGCTTGTTGATCTTCAGTGAGAGGTGCCTCCACTCCATTACGCGCACACACACACGCGCGCCAGGGAGGAGGGCTTTAGAGTGCCGTACAGTACAGTGCTGTTGCACCCACTCACAGGTGTTAATGTTAATGTTATGCTTGCCTATAACAACATGAGGCCACACCAGGCTGTAAGTGCCTAATTAACACACACAGTCATACCTTGTCCACAGCATGGCAACGCCAAAAAAACAAAAGGCATTTTTAGATTTGGTTTGGGGGCCAAAAACAACACAATACAACATGTACATGTTGAGAGAGAAACGGAGAGTGAGACGGGAGAAGAGAGAGACAGCTTCTGTGTGTGTGTGTGTGTTGTGTGCGCGTGTGTGCGTGTGCGTGTGCGCGCGTCTCAGAGCCTTGTCGTGACAGGCAGAGATGCCACAGTGCTGCTGCCGTGGCGTGGCACAGATGCATTGTGGGTGCTCACTCAGAGCATGGATTGTAGACGTCACCTAAACAACAAAGGCCGGTCTCACAACGTTACCGCGCACACACACACACACACGCACGCGCACATGCGCGTCTCTCACAACGGAGGTAGGAGGACAAGGAGACAATGTAGCTACTGCTGTTATGTTACCACACACACACACACACACACCATTGATAGAAAGACAGCGAGGATCTCACAAGTATACTCATAGACACTTGACTACAATGTAGGTACCTCTTGAGGTACACATGCACAGTACACACACACACACACGCACACAAATTGCTGATTATTTTGAAGGTTACATTACAAATGCATCACACACACACACACACCCACACACATGTGGCCTATGGAAGGATATACATATTGCTCCTTATATTGAAGGTTACATCAAAAAGGTTACATTACAAAAGCAAATTGCTAAAATGCTAATATTTTTTCAGCAGACATCTAATTCATACTTGCCGCCGGTGGGAAAGTGACTCTTAATCAAGATGGACGACTCCCCGCTATGGGTTGACACGATAATTACATTTAACTTATGATACATTTTCACACAAATAATGTAATTGTCTCCACCAGGCCGAAGGCATGGTGGGAGAGTATGTTTTGCACTCCGTCCGTCCGTCCGTGTGTGTGTCCGTCCGTGTGTGTCCGTCCGTGTGTCCGTGAGCAGCTAATCTCGGCCAACCGTTAACCCGGTCAAACTTTCCAGAACGGCCTGTTATAGCGCCACCAGGAGGCCGCTTTGTGCAAAACAAGTTTTTGCACAGTACACCTACAGATTTTGTCCAAACATCACGCAAATTGGTACACAGTCTCTCTAGAGCCATTCAACCAAACCGGTCTTTCAGATTTCTCACACTCCATCCTGATTGGTTAAGATTGGCTTCCAAAGTTCACAGGAGTGCTCAGTTTCAAACAAAATGCTGCAAATCATGAACACATCGCGTGATTTCCGTGAAATTGTGCACCCACATTCCCACTAGGCCGAGGACGAAATGCCACATCAACAATTTCAACTCAGCCTCAAGGTGGCGCTATAACTGGCCGAAAAGTGTTTTTACCTCTAACTGCACGGATCTGTGGATAACTTTGTATGCCAACTCCCTAAACGGAAGGAAAAACCTTTGCCTGGAATTTTTCACATCTGCTCTTTATAGCGCCACCAGGAGGCCGACATATGTAAAACACATTTTCTATTATTACTCCTTCAGATTTTCTCCAAATTTCACGCAAATCGGTACACATGATCTCCATAGTCATGTGATCAAGACAGGTTTGTTTGATTTCTCATATTCCATCCTGATTGGCCACGATACAGCTCCTACAGATTTCACAAATCGCCACAACTCCTCAACTCAGCGTCCGATTGCGATGAAACTTGTATATTCGTAAACAGAAGTAGCACAGGACAGGCGGATATGACAAATAACTTAAATACTGTATACAAAGATTCCAGGGGGTCCCCGGCAAAATGTAACAGCATCACACTCATTTTAACCCCCTTTTTCTAACCCATTTTGGGTGGGAACCCCATTGCTGTTTTAAGCATTGTGTTATACTTTAGCTATTGAAAAATAGCAGATCTACAAGCTCATAGCGCAGCACCGAGTGCCTAACTTGTACAGTAGGTCTGCTATTTTTGAAAAATCGTGAAAACGTGGCCCAAATGTTTGAATATATTCTTTCAGAGCGAACATTTTTAACTCAAATCTTTGCTACTGGGAGGGGGGGGGGGGGGGGGGGGGGCCTGGAACAACATATTGCCCGGACCACCAGGCAGAATCAGCTTTTGTTGCGTTGGTTTATGTGCTAAAAGAGTGACTTTGAGAGCTGTTTCCCCGTTACAATGAAAGTCAATGAGTGACTATTTTTTTTTCTTAAATTGCTAATAAACAACACAACGGAGCGAAATAACTCATGGAATGGAATAGTTTGCCCATAATAAGGTAAGAAAACAACCCAAACCTCTCAAAAAGTGGTCTTACCCTTTAAGCGTCCTCTCATAATCCTATACTTTTCAATTGAGTACTAAAGCGCGTATGTGCTCTTTGAGAACACTAAATAATGGAGCAGTGAGTGTTATCAAGGCCTGCTCGGCTCCCATGCCTTAAGCGCATGGATTAAAGCAAAATAAAAGATCACCACTGAAAAATGTTGCTAGGCCTTGCAAGTCCTAATATGTAATTTGTGAAACTGTGTGAAAGGAGCCACCACACACTAGCGTTGTGTGTCCTACACACTTAACACAATAACGTAAAAAATAATAATAATGTTTTGGTAGCCGCATACGGCTAACCAGTTGGAGAAATTGCAGATTGAGGCTATTTGAGGTTTTCTGGAAGTCTGAAACTTTTACTCCACTTACATTTATGAGAGTGTCCGAGAAAAAACACCTACTTTTATACTTTTGGTACTTCAAGTACATTTTGATGCCTGAGGATATGCGCATGACATCATCATCAAACCAGGAAGTTATGCAGGAATGCCTACTGTGTGGCAAATAACTACTTCCTGGCCTAATCTGATTGCATTGAACAACGTTAAACAATGTTAAACTCACTTTGCCTGTCGCTTTGCCACTCGATGTGCCATTCACTTTAAGCATGCGCATAACGCTCTGTACGGCAATATAGAAATAGACCGTAGTCTCTGTTACAGTAAAAGTCCCAAATGTACTTGAGTAAAAGTACAAATGAATAGAGGGTATGCAGGTGATACCATCATCAAAACCCGGAAGTACTGCAGGAAGGAACGCCTACTGAGTGGCAAAAAACTACTTCCTGGCCTTGACAGCTCATACATCCAAACAGAAAAGTCCTGTCTGATTGCATTAAACGACATTAGACAATGTTAAACTCACTTTGCCACTCGATTTGCCATTCACTTTATGCATGCGCTTACCCTCTATTGATACTTTTACTTACGTAAAGAAATTGAGAGTACTTTTTTTTTCCACCACTGCAAATGAGCACCACCTATACACAAGTTGTAGGCACAGGCAGGCAGGGACGTCCCCCAAAGGACCGGAGTCTCCGTCAGGTTGTTTACCTGCTCTGTGTGTGTGTGCGTGTGTGTGTGTGTGTGTGTGTGTGTGTGTGTGTGTGTGTGTGTGTGTGTGTGTGTGTGTGTGTGTGTGTGTGTCTGTGTGTGTGTGTGTGCGTGTGTGCGTGCGTGTGTTTCAGCTGTATCCCTCCCAGCTGCACAGTTAATGTGATTTGATTGTGAAGGCTCATTAGCCAGTGTACACACCTTTCGAGCCCTAGTTGGAGAATAGCGGATCTATACAAGCAGAGAATGTGCCAAACCTCGACACGTTGCGGAGCTTTTAGACCAGCCATTTCCGCGTGCGATGAAGGACATATTACCTACTGAGGCAGCAAAAGAGAGAACTCTATGAAGCTGCTTTCAGACTTGAATATATATTCGCCTCGGTTCTCGTCTTTGCATTGACTTTGTATGTATATAATCGCGCCACTCTAACCATCCAAGTCTGAACATTGTCCTTCCTCAAATCCTTCCTTGCAATAAAGTTGATCTCACCATAAAGTTAATGTATCTTCAAAGCTTGGCCACCGACTGTATTTTTACAGTCCGAGAGGTCCCATGAGGACAATGGGTATTTAATTGGCGTTGGCGATGCTCAAACAAAAAGAATAAACAAAAACACATCACAACTTTGGCAGGAAACGGCATGGGGAACGGAGCCTTCATTAGAGATGAATGGGTGCTGCGAGGCCAAAGGGATCTCATGGTGACGAGGGAAGAAGGGAGAGCCGTCCGTCTCTCTCTCTCTCTGTGTGCTGCAGTTATTATTACGGCCCGTGTTCTTCTTTGGAATGGACGGATATGAAAAGATGTGATGCCAAGTCCTCTACTTGATTGTACGTTTGGCGGGGGGAAAGATAAGGAAAATTAATTGTTGGAATTCTGGAATGCGTTTTCCCCCAGCCATGACCCTTTCCTCCTCCTAATGCTGCCGTTGCTGCTGTGGTTGAACCTCTGAAGACACAGTACAGGCCTTATGGACGGAGTGAGTCACACTGCACATTTGTTTGTGCTATTATGCGTTGAGACGTATTAACCCATTTAGACAAGCATACAGATTGAACATATTGGCGATGTTCTGGGCTCATTTCTGGGCACATTTCTGACTTGCTTGCTGCATCACGGACAGTTACAATATTAACGCTTCCAAAGAGAAATCAATATATTAGCGTGACTATAGCGTGAAGTTACTTTCACCTCCTGATTTTTGGGGGGAAATGCATGTTAAGTGGAACGCTCCAGAATAAAAGCTCCCTGCATTGGGCTGGGCACCACAGCGAGAGGATGCACTGACTGGAGGACTTTAGTGGCACTAAAAGTGTTAAGACCTGGAAACGCATCTGTGACGCTAAGCTCACGCTAAGCTCTAAAATAGCAGACCTACAAGCTCATAGCGCGGCACCAAGTGCTTGTAGGTCTGCTATTTTAGAAAAATCGTGAAAATGTGGCCCAAATGTTTGAATATTTATTCTTTCAGAAGACTAAATTGGTTAATTCTAAGGTCCTAATCATGCTACTACTCTAAGGTCCTAATCATGCTACTCCAAGGTCAATGTCACCCTAACGGTATCTCCTTGCAGCCATCTGCCCGCCTGCAGCCAACTTTCACACCGCAGCTTCCTGTTTGTTGCCATGGCGACCAGTGCTTGTTTTCCGGCCCCTCCGGAGCAGACAGGGTTGCCAGATCTGTCAGGCCCTGTCTGTGGCAGACAGGGTTGCCAGATCTGTCAGGCCCTGTCTGTGGCAGATAGGGTTGCCAGATCTGTCAGGCCCTGTCTGTGGCAGACAGGGTTGCCAGATCTCGTGGAGAAGTGCACGCAACCCATACCGGGTCTATGGAAAGAAACAAGCAGCCAAAAAAATATTGACTATAGAAAGTTTAACCACTTTAACCCATTTAGGCCTGACCTCGAAATTAAAAAAACATCTTCCAAATCCTCCAGGTTTCTGAAATAAATATTTTCACGATTTAAAAAAATAGCAGACCTATAAGCTTGTAGCGCGCCACATGGTGGCGCGCTATGAGCTTGTAGATCTGCTATTTTTCAATAGCTAAATTATAACATAATGTTTAAAACACCAAAAGGGGTTCCCACCCAAAATGGGTTAAACTTTAAAGCGACAAAAGTCGCACGTTGCGAGCTGGTAGATCTGCTATTTTTGACAGAAAATGTGAAGAACAACAATGTTGTACGGGGGGGGGGGGGGGGGGGGGGTCCCTGTCAAAAAATCTTTCAGTTCCTCAGGTCCTCAGGTCCACAGAGGACCCACCCCCATATTATTTTGGGGGTAAGTACAGTAGGATGAAAACGTTTAGATAACGCCTGCTTTAACCACAACTACCAATATTTGAACAAGCTAAGCGACTTTTTACCGAAAAACAAGTCAAGGTGGCTATAAAACAAAAAACAGACTTGGTAACAGTGCTGCCTGTCTACGTATAGGACAGGAAGTGGCTGTGTGTAGTACTAGTGAGCGTGCTCAGTCAGCATCAACCCGGCCGTGGGTTTATCAACGTGGAACTAACGACACAACAGACCTCACAGACCTCAGAGATGGTCGCTGCCTCGCTTCAACACAACGACACAACAGACCTCACAGATGATCGCTGCCTCGCTTCGACACAACGACACAACAGACCTCACAGACCTCAGAGATGCTGCCTCGCTTCGACACAACAGACCTCACAGACCTCAGAGATGCTGCCTCGCTTCGACACGACACAACAGACCTCAGAGATGCTGCCTCGCTTCAACACATGTTTTATGTTGCACTGCCAATAACTGAGGGGAAACGATATTTCATGTTCTTTTGTATGCAAGTACATAAGAAAATGACAAATAAAGCGATTCCGATTTCCGATTATGAATCAAAAAGACATACAGAACAACAACACTGCCAGATAACGACACTCTAAGGTCTAATGTGCTATAAACTGTAATGGACTGAGTTTACTGCAAGTCTAAACTTGACCTTTTTATTGGCCAAATTAACAATGATTGCATTGTTAATTTGGCCAATAAAAACCTGACCTGTTGCAACTAAGAGCCCGGAGCCATTTAACCGAAGGGCAATGAATATAAATATAGCCAAAGCCATCTCTGCTCTATGTGTTATTATACACGTAACACTGTTCACTTTGTGAAGTATAAACTGTCGTTGTTGCTTTGCTACGAGGCACGGTAACTAGGTGTGGGATCTACAGGGGGTTGGTTGGTCTCCCCATTGGCCGTGCGGTCCACCAAGGATACCGTACGTACGTCAGGGGGTTACTTGGTCTCCCCGTTGGCCGTGCGGTCCACCAAGGATACCGTACAGACCTCACAGACCTCAGAGATGCTGCCTCGCTTCAACACAACGACACAACAGACCTCACAGACCTCAGAGATGCTGCCTCGCTTCGACACAACGACACAACAGACCTCAGAGAGGCTGCCTCGCTTCGACACAACGACACAACAGACCTCAGAGATGCTGCCTCGCTTCGACACAACGACACAACAGACCTCAGAGATGCTGCCTCGCTTCGACACAACGACACAACAGACCTCACAGACCTCAGAGATGCTGCCTCGCTTCAACACAACGACACAACAGACCTCACAGACCTCAGAGATGCTGCCTCGCTTCAACACAACGACACAACAGACCTCAGAGAGGCTGCCTCGCTTCGACACAACAACACAACAGACCTCAGAGATGCTGCCTCGCTTCGACACAACGACACAACAGACCTCAGAGATGCTGCCTCGCTTCGACACAACGACACAACAGACCTCAGAGAGGCTGCCTCGCTTCGACACAACAACACAACAGACCTCACAGACCTCAGAGAGGCTGCCTCGCTTCGACACAACAACACAACAGACCTCACAGACCTCAGAGAGGCTGCCTCGCTTCGACACAACGACACAACAGACCTCAGAGATGCTGCCTCGCTTCGACACAACGACACAACAGACCTCAGAGATGCTGCCTCGCTTCGACACAACGACACAACAGACCTCACAGACCTCAGAGATGCTGCCTCGCTTCGACACAACGACACAACAGACCTCAGAGACGCTGCCTCGCTTCAACACAACGACACAACAGACCTCAGAGATGCTGCCTCGCTTCGACACAACGACACAACAGACCTCAGAGATGCTGCCTCGCTTCGACACAACGACACAACAGACCTCACAGACCTCAGAGATGCTGCCTCGCTTCAACACAACGACACAACAGACCTCAGAGAGGCTCGCTTCCTCCCTAATAAAATTGACAGTAGAGAGAGGAGCTTCCTGTGACGCTCATGTTTTCACCATGCTGAGAAGCAGCATTGATGTGTAATGTTTAGTATAGCAGGCAGTGGTGGAAAGTAACTAAGTACATGTACTCGAGTGCATTAATTTTGTGTCCTGAAAGTGAAAACCCTGCAACCCAAGGACCCCCCTGGCCTGGGGGTCCCCGGATTCCCTGCTGCTAACTAGTGCTCATCCTTCAAAGCATATGTTTGTTTACATGATGTGACCTGTGTATGTGTGTGTGTGTGTGTGTGTGTGTGTGTGTGTGCGTGCCTGCCTGCCTGCCTGCCTGCCTGCCTGCCTGCCTGCCTGCCTGCCTGCCTGCCTGCGTGCGTGCGTGCGTGCGGCTGTGATGAAGATATAATCAAGATGGATGATTAGCTGGCAGACAGGCTCGCTTACAAACCAATCCAATTTATCCACATTACTGTAGGTCCAATTATGTATGTACTCACCCAGCCAATCACATTACTACATAGAAGAGGCCGGACTGCACAGGGAGTCGGCAAGCAGCGTTGACAAAAACTATGATGAAAAATGTTTGTAGACTACCTTTTTATACCACCGTATTAAAAGAAAAGTTATGATGACTAAAACTATGACTAAATACATTTCGTCACCAACTAAAAACTAGACTAAAATCTTAGGGGACTGTTTGAGAAGGGATCCAGTAGAACTCATTTCATGCTTTGTTGTGAGCAAGTGTCACTCCGATCTACAAGGTCACAAAGTGAGCTTTTATTTTATTTTAGCTTTCACATCTTAGCTGTCTAACATGTGAGTAAAAGCAAATATTATTATCTTTTTTTAATATAATATGTATATATATCTATAAATGCACCTGTACGTACGTCTGTACCGTCTGTAGTAGTGTAATACTGTCTGTAATACTTGTGTCGAGTCGGTCGGACCCACGGTTCTCCATAACCGCCACAAAAGGCCGGGCGGGCTCTGGACAGGGCCCCTGCCCAGCGTCCATATATGGAGCTGGACTATTCTGACATACAGAACAACCTCACTGCCAGATAACGACACTCTAAGGTCTAATGTGCTATAAACTGTGATGGACTGAGTTTACTGCAAGTCTAAACTTGACCTTTTTATTGGCCAAATTAACAATGCAATCACCTCACTGTACCTGACCTGTTGCAACTAAGAGCCCGGAGCCATTTAACCGAAGGGCAATGAATATAAATATAGCCAAAGCCATCTCTGCTCTATATGTTATTATACACGTAACACTGTTCACTTTGTGAAGTATAAACTGTTGTTGTACAGTATGTCTCCCCATTGGCCGTGCAGTCCACCAAGGATACCGTACGTACAGTTATGTCTCCCTTGTTTCATTTGTGGCTGCAAGCCACAGTGAGAGATCAAGAATCTTAATACCGGCTCAATGTTGACTTGTTAGATTTAAACTGAAGTCTGAAACTATAGTATTGATTGTTTACTTTGCGACATCTCTGATCGATTACTTTTCGAAAATTCAGTTTGGTTGGTCGGTTATTTTTTTAAATATATTCCTTAAGTTGGATTTGGATCTGATCTGTGTGTTTGTTTTTTATTTTTATTTTACTTTTAACCCCTATACTACTTTCCAATTGCCGCTGGCCCCCGCTTTGAAAACCTGTGCTCTAGTCTACGTATGCCACCTTTTCATGCCAAGGACTGGGTGGCGGTGACGTCCAGAAGATTTTACCTAAAACAATTTTTAATAGCCTTAAGGTATAAAATGTGGTTGAAGTGGGATAAAATGTCTGTGATGCTACTTTTGCTTAGGACACCCTGGTACCCCCCCCCCCCCCCCCCCCCCCTTCCACATGACCCGGACCTCACTTTGAGAACCAGCGTTCTTATGGCCTAATATACTGTATGTCTATTGTCTATAGCTGATATAAAATAGGACCTTTGAGCAATGGCTGGCTGTTTTATGCCACAAAAGTGCTTGATACAGCACCTACCTAGCTAAATTAGGCCCATAATATAGATGCTGACTGTAGCCATGGCAAAAGGCCAAGAAAAACATTTATTGCCTAACTAACCACCACATGGGTTTTGAGTGCTACTAACATTAGCACCGAAACGCTCAGGCAAACATTCCCCACGATGACATCTCTCCCATCACCGTTAAAACGTGGTCTGACCTCAGGAAGAACCTTAAAAGGGCCCGGGTGCTCTGGATGAGATCATTGCACACCGTTTCAACGCTCCAATGCACAGTGAGTATGGTGTGGGAGGTTTTTTGAAGTACCCGGTATTTGAATAACTAGAGGGCTTCCATTTATTTTACCACTACAACAAGCTGTTTCTGTTTTTGAGTCATCGTGAGTCAATAACCCGGGAACCCCTTTTGGTGTTTTAAGCATTATGTTATACTTTAGCTATTGAAAAATAGCAGATCTACAAGCTCATAGTGCGCCACCGAGTGGCGCACTACGAGCTTGTAGGTCTGCTATTTCTTTTTTATCGTGAAAATGTGGCCCAAATGTTTGAATATATTCTTTCAGAGCGAACAGTTTTTAACTAAATGTTTTGCTTTTGGAAGGTCCCTGGAAGGCTGGGAAAACATATTTTCAGATGGGGGTCGGCGGCCAATTACATATATTTTCAGGCATAAATGGGTTAACGTTAACATGTTGGGAAAGCAACATTAGCTAACGGTGTGATTTTTAGGGCAACAATGAGTTACCCGACTACTATACCTGAAATAGGTCAAGGCTAAAGGGTCACCACAAAAACAGTCGTTGGTTTGGTTCCTCTGTTATCCCATTTTGACCTGAGCAAAGATTTGAGTTAAAAACGTCTGAATCTATATTCAAAGATTTACGCCACATTTTCACGATTTTTCAAAAATAGCACATCTACAAGCTCTACAAACGTACCCTGGCTTATGCAGTCATGCAGGGTCGAGGCTATGCACATGGATTAAAGCAAAAAAAAAGAACTAATCTCACAACTGACATGAATTATGTCATGCCAAGCAGTGTTGATATTGACAGCAAATTCTTATTTAAGTTCAGTCATAGCCTTTTGAATAAAATGTAATTTAGTTTTAGTCACATCTGAAATATTTTAGTGTTAGTCTAGTCAATACCAGTGATGTAAAAAGGTTTTCAATGTAATGAGTCCCAGGATGCAAGGATGGTCTTTTAGAAATGAGTCCCAGGCCATTTTATGAGTCCCACTTCAACCACGTTAGGAGTGCTATTTTTACAAATTGCAGCATTTAACTCCCATTTCATATGGTTATAAATGTGGTTATAATTCATGTAAAAAACAGAAGAAGAAATGATTATTATAACTAAAGCTAGCAAAATAAACTAGAATAAAAAAACAGTACAGTAGTACAGTAGTGCATCCTGTGGATGCAGAGGTCGTTGTTTTATTGCGTCCCTTAACTATAAACTGCGTTTTGGGATGCAAAATGCACCCTATTTTAATCTATTTTCTAATCTCTCTTCATTACTGTGTAGGGCTCGACTTCTGCAGCCACACGGGTTATAGGGTTGTGCCTAATTTGTGTATACTTATATACTTACGAAGCTAGCCGATCTACAAGATCACAACACCACCAAGCGGGACGCCACGTGAGCTTATAGATCTGCGACTCCGGCTTGCAACAGAGTGCAAACTGAGTACAATCAAACATCCTTTTAGAGAAAGACGACTGCATGTAATCCAAATGACTGAAATCAGCCCCGGCGACTAAGAACTTTAATCCGCGACGTGATGCGTCATGCTGTGTTTCAGCACTCACACCTGACAATTTCAGTTCAGGGCGATTACAAAACATCTGGTGCGTGTGACAATATACGTGACGGCCTATGTTTAAAGATAATCCCTCGCCGTTTCAGGGCAAGTGTGCCAACCCTCCCTGCAGTGTAGAACCTCTTAGTAAAAACCCTAAAGTCATAGAGCAAGCTCTCGTCGTCTTTCTCTCTCTGCTGCTCTCATACCCACAGCATGCACTGCTTGGCCATAATAATGATTAGGCCTGTCACAATGTATTACATATTTTGCCTAATCGTAATAATCACAATTATGTGTGCATAATCGTCAATCGTTTCCATGTTGAAAGATTTCCATACATTTAACTCATTTACCGCCGACACACCCCCGTCTGGTGTCTGAAAAGTGTACTCCGGTAGTGCCAGCCATGTCATTTAATACGGCGAGACTCTTAGTTTGAAAGCCGTTTCACTCGGAAACCGAGACCCAGGAAGTGAGTTATGCAACGTAACGGGTGCCGCCCAATTCACCCAAAACATACATTTTGTAACCCAGGGATATCGTTTTGAGAAATTGAAAAATCCAAGGTATTACGATTCTAAAAACGGTGTTCCCAAATAGATATTTTATAGTCCCCGGGACACCCCTTATAGCCCTGAAGAAACCCACCTCTTGTCCTATTTGCTAAATCCAAAAAGAAATAGATCGAATAAATCGGCAAGACAATAATGGATAGTTGCAGCTCAAGTCCTTTGCATCATCATCATCATAATAATTTTTGGACCGCGGTCGAGATCATGGATTCCACAACGCTACGCCAGACTTCCCGGTCCTTCATTGCCACCCCCAGTTCCTGTCTACTGAAGCATGCGTCCCTATAGCGATGATGACATCAGGGAACGACAGCTCTCTACCTCTGGTCCACCCTGAGGCAGGACTCCAGAGAAGAAGGGTAAGATAGAAGTCCTACAAGTCCTTGCACTCAACGTGCCGCGGGTGAGACGCCGGTGAGACGCCGGTGAGACGCGGGTGAGACGCCGGTGAGACGCCGGTGAGACGCCGGTGAGACGCCGGTGAGACGCTGGTGAGACGCCGGTGAGACGCCCGGGACGGACGGACCGATTTGCAAAAAAACGGGACATCCTCCTCGCTCAGCCAAGCCTCATTTAGCAACATCAATTACTCCTACAGTATATACAGTGTGATCTCCTGCACCTGTTCCTGTAGTACCACTAACAGCTTATCACAGTCTATTCTGTCACTGACTCAGGAGACGTCTGAATTAGCGCCTTTCCTGTTCACACACGTGCGCAGTGCGCACGCAACGCACGCACACACACACGCTACTACACGTAGCCCAGCTAAGCAAGACTATGTGTCTAACACATCAATGCCATTCAATGTCAGTGTCCTAATCACGGCGTAACCATAATTGCCATAATATTTTTATTCATAACGTTCCAATAATGTTCGACGACAGAAACACGATGGAATCGCAATTCTTTTGAGTGACAATTGATCATCAAGTAAAACGTCATGACGTGTCTGACAGACATGTCACACTGTACTGCATCCAATCAGGAGAGAGCCTTTGTGCTTAATAGCTGCAGACACACACACACACACACACACACATACTGTAAGCATGTGATGCATACTGTACTGTATAATATGCTGAAAAAGCAGCACACCAAGGATCAATATAGCAAGCTGTAGATGCATATATTGGAAGGGCCGGCGCATGTGCACACACACACGCACGCACACAAGCACGCACACACACACACACGCCTGTGTTTGATTCTCTAGAAATACTAGTCTTATTTGTGAGTTCTCATCATCTCCTCTGTTCTCCTCACCCATATTCATCAAATCACATTATGCTATAGGTCGGCTCCTGTGGATATTTATAGATTACCGCAAGCCGCCAAACCCACCACCCCCCCCCCCCCTCTCTCTCTCTCCCTCCCTCTCTCTCATGCAATCCACAGACACAGACACACACTCTGAGTCACAGAGAGAGAGAGAGAGAGAGAGAGAGAGTTATGATTGAGAGACAAGAGATCCCGGCTGGATTAAAGTAAAATAAAAAATAAAAAGGTTGACAGTTCAAACATATCAGGGAGGACAGCTGGTCAACAGCCCGGCACATCCATAGGGCCCGTGCTTAAAAATAATACAAAAGAGATTATGTTGGTATGGATAATTTATTTGTTTGTACATACACTAGTGTAATGTTTGAGAAGACATCACGGCTCCCCAATAGGCGGCGCATTTATTAGGGATTTTCCTTTTTTTTCCTTTTTTTTTAGGGCTAATAAAAAATAGAAGGTGTGCGATATGAAGTGTGCGATTACCATAATGACAGTAATCTAATCATAGTCAAGGGCTTTTGGCAGAGAGTGTACAAATGGAACCAACCTCAGAGTTAAGTTGACATTGATTTTACGATATAACAATAAATAAATAAAAGTTATAATAAACTGAGGTCCCAGATATAAATGGCATTAAATGGTGGTCAGTATAGCCTATGCATGTTAATTAAATTAAATACATTTTTAAATAAAAATGGTGAGAATCACTGCTAGAGCACTGCCATATCTTTTCAAATGGGGTCTTGCCCTGAAAATGAATTAATTTTACACTCTCAAGAGTTAAAAATCTATAAGGGTCCATTTGGTTACCAACTGTCCATCATTTAGCTGGGGGGACCACCTGGAACCCCCTCCAAGCCCACTGGTGGTCCCCGGACCACTGGTTGAGAACCACTGTTCTACATCTATTCTAAGCTTAACCCATTTTGGGCGGGAACCCCTTTTGGTGTTAGCATTATGTCATGCTTTAGCTATTGAAAAACAGCAGATCTACAATCTAATAGCGCGCCACGCTACAAGCAGGCTGGGGGCTCGGCCCCCAGCCTGCTTGGTACCCTATAGTCCCTATAGTCAAAATATGGCCCTTGAGGAACATTAATTGGGGAACCCTGTCCTACATTAAGCCTTGCATTCCATCGATCCACAAATTATTGTTTCATTATTGAACCCGCGGGAGGTTTCTGAGGCTTCCTAATGGAAATAAAATGTTATTTCACACAACAGGTTAAGGTCGGGCACCGCATGTAATTCAGACAGGGCATTAGTCCGACATGCGTCTGCTCCCGTGCTTGCTGTTATGGTTAGGGTCGGCCAGAATTAAATCTGGGGCAGCGACTATCAATAATGTTATTTGCAATCGCTCTGTCAAATAAAACACTTGATTCGCCATTTGCCCCTAGTCGTTTACCTTTGACCGTTGACATTTGACCTTAAAAGGTCAAATGTCAATAAAATGAGACTACGAGAGTCTAAATCTACACCAGCAACAAGGAGGATTCCCCACAGGAACCAGAATGATACACTTTTGCACGTCTGTCTTGTGACACAGTTAGCCTTGAAGTGGTGTATGTATTTATGAGGCCAAGCAGTCGGGTCACATTTCCAGAACGTTTCCCCACACATCACAGCACGGTCGGGCAGAGACTTCTGCAACAACAAAACGTGCTTGGCAACTCAGAACAACCCCACCAGAATGGTGTTGGACAAGCCAAGCAATATCTAATCTAATGGGGCCCCCGAAGAGGCACGGGCCCCCTGAAGGCCCCGAAGAGGCACATGGGTAACCTGACGCTGCCAGATCCAAGAAGCTTGCTACACAAATTTGTTTCACAGCTTATTGGGATCTGGGATCGCGGAAGCAAATTCGATGACGGGGCTGTTCCTTTTTTTCAAGATACTTGGTAGATGATTGGATGGGACCGTCTGTCGATCACCGTGTGGGCGTGCAAACACAACCAATCATATTGACGTGTCTATATAGCTTCACATCCGGTTTTGCACATATCCCGCTCTTAGCTCACGCTGATTGGTTCGGTACAGAACGGATTTTTGTCAGCTCAACTCCCTGAGAGATCCCAGATGAGTGCTGTGTTGGGGAACATGGTTACCCAATACCGCCCTCATCTGGCAGCGTCAGGTTAGCACATGGGGCCCACGAAGAGGCATGGGGCCCCCAAAGAGGCACATGGGGCCCCCGAAGAGGCATGGGGCCCCCGAAGATCGATCAATGGCCTTTTTCTTTTTTCTTCTTTTAAATCGGACTACCTCTCTCATTTCTCTGTTCCATGACGGTAAGACAGAAAAGATCCATAATTGCAGGTGAGTAACTTAAGTAGGGTTTATATTTTATGCTCGCTCATCCTCTGTCGGCCCCATCTCACAGATCTCAGATCAGCGTATGTCCATTTTTGAGTGGCGCAACCACTCCCTTACGGAGCTATGTGCGTGGGTGGGTGTCTGGGTATGAGCACGAAAACAGCATGGTTGTTTTTCACCACCTGTGCGCAACCTAACGCACACTTAACATACTTACACTTACTTAACTGTATATATATGATGCTTTCGGATGCCAGTACAGTACAGTGACAGTACAGTACAGTAGAGGGTACAGTAGAGGGACCACCACATGGTAACTCTGTCATTTCTCAACCGTTTTGGACACGGGTCTCGCCAGAACCGGGCCGGCACCCTGGGTGCGTTCCTGTGGGTCTGGAACAGCGAACATTGTTTCAGTCCAGAAACGGCATCTGTCGCTTTTCCAATTGCTACACTTCTTGATATGTTTAAACACTGGCACTGGAGGGTTAATTATTGCAGATTTGTTTTACTTTACATTTTTAGCTTTAGCTGTAGCTTTAGCTTTAGCAGCAGTATCCGCTGACCTATACTTGGGCCACGTGCCAGCGTTGCGCAACGGAAAAATAACAGATCCACAAGCTCATGACGCGCCGTGCTGCGACACGTCATGACCTTGGTGCGTGCGACACCTGCACGCAGCTATAAGTATAACTCATGCTTTACTGTCTGTCTGGCACTGCCTGAAAGTAGAGGAAACACTGGAGCACAGGAATGGATTATGCTTCTTACAGACAGGATCTATCCAACACAGGAGGAGGACAAGGTCCTGTGGGCTGCAGACAGTACTTGGCATCAGTGAGCAGTGGTGAAAAGTAACCAAATGCATTTACTTAACCCATTCTGACCTGAGATCAGATTCTAAAAATGCCTGTTTGAAAATCACAGTTTTCTGAAAAAGCTATGTTTCTATGTCAGTGGTTCTTCAATTTTTCAAAAATAGCAAGCTCGTAGCGCGCCACTCGGTGGCGCGCTACGAGCTTGTAGGTCTGCCATTTGTGAGTGGCACCATGTGGCACCACGCCCCCGCTGGGTTGCTGGTTCTATTTCAGCGAGCACAGCAGGAGGCCAGCCCGGCCTGGCACCTCCGATGTCCTCTGGGAATTCAGTGGTGAGAGAGAGAGAGAGAGAGAGAGAGAGAGAGAGAGAGAGAGAGAGAGAGACTGGGTATTCAGTGGTGAGAGAGAGAGAGAGAGAGACTGGGTATTCAGTGGTGAGAGACAGAGAGAGAGAGAGAGAGAGAGAGAGAGAGAGAGAGAGAGAGAGAGAGAGAGAGAGAGAGAGGGACTGGGTATTCAGTGGTGAGAGAGAGAGAGAGAGAGACTGGGTATTCAGTGGTAAGAGAGAGAGAGAGACTGGGTATTCAGTGGTGAGAGAGAGAGAGAGAGAGAGAGAGAGACTGGGTATTCAGTGGAGAGAGAGAGAGAGAGAGAGAGAGAGAGAGACTGGGTATTCACTAGAGAGAGAGAGAGAGATATATAACAGAACTATCTAAATACTACAGCATGCAGAGGAGAAGTCATAACAGAACCATCTAAACACTACAGCATGCAGAGGAGAAGTCATAACAGAACCATCTAAACACTACAGCATGCAGAGGAGAAGTCATAACAGAACCATCTAAATACTACAGCATGCAGAGGAGAAGTCATAACAGAACCATCTAAATACTACAGCATGCAGAGGAGAAGTCATAACAGAACCATCTAAATACTACAGCATGCAGAGGAGAAGTCATCAGCGCTACTCAACCCGCGGCCCAACATGTCCGTGCGGCCCACCGGCCTGTCATGGTCATACTAATACAAACTAGAAAAAGTGCCCTACTGGGCACAGGTCTCCACCAGGATGAGCAGATGTGAAGAATTACAGGCAAAGGTTTTTCCTTGGCCTCTAGGGAGTTGGCATACAAAGTTATCCACAGATCTGTGCAGTTAGAGGTAAAAACACTTTTCGGCCAGTTATAGCGCCACCTTGAGGCTGAGTTGAAATTGTTCATGTGGCATTTCGTCCTCTGCCTAGTGGGAATGTGGGTGCACAATTTCACGGAAATCACGCGATGTGTTCATGATTTGCAGCATTTTGTTTGAAACTGAGCACTCCTGTGAACTTTGGAAGCCAATCTTAACCAATCAGGATGGAGTCTGAGAAATCTGAAAGACCGGTTTCGTTGAATGGCTCTAGAGAGACTGTGTACCAATTTGCGTGATGTTTGGACAAAATCTGTAGGTGTACTGTGCAAAAACTTGTTTTGCACAAAGCGGCCTCCTTGTGGCGCTATAACAGGCCGTTCTGGAAATCTGAAAGACCGGTTTCGTTGAATGGCTCTAGAGAGACTGTGTACCAATTTGCGTGATGTTTGGACAAAATCTGTAGGTGTACTGTGCAAAAACTTGTTTTGCACAAAGCGGCCTCCTGGTGGCGCTATAACAGGCCGTTCTGGAAATCTGAAAGACTGGTTTCGTTGAATGGCTCTAGAGAGACTGTGTACCAATTTGCGTGATGTTTGGACCAAATCTGTAGGTGTACTGTGCAAAAACTTGTTTTGCACAAAGCGGCCTCCTGGAGCGGCCTCCTGGTGGCGCTATAACAGGCCGTTCTGGAAATCTGAAAGACCAGTTTCGTTGAATGGCTCTAGAGAGACTGTGTACGAATTTGCGTGATGTTTGGACAAAATCTGTAGGTGTACTGTGCAAAAACTTGTTTTGCACAAAGCGGCCTCTTGGTGGCGCTATAACAGGCCGTTCTGGAAATCTGAAAGACTGGTTTCGTTGAATGGCTCTAGAGAGACTGTGTACCAATTTGCGTGATGTTTGGACCAAATCTGTAGGTGTACTGTGCAAAAACTTGTTTTGCACAAAGCGGCCTCCTGGAGCGGCCTCCTGGTGGCGCTATAACAGGCCGTTCTGGAAATCTGAAAGACCAGTTTCGTTGAATGGCTCTAGAGAGACTGTGTACGAATTTGCGTGATGTTTGGACAAAATCTGTAGGTGTACTGTGCAAAAACTTGTTTTGCACAAAGCGGCCTCTTGGTGGCGCTATAACAGGCCGTTCTGGAAAGTTTGGGGCAGAGGTTCATCGTTGGCATCCAGGGAGTGTGTGTGCAAAATTTGGCATCGACCGGGTTAACGGTGGCCGAGATTAGCTGCTCACGGACACACGGACGGACGGACACACGGACGGACGGACGGACGTGTGAGTGCAAAACATACTCTCCCCCTAGGCCTTCGGCCTGGTGGAGACAAATATGTTTGTTCTGCTTTCAGTGAAGAAAGGTCATTTCTAGCGTTTGTAACCACACGATGTGATCATGCGCTACTGAGCTGTTTGTTCTTCCTGCTGACAAAAAGTGGCTGTGTTGTCGATTTACAAGTCCACAAGCACTGCTGCAGCATGTATCCACGACGCGTTGTGCAGTTGTATATCGGCTCGCGTTCGGTAAACAACACCGACCGTCATGAGGAAGTGCAAACAAGTTACGGGCGCGGACAGAAAGCAGCATGTTTTGTGCTTGTGCAAAGAACATCCTCCTGGCTTGTTTCGGATCTGTGAAAGTGCAATGGGAATTATCAAGTAAAAACAGCGCAACGCTTTCATTGACGAGACCCATGCATGCATGCATGACTGTCGGAGGCGTGGGGAAAATGCAGACTTAAATGTCACATTAAGTAAGAAATCTCTCACTCTCACTCTCTCCTTCTATCTCTCCCCCTTCCCATCTCTCTCTCTCCCTCTCCTTCTATCTCTACCCCTTCCCATCTCCCTCTCCCTCTCCCTCTATCTCTCCTTCTCCCTCTCCCTCTCTCCCTCTCTCCCTCTAACTATTCGTTTTAATTTGTAGGCAGTAATTAGTAAAGAAAAGTGTGAATGAATGTCACTGGAAGATATTCATGATTCTCTGTTGTGTTTGTCAGCCACTGACTGAAGCCAATCAGCCAATGACTTATTGTACTTATTACATTGTTGCACTGTTACTAATTCACATTTGGTGAATGAAGCCTGATTCTTGATTTGGAATCAAGTATGTCCAGAGAGCCTTATCATTATATCCAGAGAGCCTGAACCCATTAAGTAGGAAACATTAAGTTTGTTTCCAAAACTGTAATTTATTTATAGGTATGTTATTATTTGTACCAGTCCATGAGACTGTGATATGGCTTATTAATTTCAGTAGTATTGGCCTCTTGGTTATCTCTGATATTTGATTTATATGCAACAGTAGTCTGTTCATGTTCTCATCACATTTTGTGAATAAAAGCCTCATTTTGTAACTTAATTTGATTAATAATCATTCCATGTCATGACAATATTTATTTTCAATGAGGTTTGGCCTTTCCTAGATGGAAATGTCGTCCGTTTTCTGTGTGTTTCCTAAATTTTTAGACAACTCATAATGTGTTAGAAAATCACGGACAAAAATATAGGACTTAAAAATATTTGGACTTGCGGCCCTTGGACTTTTGGTATTTTGCTGAGTGGCCCCTGAGCCATCAAAGGTTGAGTAGCCCCAACACTATATATATACCTTTATTGAAAGGATAAGCCCCTTGAGATGTCGCATCTCATTTTAGAGGGGGTCCTCAACACAGATACATTGTACAATACAGTTCACAAAGCAATACAACATACACACAGAAAGGACAAAACAAAACAAGACAAAAGCTCTCCCAAAGATAGCTCCCACCCCACTGTTTCAACCCTAAATAGCAGAGTTCATATGGGGAAAAATATATACCCTTTGCACAATAAGACCATGTTATTAGGCAAAAAAACTAAACAAAAGCAAACAAGCAATGCCAGCATGCATAATGTGATAATAATGAACAGCAGCATCGAGCCAGCAGGGAACACATATGAAGGTACATACAGATCGGTTGGTATGTTATATTTATGGAAAACAAGGGCAACTGCCAAGAAGAGTACGTTAATTTAGATGCATGAGCACGGCGTTAGAAGGTGTATGAAAATGGATTCCTTAAATACGTTGAGGGAAGTGATTGATCTGAGTGGACTTGGTAGGTCATTCCAATCAGATGGAGCTTTAAATTTGAAGGCACGGCGCCCACTTTCCTTTTTTATCCTTGTGGGGACTGTAAAATAGGGATGGTCCGTGTGTCTTAAATTATAGTGTGGTGTGTATGGGACAAGAAATTGTTTTAGGTACTGTGGATAAGGAAAGAAAATACATTTAAAAATAAATTGTAGCCAATGTGAGTGTCTTCTAGATTTAGGCGATAGCCAGTTTAAAGACTCGTACGTGGAGCAATGGTGAGTTCTATATGGGCATCTCAGTATGAATCTACATGGTTATTATAGGTGACATTGAGGGGGTAGAGGTTTGTATCGGTGGTGTTCTGATATATGACATCCGCATAGTCTATTATGGGTAGTAGCAGCTGTGAAATTAATCTTTTTCTAATCTGAAGGGTAAAACTATTGATGGATCAATATAGAGTTTTCAAACTACTTTATTTTCTGAACAATAGAGTTAATATGAGTCTTAAAGGAGAGTTGAGGATCCAGCCAAAGTCCTAGGTACTTAAACTCCTCCACTTTCTCCAATGCTGCCCCATCGGAAAAGTTAAGGACTAGAGGATGAGGGTTTGGGCTTTGAGTGAACAGCATACTGACAGATGCTGTTCACTCATGTGCAATTTCATCCAGACCAAAAGCAATGCCCCCGCTGTTAATTTTGCATCGCATTGTAAACAGTTGTGCCTCGTTATAGCCACACAAGTTTCTAATTTGCGGTCACAGTCGCGACACTTTTCAGTTGTATGGTACTTATATGGATTTAACTGTAACAGAAAGTTCTATCCAGACTATCTCCCATCTCCCAGTCACGGAGCTGGGACTGACACAGACACAGACGCGACGACGAGGCGCAGCATATCCAGCTAGAACCTAGAAGACAGAAGTGTTGCCAGTATAACTCTATGGCAGAAACAAGCAACCTAGTTCTATACAAAATTAGCCTGGTTAATAAACCAGACTAATATCGCACGGACCGCGAGATATTAGTCTGGGGAGGCTCAGCTTGGATTTCATTTCCAGGGGAGCGGGTTGAAACATTTTCTCTTTGACGCAATTTGTCAGAGCTACTGTCAGTCAAAGGTCTCAAGCATTGAAAGTCACTGTACCAAAGCCCGCCCATATTGCATACCGTGTCCCGATTGGCCGCCCCATTTCTCTGGTGTAGGAAATGGGCGTACAATTGAGCCTCTCCAGACCGTAATCCGCCGGCAGGCAAAAAAGAATTCGGTCTGGTTTATTAACCAGGCTAATACAAAATAAACCAAAAAGAAGCAACACTGGTCGTTTCTGGCCAGTGTTGCCACATCTGTTTATAAGCGATTTTGGGATTATTTTTGTAGATTGAAAAAATATTGGGAATCCTTTGCTCTTGGCATGAAAATGTTTGAGAACCACTGCTCTAAAATAATATTAGACAAAGTTTGAGCCACAAACACATTGCTCTCTCTCTTGTCCTTTTGCATAAATTAAATAGGCCTATTCATGATTCTGCTTATAGAGAAGTAGCCTATGTTAGTTTGTTTTATGGAAACAGTTGTTTGTGTTGAATGTGCTAATTGCACAGAATTATTCAAAAGAGAGAAAATGGGCAAGCCATAAAAGAATGCACATTGCACTCGTCTTTTCATACGTCATGTGGAAATAAGGTAAATAAAAAAGTAACATTAATGTTGTCATTTTAGCCCCTGGCCCCTTGCAATTTTCATAATGTGGCCCACATGTTCAGCTATTTGAGTATCCCTTTACTGTGTCAGAAAAGGACACCAAACTCGCAGTTTGCAAGGTGTGAATTCACAACGCTGTGATCGGTATCGGCAATATCTGTATCGGCAGGTACTTCTTCCAGTGATCGGTGATCGGCCCCAAAAAACCTGATCGGAGCATCTCTACTAAATACTACAGCATGCAGAGGAGAAGTCATAACAGAACCATCTAAACACTACAGCATGCAGAGGAGAAGTCATAACAGAACCATCTAAACACTACAGCATGCAGAGGAGAAGTCATAACAGAACCATCTAAATACTACAGCATGCAGAGGAGAAGTCATAACAGAACCATCTAAATACTACAGCATGCAGAGGAGAAGTCATAACAGAACCATCTAAACACTACAACATGCAGAGGAGAAGTCATAACAGAACCATCTAAATACTACAACATGCAGAGGAGAAGTCATAACAGAACCATCTAAACACTACAGCATGCAGAGGAGAAGTCATAACAGAACCATCTAAACACTACAACATGCAGTCATAACAGAACCATCTAAACACTACAGCATGCAGTCATAACAGAACCATCTAAACACTACAGCATGCAGTCATAACAGAACCATCTAAACACTACAGCATGCAGTCATAACAGAACCATCTAAACACTACAGCATGCAGTCATAACAGAACCATCTAAACACTACAGCATGCAGTCATAACAGAACCATCTAAACACTATAGCATGCAGTCATAACATAATCATCTAAACACTACAACATGCAGACATAACAGAACCAAAAGGGGTTCCCGCCCAGAATGGGTTAAAGACATTTCTTTGTAGACAAAAAAAGCTAAAATAAAGAATCAATCAACCAACTGTATACTATAAAAAATGTCAAACATTGGCCAAATTGTGAAATATTATTAGTTATACACCATCGTGCAACTGTGCAATGCAAAACATGGACATATACTATTTTTTTGTATTTTTTCCACAATCGCACAACAAATGGCTCCCTCATTATCAATGGTTGGGGATGCGATCGTAGTGAAGATGAATATTATGTGACTATACCGGTATACTTAAAATGTAAGCAAATAACAAAAAAGGCTGGCGTGGCTAAACGCAGCTAGAAATAAATCTGGCAGTCAATGAGTTGGTTTAAAAGCCTCTTAGCAGCAGCAGGAGGAAATGTGCAGAGTTAGAGTGAAATAGAATGCACAGCTAAATACGTAGATAGACAAATGTGCACATTTGTACATTAACCCTTTTAGACAGGACGTCAATTTAAAAGAAATGTCTAATAAATCATGACAAATTTCTGAAAAACCTCATGTTTCTATATCAGTGGTTCTCAATATTTCATGTTAAGGACCCCAGAAATTATATGTAATTTGCCGCCGACCGCCATCTGAAAATATGACGTTCTAGGGACCCTCCCAGAAGCAAAGATTTGAGTTAAAAACGCTCTGAAAGAATATATATATTCAAAGATTTGGGCCACATTTTCATGTTTTTTTTTTAAAAATAGCAGACCTACAAGCTCGTAGAGCGGCACTCGGTGCCTCGCTACGAGCTTGTAGAACTGCTATTTTTCAATAGCTAAAGTATAGCATAATGCTTAAAACACCAAATGGGGTTCCCGCTCAAAATGGGTTAAGTATACATGCATCTGTGCAAGTAACTTTTACTGATATCACAATGAATTACACTTGAATTTTATTTTCTGGCTGAAGACAATATGAACGTGATCAATTCTCTCTCAAAATATAGGGTAGAGAACTTTTAATAGACAGCAAAGTGTGAAGTCAAGCAGGGTGACACAGCAGCATGGGAGTTGCTCCAGTGAAGATTTTCATCTTTTTTTAGTTTTTTTTAATCTTGTCATTTGTTTAAGCTTTATACTACAAACTGACCTGAATTTCCCACTCAAGTGGAATCTTGTCATTTTATTAATCCCTGGCTGTGCCTGTGAGGACTAGACACATTTACACATCTGGGATTAAAGAAAAAAAAAAGAATGTTGGGGAGTCAAACTGGTCTGCCTGCCTGCCGGTATGGTCCAGGAGTCAAACTGGTCTGCCTGCCTGCCGGTATGGTCCAGGAGTCAAACTGGTCTGCCTGCCTGCCGGTATGGTCCAGGAGTCAAACTGGTCTGCCTGCCTGCCGGTATGGTCCAGGAGTCAAACTGGTCTGCCGGTATGGTCCAGGAGTCAAACTGGGCTGCCTGCCTGCCGGTATGGTCCAGGAGTCAAACTGGTCTGCCTGCCTGCCGGTATGGTCCAGGAGTCAAACTGGGCTGCCTGCCTGCCGGTATGGTCCAGGAGTCAAACTGGTCTGCCTGCCTGCCGGTATGGTCCAGGAGTCAAACTGGGCTGCCTGCCTGCCGGTATGGACCAGGAATGCTATTGGTAAAGCAGCCGTCGTCATCTTAAATCACGCTGTGCAGTGTCATTCAGACACTTCTTCATCCATTCATTATAACTGGTTTAGAATATATGGCTCTTAACCATTTAGGCCTGACGTCGAAATAAAAAATATATCTTCTGAAAGAATATATATTCAAAGATTTGTGCCACATTTTCACGATTTTTCAAAAATAGCAGATCTACAAGCCCATAGCGCGCCACTAGCTAAAGTATAACATAATGCTTAGTTAAAACACCAAAAGGGGTTCCCGTCATGTCAGAGTATGCACCGGGCTGTCCTAGGCAATACAACAGATCTCTATATATATAATTGAGACAGTAACAAGTTGTGAATGCACATTTCGTGCACAGTTCAGTTGGGCAGGTCATAGACCGCGACGCATGCGGAGCCTAAACGCCCGTAATCCCGTGGCTCGCAAGTTTAAATAAACCGCCAATACGGTCAGCTGCTGCTTGGGCACAATCACATACAGTACAGCGAGTGCATCGCCCATGTACGTAGTGCTGTCTGTGCGTGTAAACCTCTTGATCTGCATGAACTAGCTTGCAGCCTACAGGCATCATTTCTTACATCATGTGGTGTAGTAGCGCCTCATGCCATTTCAGCGTGCCTTAAGATCTTTGGGTTATGGTTTAACCCATAAAGACCCGAGGCCAATTCAAAAAAAGAACTCCAACACTTTTCTTTTCTTTTCTCCCCCTCAAGGTTTTTCTTTTTAAAAAGCTCATGACGCTTGTAGATCTGCCATGTTCAAATAGCCAACGCATATATGTTTGACAACACTGCAGAGCTCAAGAACCTGATGTTGGATAGGAATTTGTGGAAGGCAGCAATCCAGGGTTGGTGTTGGCGTTGGCTAGACCTCACTCTCGCAGCAACTATATGTTTGAAGTGCTCATCTTTACTATAGTCCTGTTTTTCATGGACGCGGTTGCGTATTTATCTCGCAAAAAAAAACCCATAATCTGGCAACAACTTGAGATGAATGTCCAGGCCTGCTTCATGGCATCACTCTCTATAGCTTCCCATGCATCTCTCTCTGGCTGCAAGAATGCAGGGAAATGGGCTGGTTTCCAGAGAGTGGACACGTTTGATTGATAGGCCCCCCGAGGTGATAAGGGGAGCGGGGGGGGGGGGTTCTGTTTCTGTGTGTGCATGTGTGTGTGTGCGTGCGTGCGTGCATAAGTATATGTGGTGTCTGCAGCAGCAGTCACAGCAGTGCGCTGGCTGTCGGGTTGCATTCTCTCGCCTTTCTCGAGAACCTCCCCCTCCTCTGCTGTCTGCTCCATTCCACCACAGAACGCTGGCGTCGTTAGCAGGCATGCCAGGCCAGCTGACCCCTACTCCAACCTGGGGCAAAGAGAGGCCCACTTCCTCCGCTTCTCTGAAAGCGGACCTCTAATCGACAATGCCAAGATGCAGAAAAGCTCTTCTTATGCTCTCTCACAACGACAAGAACGTCACTTGAATGTTCAAGTGAAAGGTTTGGGATTTCTTTTTTTTTTTTTTTTTTTTTTGCCCGTGGTGCAGGATTACGAGTGCCGTATCTACTACTACCGTGTGTGTATATATATATATATATATATATATATATATATATATATATATATATATATATACATACACACACCATTATCCAATTTTGGGCGTTTTGGTGTTTAGCATTATGTTATGCTTTAGCTATTGAAAAATAGCAGATCTACAAGCTCAAGCTTGTAGGTCTGCTATTTTTTTTTAATCGAAGAACGACTGACATAGAAACATAGCTTTTTCAGAAAACTGTCAGGATGTAGAAGAACATTTTTAGAATCTGATCTCAGGTCAAAATGGGTTATTGAAAAGGATATAAATCCCATACCCTGAGATGCCTCGTCTCATTTTAGAGGGGGTCATCAACCGGTGATGAGAAAAGCAGGAGGCACAGAGTAGCCTCAGGCATGAGAAGGAAATATGCGGGTCTGAGTTGTGCAATGTGAGACTGAACGGTTTGAACACGTTAGCCTTTGCCTAATTCATGCACGTTTTTTTAAGTCCGGGAGTCAGGACTGTGTTTTAGCCCCACTGAGGCTTATCTTTGACACTGTCTGGGGACCGTTTAGTTAGGACTTACAGTACACTTGCATGCTTGACCCCACTGAGCAATAGCCAGCTATTAGACGTGCGTCTAAAAATGCGATAAAAAAGCCGTTATTTAAACGTCTATATATAGACCGTCTATATATAGACCGTCTATATATAGACGTCTAATCAACCGCTAATCAACGTCTAATCTAAGAATAGACGTCTAAAAAAACTTTCATTTTTAGCCGTTTTTTATTGCATTTTCAGACGGCCCTTTAGACTAATATTAGACGTCTATTAGACCATAAAATGCTCAGTGGGACACGCACACACGCAGAATCTAAGATGCTGGCCCAGCCCAGACACTTTTCAACATCGGACAACAACGATGCCAAAAGCTCATGCAGCCTTTTATCATAGGGAGTCTGTGGCTCACTTTAACTACACCATTATATGACTGTGCAGACGTGCAGCCTACTTACTTACTTGGCTGGCAACCGGTACAGTATAAGCACTGGTGTAAAGAAACTAAGTACATGTACTGTACTCAAGTACTGTACTTAAGTACACTTTTGACTTGAGGATATATTTTTCTTACTTTACTGCAGTGTTTCCAGTTTCCAATACTTGACTTCTACTCTACTAGTAGTCAAGAGACAGCCGAAATTGTACTTTTTACTCCACTACAATTATTTGACTTTGTAGATTTTGATTAATATTACAAAACATACATTAACCACTTCAGCCCTAAGTATACTAGGGCTGAAAATCTACAAGCACACAACATGTCGCTTTGCAACGTAGAACTTTTACTTTCAGTACTATACAAGTATATATTTAATGCGAATACATTTGTACATTTACTCAAGTACATATTTAATACCGGACTTTATTTATTTGTAACAGAGTATTCCCACATTGTGGTATTGGTACTTTTACTAGTAAGAAAGTACTGCCGAAGCAGACAACCCGCAGCACTCCAGGTTAGAATAAAGTCCTTACGGTGCAAGGCTCGAATATACAAGTTGAAATGAAGAAAATGCCAGCACTCATTATTGTATGTCCTTTTCATATGAATTTATTTACCTCCGACGTTGATAACGAACGCGTTTCGGGCCTGTGTGGCCTTCGTCAGCGTTATCCATTTTGTACTTTTACTAGTACAAAATGTGAGTATACTATGAAGCCTAACTGATGACTTCTCCGAAATGAAACGTTCGTTCACAACTCGCGGGGCACTGAGTTCTTGCAACTTCATCCCTCCGAGACATTACAAAAGACAAGGCGAGATGCTCAGGGAGTGATTAATGTGCTGCTGCTGCCTGCCTGTGTGGAAGAAAGACTCTTGTGTAACTTAACTTTGTATTGTTTTTTTTCATCTTCAAGGCCTACCAATCAAACCCACATGCGGCCTCCACCTTCACTTAATGTGGCCCTCAGATTAATTTCGGAATACTAATATGTTATTGATTTCAGCTGTTAGAATTCCAAACATGCAAACATGAGCCGCTTTAATATAAATTAGTAGCTTGCTGAGTAGTATTACAAATAATGTTATTGTCTTTTTTATGTCCAATATATTTGTATTTAGTTAAAATGACTTTTCAGGATTTCAATTCAAATATAGCAAAAATAGCTGATCTACAAGTACAAAACGCGTCGCATCACGAAGCGTTTTGAACTTGTAGATCGGCACTTGTAGATCGGCATGCTGAAAGGTGGACTTTCGGGCCTGTTTTAGAGGACGCCAGGGATCTGCATTTTTTGAGGGAGGGAGTCAGGGCATTCCACACGTGCAGTGCTGTAGAAGGAGAATTTGCCAATGTTTGTTTTGAAAGTGGGCGGTATCAGATCGTTGTTCTCGCTTCCTCTTGTATTGTGGCTGTGGGAGTCACTCACTTTTTGTAGGTAGTTTGGTACAATATGCGGGTACAGAGGGCCCTTCCGGGTCCTTACCGGTTCCCTATTAACGCTTCCGGTTCCTAGCGGTTCCCTTAACGGTTCCTAAAATATTTTTTCCCCTTTTTTTCCTGACATACATTATGCTTATATTATAACTAAGCTAACCACATAAAACAAATTCAATTATTGTAACTGCACTTTACAATTATAAGGTGGCACTATTATTTAAACTTCACCACCACCACCAGCTAGCCACAACAACAATTTCATTTTACTGTATATTGCAATTTGTACTGTATATTAAATATACAGTACACATTGCAATAATGATATTGTTGTGGTGATAAATGTCTTAAATGTTCAGGTTAATTTAATAAGAAGGACCCCAGTTACCATAATGGAAAAAAGCCATAGTGCTTTTGCTTTATTGGGTTATAAAATCCTCTTGTATTGAACTGTAGGCTACGTTCCTGTGTTTCTTTCTGCAAACTGTTTATGAAGTAATCAATCTAAGTATGCACCTAAAAGCTGGGCTCTCAACAGTTGCGCGAGCCAAATCAAAAGATGTTGAGTTGCTTATAAGTTGTAAAAATAAGTGCAGACAAATTGATTTTCATTTCATTCATGGCTCTAGTCTATATGGTACTCAGTTAACGTGATTCATAAAATATCAGCCAGAAAGACGTCGAGTCATTGGCGTTCTAAATGAACACCATTAACAACAGTTGTACAATACGCCTAATGAAAAGTTCTGTAGAGAAGTTAGTAGTTTTTAATTTATTTTCTAACGTTACTAGCCTGGGGAAAGTGAACCAGTCTTGCATCATCCTCGTCCCCCGCCGGCTGTGGTGGAGCGGCGGCTTTCCGCAGGCTCTCAAACGCGATGTGCCTAGATTAATCTCGTGAGTCGTGCACTCGTGTAGGCATATTGATTTTGAGATGTTTCCTCAATGTGGACGTGCAACCTTTGCAGGGCATTGCATTTAATGCACTTTGCGTGCTCAGCGGAGCCTCAAGAGTCATTTCCCTCTCTGTTAACCACACTTTGGAGATCTCTTCGACATACTGTCCCACGACGGTGACCTGTCGCTGAATGCACAGAACAGTGGTATCCTCCCCGACCCCCACTCACTCACTCATGTACTGTAGGTGGGTGACGTCACCCCAGTAACTTGGCTCTGCTTGCATGCATGCACAGACACAGAGGAGCTAAATGACGACTGATAAGAACCGTTTGGGGAACCGTTAATAAAAAAACGAACCGGCTCCGGATCCGCAATGTCGGAACCGGGTCTGAAACGGACCCGGTTCCGAATCCCAACCCTAAGTGGGCAAAGCTGCATTTACAATTTTAAATGTCAGTGTGGTGACTGAGGCCACAACACCTCAACACATTGAGTGAACTGCTTTGGATGTGAAGCAGCCGTGGATTCAAGGACAGCAGGCTATGCATAATCCACAATCAATTTTCATACAAAAGATCGCAATTGATGATTAAATTGTCCTTCAATACGACTTTGTAAACAAAAGGTGCATGGGGCAGATATGACAGATAACTTACATAATGAAATAACATAATTTATATGAATAGTAGAAATAGCCATTTTTGAAAAAAGAGTAAAAGTATAGCAGTCACGACGTGACGTGATTTGAGCTTGTACAGTAGATCTGCCATTTGCACTGTTTTTAAAGATTTAAATATGATAATTTTTCAACAATGAAATTTTATCACGATTATGACAATTATGCAACAAAATGTGCGATTATCTTAAATAATTGTGATTAGGTAATTAATAATTAATTAAATAATAATTGTGACAGGCCTACTTGTAGATTGACCATTTTCGCCAGCACAGCACGATGTACAGTAAGCCTCAACTAGGCTTAACCTATTTTGGGTTAAGCATTAGGTTATACTTTAGCTATTGAAAAATAGCAGATCTACAAGCTCATAGCGCGGCACCGATTGCCGCGCTATGAACTTGTAGGTCTGCTATTTTTTTTTTATCGTGAAAATGTGGCACAAATCTTAGAACATTGAACATATATTCTTTCATAAGACTTTTTTTTGTTATTTCGACGTCAGGCCTAAATGGGTTAAGTCGTAAAACACTTGAACCCTGGCATTCATATTCTGTGGGAACATTGGTCAAAAATAGCTGATCAGCTTTTGCGTTGTGAGTTTGTAAATCGGCTATTCTTGGCAAATAGATTTGGTGTTAGACAGAAGAAATGGGTCAAAATACAGTACAGAGAGACACAACTTGGGTCCAGTTTACAGTCCAGAGGGTAACTGGTATACGGTTACATCATCCCTACCGGGGATGCGGTCAGTCGCTGTAATGTCCAGTCAGCTACTGTGTGCCATATCAATGTCCACTCCAGAGGTCAGCCCTCTACGGGAGTGTTTCACAAACAGTGGGTCAAAGACCCGTTTTGGGGTCACGGCCGGGCGGGAGACATGTTTGTGTTTATCAAAGGATCCCCATTAGACACACATGACTGAGCCTCTATACTAGTCTCCCTGGGCTCCTGAACAAAGCGAATACAATACAGAAGTACAAATGAACATTATAAAATCAAATCCGTGCTATGTAATAATGTTTCACAGTAGCATTAGAAGACCCACCGATCATTTCTGTTCAACCACATCAAAAAGGGAAGAACTCTTGTTTCTAGAGCTCCACAAAGAGAGGTACTTTCTGTAATTAGCAAATAATCTGCAACGTTTCGACCTTTTAGGTCTTCATCAGGCAAATGTCAACCATAAACCATTAACCCATTTTGGGGGCGGGAACCCCTTTTGGTGTTTTAAGCATTACGTTATACTTTTAACTATTGAAAAATAGCAGATCTACAAGCTCATATGAGCTAGTAGGTCAGCTATTTTTGAAAAATCGTGAAAATGTGGTGCAAAATCTTTGAATATAATATTCTTTCAGAGTGAACGTTTTTAACTAAAATCTTTGCTTCTAGGGGGGGGGGGGGGGGGTCCCTGGAACGACATATTTTCAGATGGGGGTCGGCGGCATATTACATATAATTTGTGGGGTCCTTGACATGAAATATTGAGAACCACTGATACGTAGAAACGAGGTTTTTCAGAAAATAATACATTTTTAAATTACGACGTCAGGCCTGGTAAATGGGGTTAACCACGCCAGATGTTCAGGCATAAATGGTAGCTAATACTTGTCCTGTATGAACAGCCTAGTGCCAGACGAGCCACATTAGTTTATTCTTCTGTTATGTACTGTAGCTTGACGACCAGATTACAGGGCAGCGGTCTGAACGAGACAGAACCAAAGAGTGAAAATGTGGAGGGAGTGATGCAAGCGGAAAGCTTGCACAGATGTAAGCGCCACTGTATAATGTTGGGTCATCAGCATCCATATATTATTATTTTTTAACCCATTCTGGGCGGGAAGGGAACCCCTTTTGGTGTTTTAACCCATTCTGACCTGAGATCAGATTCATACGAGGTTTCCGCCGGACACACACTGGTCTGATGAACCCATTCTGACCTGAGATCAGATTCTAAAAATGTCAGTCGCTCTTCGATTTTTCAAAAATAGCAGACCTACAAGCTCGTATCGCGCCACTCGGTGGCGCGATATGAGCTTATTGATCTGCTATTTTTAAATAGCTAAAGCATAACATGATGTTGATACCAAAATGGGTGCCCGGTCAGAATGGGTTAAACATTATTTTATAATTTAGCTATTGAAAAATAGCAGATCTACAAGCTCATAGCGCGCCACCGAGTGGCGCGCTACGAGCTTGTAGGTCTGCTATTTTCTTTTAAATCGTGAAAATATGCCTCAAATTTGGAATATGTTTTTTTCAGAACGAACGTTTTTAACTAAAATCTTTGCTTCTGGAAGGGGTCCCTGGAACAACATATTTTCAGATGGCGGTCAGAGGCCAATTACAGATCATTTTTGGGGTCCTTGACATGAAATATTGAGTAATATAGGCCTAGAAACATAGGTATTTCAGAAAACTGTCAAGATTCAGAATACTTTTTTTTCCAGGCCAAAATGGGTTAAGAATAACAAAGGCCGTATCGAGCTACTGAACCTTGTGGAACCCCACAGTTCATGGTGTTCCTGTTTGAATAGCTACCATTAAAGAAGACTCTGTTGTCATTGTCATGAACCATGGCAACGCATTGGAGGTGAAACCAGAACACTGTACAGTAGCTTATCTAAAAGCAAGATAGATATGATCAATCACATCACATGCTGCACTGAAATCCAACATAACCTGTTTGTCACGTCCTGTCCTAGGACGTACCACGCCTGGACCGCCGTCCTTATGTTTGCCCTTCCACCCCTGTGTGTTTCCCCGCCCCCCTGTTAGACTGACACCTGTGAACTCAGCTGCGGACAATATTGCCATCACGGCTTGTTGGTATTTATATGTTGCTCCTGTGCTATTCTGTGTTGAGTCTTAATTGTTTCCTTGACACGTCGCGTGTGTTTTGTACCTGTGTTTGCTGGCACTCCTATCGAATCCTGTGATTCAGTTTTCTGTTAAATAAAGCCCAGTTTCCAGTACTCCTGTGTGACCGTCCTGCTTCCTTCCTACACCGTGATAGTGTTTGAATACTATTTTTTCTATTATTTTGCTTAGAAAATATAAAAGGACCGCTTTTTAGACCATTAAATAATAATAATAATAATAATGAATTGCATTTTTATAGCGCTTTTCCAAACTGTGCTCAAAGCGCTTTACATTTACAATGGTTCATTCATTCATACATTGAGGATTTGAAGCGGCGAACAGTCGACGCCAGCGTCCTCACTGCCCACATTCACACACCAATGGTGGAAACCTCACACCGACCGACTCATTGGAGGCAATGCAGGGTTCAGTGTCTTGCCCAAGGACACTGAAGGAGCCGGGACAGGAGGAGCCGGGATTCGAACCGCCAACCCAGGGATCATTGGACGACCTGCTCTACTTCCTGAGCCACAGCCGCCCAAATGTCTTTTGGATGTCTTTTGACCATTTTTGTCTTTTGGAAGTGGGATGAGTTTAGCTTCTTTCCATGCTGTTGGATGGACTCCACTGATTCAACACTGGTTGAATATATGACATATAGGTTTAAGTTTAATTAAGTACTGTATTCTACTGTCTATGTTGTCAGATGAGAGTGACATAATGAATTTCTCCATTGATTTGATTAAAGATAAAGAGATCGTTTTGTCTGCCATTATCTCTTCCTTTGTTAGTGTATGTGATAGTGAACCGTGACTACGTTGTTGGGAACACTTGCATTAGGTCACATACTGTAGATGGCAGATGCACAAAATAACAGCATTCAACTGTCTATTGGGTATTCCTGCAAAGGGGAGAAAACTTCTTCTGCCTTGGGCGAAGCAGCCAGTCGACGATTCGAATAGTCAATCGAGAGCCCCCTCAGAGGCATTATTTTATATATTTTTCCAATTATTTTTAATAGCGTCAGTTACTAATGTAGGCTATATACTGTGTGGAGCTCTCACTCGTTGAACTGTAGAATTAGGTGAGTGGTTTTAATTATCTCACGCTGGCTAAAGTGAAGTGCAGCAGTAAAGAGATGCACACAGCTGTAGTTTTGATAAAAAGGTTGACTGTGCAATTATCAGGTACTGTACTGTATATCTCTCTGTCTTTTCTCTTTACTGTTATTTCTTTCGTCTTGCACGAGTCGCATTAAACGACCGACTCTGATTCATTCGACTAGATAAAGGCTGACCTCGCGTCGCCAGACTTTCCACCTCAGAGGAGAGCCAGGCCTGTGTGACACTCCACTGCCGCTCCGTGCCGCGGCAGTGTCGGTCCGTCCGCCAGCTGCCGGTCCAGACGCCGCAACTCCCGATAATAGCCGCCCGCGGCAGTGTACCGTGGCTCCCGACATGCGTTGTCGGTATTAAAGCCATATGCGTGGCTGGTTAAAACTCGCCCGTGGCTCCCGACATGCGCTGCCGGTTAGAAATCACCCGTGGCTTCCCTGTGAGGTTAGGCTTGGGCTTGGGGTTTGGGGTAGGCCCGGTAGGGTGTCGGACTAATGCGGAAACCCTGCCGCGGCTACTATGGGCAGTTGGCGGCGACGCCGGAGCTAACACCGGTGCCGAAAATATTTACTCGTTCTCTCTCCTCCTTTGTCCCCTAGTCTCGTCCCAGTCGATACGAGTTGGAATAAAAGATGGATATACCAAACAAACTATTCCAATAAGTACTTGAAGAAAACTTGTTGGATTCATACGCTGCGCTTCAAGGCTTTTTATTGGGTAGGCCCTAAACGTACGATGCCCTTCTTCCGGATTGGTTGGTTCGGCCTGATGACTACAAACCAGTGACTACAACATGACGTTGGTTAGAATCCGCTCCTGATGACTACAAACCAGTGACTACAACATGACGTTGGTTAGAATCCGCTCCTGATGACTACAAACCAGTGACTACAACATGACGTTGGTTAGAATCCGCTCCTGATGACTACAAACCAGTGACTACAACATGACGTTGGTTAGAATCCGCTCCTGATGACTACAAACCAGTGACTACAACATGACGTTGGTTAGAATCCGCTCCTGAACGGATCATAAACACCAACATTGTTAGATAAAGCCTGAGTCGGAGACAGCCCTAACGAAAGCTGGATTTGAATATTTTGCTGTTATGTGCACCACACACACACACACTAGACTAAAGGTCTCCACAAACATGTCACACACACACACACACACCTAATAGATCGAATAGAGAAGACTGCATCAAAAAGAAAATAACTACTATATTTTGCTCAACTTGTGTAAACTAGCCAATTATATCCCTTTAGTTACAACAATATGCTTGGCCTACATGGAAATAATGTCAGGCGCGTGAACCGAAATGTATAAACTGACAAGACAAATGAGCCGCTAAACATCTTTGTTTACGTTTCGGAAGCCTTTCTGTCCAATCCAACATACCTCATTAAGACTTCTAGTAAACAAACCGCAGTGTCTGTCTGTGGCTGTGCTCTTCTGTTCACCGAAATATTGAAGGGTAGGCTGTTTGTTATGCCATGAAAACACACTCAATGTCAATGAATGTGCTTGAAACAAACGTTTATACACGTTTGATGTTGGATATCTAGTTTTTTCTGTAGTACCCAAGCTGTATAGTAGAGTATGTTAATCCAATACAATCTAACACATTTGCAGTGATAGGTTTTCAATGTAATGGGTCTTTTAGATGAGTCCCAGGGACATTTTATGATTTTATTTTATGAGTCCCACTTTTATATGAGTCCCCCAACGACATTACTGAGTACAGAAGCGCATCCCGGTCAATGCAGAGGTCATTGTTTTATTGCGTCCCTTAACCCCTGGACTACCATTCACGGAATGAACGGATTATTGCTAAAAATACAAACAGAAACACAGTTCACAGAATTAACGGAATGTCAATCAATGTCAGTTATCGGGGGTTCAACGGAGCAAAGATTTGCATTTTTTCGTTAATATCGCTAATGTTGGATGTAATTTACCAAAAAACTGCCGAAATCCGCGCGATCGTGCGCTATCGTGCACACGCGCCGTCTCTATGTGAATCGCTGTAAAAATGTGATATTTTGGGATGTTTTGGGCTTGATTTGAGCTTAATTTGACTTAGTTATGAAAAATATGATGTTAGCTTAGCATTCCGGACAGCCAAGCTAGTGACACAGGGTTAAAATACTACCGGATGTTATCGAGTGTACGGCGGCTGGGATGAGGATCAGCATCTCCAAATCTGAGGCCATGGTTCTCAGCAGGAAACCGGTGGATTGTGCAGTCCGGGTAGGGAATGAGGCACTACCCCAGGTGAAGGAGTTCAAGTATCTCGGGGTCTTGTTCACGAGTGAGGGGAGAACGGAGAAGGAGATCAGCCGGAGAATCGGAGCGGCAGGGGCGGTATTACAGTCGCTGTACCGCACTGTTGTGACGAAAAGAGAGTTGAGCCAGAAGGCAAAGCTCTCTGTCTACCGAGCAATCTTCGTTCCTACTCTCACCTATGGTCATGACCGAAAGAATAAGGTCACGAATACAAGCGGCCGAAATGAGTTTTCTTCGACGGGTGGCTGGCATCTCCCTTAGAGATAGGGTGAGAAGTTCAGTCACACGAGAGAGACTCGGAGTAGAACCGCTGCTCCTTCGCCTGGAAAGGAGTCAGCTGAGGTGGTTCGGTCATCTGGTTAGGATGCCTCTCGGGCGCCTCCCTAGGGAGGTCCTCGATGCATGTCCCACTGGGAGGAGACCCCGGGGCAGACCAAGGCGCAGTTGGAGGAAATACATCGACTCACTGGCCTTGGAACGTCTCGGAATCCCCCAGGAGGAAGTCACTAATGTTGCTCTGGAGAGGGAAGTATGGAGCTCTCTGGTGGAGCTGTTGCCCCCGCGACCCAACTACGGATAAGCGGTTGAAGATGGATGGATGGATGGATGTTATCGATCGTTGAACCGGAAGTGACTTAGCCAGATTCGTCTATTTTGGTCAAAATCAGCATAATGGTGCGTTCCCGCCATCTGGTGGCAATACAAGAGAATACACTAGCAATGCCATGTGAAAATAAAACATCTGTTCATTCAAACCATCAGATCTTTATTTTGGCATTAAAATGATGAATTAAAAATATGCCAATGTGTTACCCAAACAAAAAAATTGGGATTGGTAGTCCAAGGGTTTAACTATAAACTGCGTTTTGGGATGCAAAATAAAATGCACCCTATTTTAATATCTGATTTTGTGGTTGTATTTAGTCTCCCTGCTCATCTATTGAGACAACACATTTTGACTTGATGGTCAATATTTAATTTATCCCCCGAGCAAGCCGGCAGGCTATATTAGCTCAGTGGTAAACATTTCAGTACCTGGTTTAAATCCTGGGTAGAAGAGTGAGTTACTTTAATTTTATTTTTTTGTGGGGAAAATACAAAAACGAATCAAGATTAGAAGGTTGCTGACAAAGAACCGACTTTACAGGCCTGCATGCAAGACACAACTCTGCCAAATTCACAATCTTGTCCCTTTCTGATGTGAGCGTAGCTGCTGCTGTGTCAGAGAGAATTCATTGAGGAAGAGCCATGCAACTGAGATAAGCTCTCTCTCTCTCTCTCTCTCTCTCTCTCTGGAAAGGACAGTTCTCTCATGACATGCAGAGGCCTCAGAGCTTATCCTTACAGTACATGTGCACAACAGGATGCAAGGGAGAAACTATAGGGTTGGCTTCCGGGAGGCACACGCTGACACGCACCATGAGTGTGCCTGCCAACACAGTAAAGCAGTTGTATTGTAATACCCCCATAACATGGGTTACAGTCCTGTAAGGGTCACACGACCCCCTCAAGGTCAAGGAACCCTGGAGGGTCCCTGGCTTGCCTGCTTGGACCTCACTCTGCAGAACCACTGCGGTACAGAAAAATCTGGGTGGAAACCTCATGTCCAAAACGGTTTACTTTTCAGGGTTCAAAAATGTAAAAGAAAAATCTAAAATAGCAGATCTACAAGCAACAAAAAAAAACACGCCCCGTTTCGAGCTTGCAAAAACAGAAAAAGTTTAAATATGGACATGGTTTCTGTCTGTCAGCAACGGAATAATATAAATGTAATTGCACAAGCCTCACTAAAGCAAACATAACCGCTGTTGCACCCACAGTGTCACAGCCACACACACGCGCTCAGTCAAAGCCACACATTTGCATTGACAGCGCTGTCACTGTGTGCGACAGCTGGACAGCTCTGATTCGTCTGCACACGCACACACACACACACACACACACACACACACACACACACACTCTCCTCAGGCCTGGACTCTTGTAACTCTGTGAGCCACACAAATGAAATCAAGTACACTGGAGGGGGCTTGCTCTAATAATAAGGGTCCCTTCATTCATAGTCCCTTGTGGTCTATTTTATTTGCAGCAGTGTTTAACCACTTAAACCCCAGCAGCAGCATCCGTATTGTGCCGGCAAGCTCACAAGCAACTCCTTGTCGACTTGCTATGATTTTCAGCAAAAGCCTTCCCACCACGATAACAGAAAATACACTAGCATAGCGTCCTGGGCCTGAGGGACTCCGCTGGCTCAAGCATATGGGGTTCAAGACAAGTGCTGAACTCTACCTGTATTTGTACATTCCCTCAGTTAAATATTTGCTGTGCATGCCCATGCATGGATCATATGGATCATTAACTGACTGGATGACGATGATGGGTCACTGAATGACAACACACTGACTGTACTCACCGAATGGTTGACTCCCCACATGACCACGCTCAGCAGGGGGTCGCTGGCACGGAACAGCTTGACTTTCTGGGCGACGAAGCGCTTCTTTCTGGTCTTGCTCGCAATGGATGCGGCAATGCTGCTCGCCGCCGTGGCCATCTTTTTGTTATCGGAATAATAATAATAATAATGGTGATAATAATAATAATGCTATGGCCGGGGAACAAGAGAATTCCCACAACCCGGCTTTATATTGGCTGCTGTTGCAGTGGTGTGTGTGTGTGTGTGTGTGTGTGTGTGTGTGTGTGTGTGTGTGTGTGTGTGTGTGTGTGTGTGTGTGTGCGTGTCAGTCCCGATGACAGCTCGCTCAGCAGTGAGTGAGTGGGTGGGTGGGTGGGGGGGACCCCAGCAGCACCAGTCTTCAATGAAGACGGGATCTTCTCGTCACCATTCTGCTTTAAGGCATGGATCCGGTTCACCAACAAAAGGTCCAACGACGTGTCCGATCCCCCCCGATATATCTCCCCCGGTTCTGGTGCGGTCCAACGCCGCTGCACGCCAGCCAGCAGTACAGTGTGTCTGCTGGGTCTATAGCTGGGCGGTGTTGCTGCTACTGCTGCTGCCCCGCGGATTTCTGCCTGTCCCGTTGCGGGAGGAATGGAAATATATACAGTACATACACGTCCTCTTCTTCCTTCCTTCCTTCCTTCCTTCCTTCAGTGGATAACGACGTGCTCGCGTTCGTTCATCGATCCCACACTTCTCCCTTCATCGTCAGTCCACATCATAATTCACCTCCTCTTCCTCTCTTCCTTCTCCACTGCTCGCGCGCGCTCTCTCTCTCTCTCTCCCCTCCACACCAGGTCTGTGAGTGTATCTCTCTCACGCGCGCGCGCACACACACACACACTCCTTGCCTGCGTCAAGTCAGGCGTAATACAAGGTTTTTCCTGTACGTGGACGGTGGACTTCAAAATAGGAGGATGCGTGTTGTTGGCTAATGTGCCATCCGACACGTGCATGCAATCTTATAATGGAAAAGGCTGTGTTATTGGGTACATGTTGTGAAAAGTAAAACAAAATATATAATCTACAACTATAAGTGCACGGCCGATATAAAGAGTTTGTTTTATTTTGAAAGTACAATCAATCGTATGTCCGCTTCAACTGACATCGATAGGTCCCATATTGCTCCATGGCTAGTAGTCATAAAGCCATATGTTCCACGATGCTGTTTAACCAACTACGATACACGAAGTAAACCAAAGCGACGCTTTCAAACAGTAGTTGCAAACAACACCATGTATGTACGCTTCAAGGCAAGCTAACACGGGCTCTCCTTTAGTCTCCTATGTATCTGTTAACTGTGGGTCTCTGCCTGTCGTGCCCGACCTTCGCTAGCGAGCGAGCTACATGCTAACGTGACGTCTACACTACAGAACAGTTGTCAGTCTAGCCAGAGCCATAGAGTAACACATAGTTACGACAACTCCGTTCACTTCATGGGGCCAGTCCTGTGGGGGTTCCTCACGCCCCCTACCAGGGCCCAGGAAATGATTCCTCATAGGTCATTTTCCTCATAGACATTTCAAAAAGTATTTATTTAAGTACCTTTTAAGCCTCATACAAAGCCAACTCGAGTTGTGACAAATCATGACAACAAACGCAATTTGATGTCATATGTCATCACCACACTTGTATGTCACTATATTTAAATTAAAACGCCTATAGAAGCAGATGTAGGCCTATACCTGATGGATGATCCACTTCAATGTTTTACAAGGTGTCTCTCTCTCTCTCTCTCTCTCTCTCTCTCTCTCTCTCTCTCTCTCTCTCTCTCTCTCTTTTCAATTTCAAAATGCTTTATTGGCATCATGGCATGATAAAATAATGTGTTCTACATTGCCAAAGCATACATATGCCTACAACAAAACAGATCGCAACATTGCTCTCTCTCTCGCTCTATCTCTCTCTCTCCCCTACCTACAATAACATAGTTGCACTGCTCAGTTCACACAGGTGTGACAACGCTGGTTATTAACAAACTGCCCTCCCACTCTGGGCTCTCTGGTGTAGAGCACATTAAAACCTTCTACAGAAACCTAGGTGTGTGTAAAGACGATTTTAAACTATTATGATAACTGATGAGGTACTTAAGAAATTGAGTGCCCTCCAGGCCACTGGCCATGACAATATTCCCTCCAAATTTCTCAGAGACTTGGCCATCTCTATAGCTCCAATCATCACGCACATAATAACCTCTCCAACAGGTCCCCCAAGATTTAAAACTGGCCAAAGTAACCTCCCTGCACAAGAAAGGGAGTAAGCAACTACCGCCATATTTCTATTCTAAGCTCCATCTTGAAAGTGATGGAGAAAGAAATAGTCTATGAACAGGTTGAAAAGTATCTTGCCACAAATAAATTAATGTACGACTTCCAATCTGGCTTCAGAACATCTCACTCCACTAACACAAATAATAATTTGTGTTATTAATCTTTGACTTAATAACACAAAAGAAAAATGTGGTAATTATTTGCTCAATAGTGAGCCTGGAGTGCATATTTACAATACTAGTTCAGTAGAACAGCCCAGAACAAGTCTGGCTGCCCTATTTTGTGCAACCTGTAATTTAGCTATATAGGTAGCCTACTTTTACCAGAGTATTTTCAACAGGCTATACTTTATACTTCAACTACATTACATCACAGAGGCAAATAGTCTATGTACTTTTTACCCCATACAATTAGGCTATACTTGAAAACTTTACTTTATAGTTATTTGTATTACAAAACATATCCTATACATTAACCATTTCAGCCAATTTAAACTTTGGATATTTGAAAATAGCAGATATTCAAGCTCACAATTAATGTGAGGTGATGTGACACGTTGTGAGCTAGGCTATTTAAGAATTTTTTATACATTTAGCCTACTTTGTGAAACGGACAATCAATGAGGACTTTTTTTAAAACCTTTGGTAGCCTAGAAGTTCATGTATTTGAACACTTTCGTACTTTTACTTTTTGATTTCTGGACTTTTACTCAGTGTTACTATTAGTATTTCCAGTAGAAACTTTCTACATTGCAGTTTTGGTCAGTCACTTTGTTTTAGGATTACAGCCCCATCATGCCAAAACAGAGCCCCGCACGACACCCCCACCTGCTGCTCCGAAAGATCAGCCATGACCATGCACAATCCTCTAGCACGCACACAAACACACATACATACACACACACACACACACACACACACACACACACACACACACACACACACACACACACAGAGAGAGAGAGAGAGAGATAGAGAGATCATAACAAAGCCTACAGTAGCCTATAAATTAACAATCCCACAAGCTGCAATTAACGCATTAAGAAGAAAATAGTATTTTCTTTTCTCGTACAAATATAGTTCATATTCATACTACGGTATAGACTATAGAGACATTTATCGAGGCACATCTTAAATTGTGCTAAATCCAATTTAAACCCTCCTTCTTTCGAACCAACGTGGACCGTTGCCTAGCAACGTAATGTCAACGTAGCCTACCTTCCAAAACACTGCTGTTTGAGTCTGGCTGGGCTGAATAAAAGGTAGGCTAGTAGGCTTATGTGCTTTAATAATGTCAGTATTTTTTCTTTCGAATTGATGTGATGGCCGGTTCTAGCTATTAATAGCCTACAAACACAAACGGATTGACTAAAACATTTCCTGACAGAAGTGATATTTTTAGCTTTAGCTGGATTAAAGTAGCCTAATTGAAGTTAACAGACATTGACAAGCCAAGAATTAAGCCTGAATTCTAGCCCACTTGTTTCCATCACATTGCAATGCGATGAATAGCCTCTGTCTCGCGTGTGCCAATTCCTCTTTTCTCTACCCTCTGGTGTATTATTTTGCACAAGTGTTTCCTTTGTAAGCTACTTTTAGTAGGCCTACTTTGTAAAGCACATTGAATTGAGAAATGATACATTGGAGCCTATTTTATCCCCAAATGTACCCTCCAACTTCTCATATAGTATGGCTAATCCACATGTTTTGTGGCAATGTGTTGCATTTGTAAAAACATTATGCCTTAATGCAATTTAAAAAATGATTACCCAACAGATCCCTATTTATAACACAGCTGAATACATGCAGGTGCCCTGCACTCTACAATAACTCAGCTCCCTGTGATATATCTCACTTTGTTTCAGAATGGGAAAGAAAGTGAAGAAAGAGAATGATGCCCTATGCAAGGACACAGTAAGTGCCTCAGATGACTGATAACCTCTTGATCTCAGTGTGTCAGTGGCTTCAAGGCCTACTCAAATGTTTTTTACTTACCGGTAAGTAAAACTATACAAGTAGAAGTAAAAATCTGTTATTTTAAAATTCAAGTACAAAGGTTTTGGCATATTTTATTAATTTATGCAGAATGTCCCATACAGATCTTTTGAAAATATCAGATCTATAGCTACTTGTAGAGCAGCTATTTTCAAATAGCCCAAGTGTATGTAGGGCTGAAGTATGTTTTGTAATAATAATCAAAATCTAGCCTATAAGAGAAACTAAGTGGAGTGAAAAGTACAATATTTGCCTCTGAGATGTATAGGAGTAAAAGTAAAAGTAGGCCTATACCTCAAAATTGTATACTTGAATACATGTGGTTACTTTATAACCACTACTGCTTTAATCCATTTAAGCCTGACGTCGAAATTTTAAAAATGCCTTCTAAATCCTGACAGTTTTCTGAAATACCTGTTTCTATATCAGTGGTGCTAAATATTTGCAAGGACCCCAAAATGATATGTATTTGGCCACCGACCCCCATCTGAAAATATGTTGTTCCAGGAACCTCCCCCAGAAACACAGATTTGAGCTAAAACGTTCGCTCTGAAAGAATATATATTCAAAGATTTGCGCCACATTTTCAAGACTTTAAAAAAATAGCAGATCTACAAGCTATGAGCTTGTAGATCTGCTATTTTTCAATAGCTAAAGTATAACATAATGCTTTAAACACCAAAAGGGGTTCCCGCCCCAAAATGTGTTAATTGACCCGTAATACTTTAATTGACCTATGATAAGCATTAAGCGTCTCTGTGCTCCCACAGTTTGACCCGCTGCCCATCGAGAGTAAGAAGCCAGCCACCGCGGTGCTGATGCTGAGCTCTCCAGAGGAGGATGTCCTCATCAAAGCCTGTGATGCAATCTATACGTTTGCAGAGAAAGGTATACAACATATTACTGCAAACCCCCCCACACACACACACACACACACACACACACACACACACACACACACACACACACACACACACACACACACACACACACACACACACACACACACACACACACACACACACACACACACACACACACACACACACACACACACACACACACACACACACACACACACACACACACTTGGCCGCTATAGACCCCTATTTGAAAACTTGTGTTGTGCCGGGGAGGGACCCCCATGCACTATAGCAAAGAATAGAGTTAAAATGTTCGCTTTCAAAATCTATATTCAAAGATTTTGTGCACATTTTCACGATTTTTCTAAAGAAATAGCAGAACTATACAGTAAGCTCTTCATGTTGCGCTATGAGCCTACAGATTGCATATGCAGATTGCATCACACCACCTCACCCACGTAGCACTTGCAGTTGCACTGCCAATTGCCCTAGCCTCGACGACCTTATACAGGCATATGAAAAGGCTCAACTTGATAGCATTTTATGTAGACATACCACTCTAATTTAGATAGCATTTTATGTAGACATACCACTCTAATTTAGATAGCATTTTATGTAGACATAGCACTCTAATTTAGATAGCATTTCATGTAGACATGGCACTCTAAAGTGTCTATACAGTCTCAGTTTCACTGTACAGATATACTACTGTTAGACAGATGTTAGGTTCTTAGCTTGTTTATGATTATTGATGACTATATTTTTTAGGGGCTCTAGCCCCTCCTATGCCCAGTGTTAGTGTGTAGGCCTAACCCATATATAGTGTAATTATGTATGTATTTGATGTATTACGATGTGTTGTTCTCGCTTACTGTAAATCGCTCTGGATTAAAAGCATATCTGCTAAATGCCTAAATTGTATATCTGCTATTTTTGAATAGCTGAAGTATAAAATATGGTCCCCCCCCCCACCCACCCACCCCACTTTGAGAACCAATGGCCTACAATACATGCTACATAACGGTATACTGCACTACAATACTACAACACCACTATACCACAAGGTCACACACATGCCTTTCCTGTCCATCCATGCTTTAAAATACATCCACTGCTGTCTGTCTCCCCCCGGTGGCAGGAGATGAGAACAAGTTGTGTCTGCTGAGCCTGGGGGCTTTGGAGCCCCTCTGTGAGCTGGTCACCCACCAGGACAAGCTGGTCAGACGCAACGCTGTCATGGCGCTGGGCATCATGGCCACCAACGGTGCGTGAGACATATCGCCCTACTGTATGTCAATGGTGTCATAGCTGGCTCATGCTATAACATCAGGAGCAGGAGACAGTTGAAAAGTTGAACAACATAAGTGTATTAAATAATAGGCCTATAACAGGAGGAACTAAAGAGGAACTGCGCAGTACTGAACAAAACTATACAGATCCTATGGGGTGTGTAGTTAGTAAGTCAGTGGTGTAAGTGTAGTGTATGGATGTGTGATACATGGTGTGGTGCGTGTGTGGATGGAAAGGATAATCAAACTTAACTGAAAGGAGGCTTGGAGGCTAAAGCAGGGAGTGGAGGCAGCATGTCTGCCTCCTCTGGATCTCTCATCTCAAGTGGCAGGAGCTGTGGCAGACCCTGTATTTACTATTTATAGCCTTTGGGAGACACTGGGCCCAGGTGCTCTCCCATTAGCCATCAGGCCAGTGCCCCACCCAGGCTCACCTACAGGGTGACAGTTAGGCAGGCACATCCACTACTAGTCATAACTACATGTGTGGGGCATCACAATATGGTAACCCAAAATGGAGCTAAATTATAGAGATTACAGAGTGGTATAAAATAGCTAGTGGCTAAAATGATTGTGATGCATGCTAGGTGCAATAGGTAACATTTAGCCTATTTTTTAAATATATGTAGGCCTATATAAATATTTTAGCCCTCATTTCCCTCTATCTATGTGCTGGTGTGTTTCCCTACAGACAGACAGACAGACACATCGCTCTGGGTGTATTTTGGTTTTGTTCCACTGTTTATGTTGACATTTCCTATGTTTAAGTTGACATTCATCCTTTGCAGGGTTGTGTTTTTTTTTGTTTTTCTGAGGGGAGGGTTACCAAACAGAGCTCTTAGTTCGATTTGAACTTCAAGTGTACCTTTAACACATTTAGCCATGGGGACCCCCTGAAACCATCTCAAGGAACCCTGGGGGTCCCAAGACCCCACTTTGAGATAAGTAAGTCTTGCCGAGCCATGAGACCCATATACAGTAGGACAGTAGTTTCCTTAGCGTGAGGCAGCTTGATGTACAAGTGTACACCCACTGGACATGACGCTATGTTGCAGGGACTTACCCGTCCCCAATCCAACCCTTGATGCTGAGTACCAAGCAGGGAGGCACTGGGTCCCATTTTCCAGAGTCTTTGGTATGACCCGGCCAGGGATCGAACCCCAACCTCCCAGTCCAATGGCGGACAATCAAACCACAAGGCCAGTGGTTTAACTGTAGTGACTGATGATTTGATGTACTGGTTGGTTAGTTGGCTGGACAGCCACACGCCAGTCAGAGTAAAACAGACTGAATGTTAATATGTAATTTCACCTTTGTTTCTGTTTTGATCGACAGGTGATGTAACAAGTGCTCTAAAGAAGCTAGACGTCATCCCGTCAATCATTGATAAACTGTCACCTGAAGGTACGAGTGTGTTTAGATCAACTGCTGATTAATAGTGTCGCAGTCCCGCCCCCTACCAGGGCCCAGGAAATGATTCTCAGTTCATTTTCCTCATAGATATTTCAAAAAGTATTTATTTAAAGACCTTTTAACACTTCTTTTGTTGTTTTTCTTTTTTGTAATTATTTCTTTGGTCCAAAATAAAACCACATATAACTTATACAATTCGGGTGGTTGTATTTTGCCTCCCTGCTCTTCTATTGAGACATTTAGTTTGTGCCAAAGGTCGTGTCTCACCTAGACACAGGATCTGACACACATTTTGAGTCAAGATTCAATGTATCCCCTGAGAAGCAGGCATGCATACCATCAATGGTAATATGTAATATGGTAATACTGTATGTGTTCAAAAATAAGAAGAATGTTGCAAAATGCTGCTTTAATGAATAAATTAGACACATCTACCTTCTTGTACTGTATGAGTATGATTAAACCAAGGCACTCTTCTGGTGAAAAAGTTAAAAAGCCTTCTGAAGTGGCTCTTTTGTCGGCTCCAAACATTTTAACGATAGTCAACAAAACCTGTACTGATCGATCCACACCACACACAGGTTGTATATCATATTTGGTTTGCATATTTTACTTAAACTTTTACAAAACCGCTTCTCAGTTCCTTATGGCATTGTTCTCTCTCTGCTGTGGCTCTCATATAACCTGGTAAAAAATCACAATCACCAAGGAATGACATGACAATCAATTAGGCCTGTGGAGGCATGCTCTTTAGTTTGTTTTTCTGCACTCCGTCTCCAATGAACAGCATGTGTGTATGGTCTGTACGTGTCCCTATATGTCCCTTATATGTCCTAGTACGACCCCTGCAGCATGCTGATTGGGGTTGCAGGAGGGGGCATTACAACTGTGCATTACATACCCCCCCCCCCCCACACACACACACACACACACACTTATGTGTGTGTGTGTTATTCATAGTCTGGATTTTCGGTGGTGAGGTGACCACCGAACTACAACATGACGTAACGAGCCGCTGTGAAGAGCAAACCACCGCCCCAGCCCTTCTCTCTGTTTTTACTCACCACCGCTCAACGTTATTTCAGCTCCGGTGGTCACCTCACCACAGAAAATCCAGACTATGAATAAGCCTTAACTATAACAATAATAGTATACTGGTAGTTGCACCGCTCGATCACTTCACACGGGGTGTGATTTTTCTTCTTCAGAGGACTCAGTAGTACAGGAGTTTGCTACTCTCTGCCTGGCATCTCTTTCTGTTTCAGAGGACTCAGTCGTACAGGAGTTTGCTACTCTCTGCCTGGCATCTCTTTCTGTTTCAGAGGACTCAGTCGTACAGGAGTTTGCTACTCTCTGCCTGGCATCTCTGTCCGTGGATTTTGACTGCAAGGTGAAGATCTTTGACAGTAAGGGGCTGCCTCCTCTGATCCATCTCCTGTCCAGCCCAGACCCTGACGTCAAGAAGAACACACTGGAGACCATCTTCAACATGGTTCAGGTGTGATTCAACGTGCATAATGTATATACAACATGTGGAATCAACCCAATGACGAAAAACAAACAAACAAAAAGGCTCTCTCGGGTGGAAACCGCATATGTCCAAAACTTTTCCTTTTCAGGATTCAAATTCAAAAGTATCAAAATGAGCAGATCCACAAGTTAAAATATGGAGACAATTAATGTGGCGATATCAGAAGACCTGACACAAACTGTTACTTTTCAGGGTTGAAATTCAAAAGCAGCAAAACAAGCAAACCGACAATTAGCTTTGAGGTTGCGGATCTGATACTTTTGATGCTTTCGTGCGGCGTTGGTTGTGTGATCGAGTAGGGCGTTCATTCACGAGAAAAGCACAAAAAGTGTAAATAATATGGAGATAAGAGGTTTGTCTGACTCTATGTCTATGACAATGTCCAGGACCAGCCCAGTCGCCAGGGGGTCCAGGAGCTGGACGGGGTCCCTCCACTGCTGCACATGGTGACGTCGGACTACCCCGACATCCAGCGACTGGCCCTGAACACCCTGGACGCCCTGACCGCTGCTGAGAGAGACGCGCGCACCGTCTTCAGAGACCAGCGGGGCTTCGAGAAACTCATGGAGTTCCTCAATAACAAGGTTATTGTTTTTTGATTGATTGATTGATTGATTGATTGAATACTTTATTAGTCAGAACCAGTGCAGTGATGGAAGAAGTACTGTACTACTAATACTACAGTATACGCACAATCGCACATGTTTTACCTAAAAGTAAACACTCAAGTAATTGTTTTGATACTGCAATGTATACATGCAAATATTCAAAATGTAAACTACTTGAGTAAAAGTTAAAAAAGTATAGGCATCAAGTACCTAAAGTCAAAGTACTCATTGTGTATAATGTCCCTTTTCACAAATAATACCGACAAGCTCACAATTGGGAGCTTGTAGATCAGAGAGAGTTGAAGTGGTTAGTGTGTTTTCATAAAAGTACAATATTTCCCTCTTAGAATTACATTTGAAAACTTAAAATGAGTACTTTTTGGTATACTTTAACTACATTTACCTTTGTACTTTTACTCAAGTGCATTTTGAATTCCGGACTTTTACTTAAGTAAGTTGTAACAGAGTATTTCTATATTGCTTTTGATAGCCTTTACTTAGGTAAAACCTTTGAGTACTTTTCCCCACCACTGCCTCTGTGCCAGCAGGACTTCAGTGAGCTCCATGCGGAAGCCTTGCAGGTGGTGTGCAACTGCATGGAGGACAGCGAGAGTCTCCGCTTCATCCACAAGGTGGCAGGCGTGAGCGCGCTGATGCGCTTCGTCCTGTCGCCAACCACCGCGCCAGAGGTCCGCGCCAACGCTGTCAAATGCATCGCCCGCACCGCACAGAGCCGTAAGCAAAAACACACAAAAAATACGCCTTCAGTGCAGCCGCGTATAGCGTGGATTAAGACTGAGCCAATTAGCATCATGGCCGGTTTTGCCGACTTGCTAATGGGGGACCATTTAACCCTCTTATTGCCCTTCATGATTCTGAACAAGCATTAGTTTGCACGAAAAACATCCTTGGGCTAAATTTGGCCATATAGCTACTTGCCCAAATGTGATGACCTCACCACATTGACATGCCATTGGCTATGGCCGTTTTTAGACCAAGGAGTGTTTTTCGTGCAAAACTAATGCTTGCAATGGATACAGAATCATGAAAACCCCCACACATGAAATGTTGTATATTTTCAACTCCTCGTTGCTGTCATTTCTCAGCCGAATGAGAAACAGACGGTCCGTTCCGGTTTCATTCCCTCAAGAGTACTCTCAAATCATGTGTGTGTGTGTGTGTGTGTGTGTGTGTGTGTGTGTGTGCGTGTACGTGCGTGTGTGATGCGTGCAGCGGAGAAGCGCACGTTGCTCCATGAGCAGGGCGTGGAGGAGGCCCTGGTGGAGCTTCTGTCTGCTGACGGGGGGGACCACGTAAAGATGGCCGCCTGCCGCGCCGTGGCCGCCATGAGTCTCCATCTGTCCAGCAAGGACACCTTCAGAGAACTGGGTCAGAAACACACACACACACACACACACACACACACACACACACACACACACAGCAGGCCATATACTACAGCAATAAACGTGCACTAATGAGTGCACAGGAACAAATTAATCACACAACTCCAATGCTCACATCAGTACATGTGTGTGCGCGCATGTGTGTGTGTGTGTGTGTGTGTGTGTGTGTGTGTGTGTTTCAGGTTGCATCCCTGCAGTGGTATGGTTGCTAGGCAACAGTGATAGTGTGGAGGTGAGAGAGGCAGCAGGCCACGCCCTCTCCAACCTCACACACGACCACCAGCCCAACGCCCTGTGAGTGACCTTTGAGTGACTCTGTCAAAAACTAGTCTTTCCGACATGAAAAAGTATAAATAAATACCGTACATAAATAGAAATCGATTCTGAACTTTTGAAAAATAGCAGATCTACAAGCTCATAGCGCGCCACCGAGTGACGTGCTACGAGCTTGTAGGTCTGCTATTTTTGAAAAATCGAAGGACGACTGACATAGAAACATAGCTTTTTCAGAAAGCTGTCAGGATGTAGAAGACATTTTTAGAATCTGATCTCAGGTCAAAATGGCTTAATATCGTGGCATTAAAATTCGGGATATATCCCTGAATCGATTATTTTGCCCACCCGTATTCAGAACGCTCTCTCCCTGTGCTGACAGGGAATTACTGTGCAATGTCCCTTTTTTATTCTGTCGATCAGAAAACATGAAGTGCATGATGATGCCCTCCGTGCTAAAGACGACAAAAATAAACATGCACGGTCGTCTGCGTTTAGAAACAAGTGTGAAATTAGCCTTAGCGACGGTCCTTGTTTATACTGTACAGCCACAGCTGTAGAGCCATTTGTGACCGGTCTACAATCTCTAAACATTGATTGTTTTCGAGTAGATGCTTTAGGATTCATGCGTCATTCATGCGTCATTACAGACTGGTAATGAAGCATGAATCCTAAACAAGTACTCAAATTTCTTACTTAACCCATTTAGGCCTGACGTCGAAATTTACAAAATGTCTTCTAAATCCTGACAGTTCTCTGTCAGGATTTGCGCCACATTTTCATGTTTTTTCAAAAATAGCAGACCTACAAGCTCGTAGCGCGCCACTCGGTGGCGTGCTATGAGCTTGTAGATCTGCTATTTTTCAATAGCTAAATTATAACACCAAAAGGGGTTCCCAACATGGGTTAAGCAAAAGGATGAGTACTGCAATGTGGAAATACTCTGGTACAAGTAAAAGTCCGGAGTAAAACATGAGTACATGAGTAAAACTAAAAGTACAAAGGTATTGGTCTCAAAATATAGGCCTACTTAAAATATCAAAAGTTGTGCAAGAACGTCCCTTTTAAAAATATCCGATCTACAAGCTCACAATGCGTCACCATGTGTCGCATTGTGAGCTTGTAGATCTTCAAATGGCTCGAAATGCATATAGGGCTGAAGTGGATAATGTATGTCTTGTAATAATAATAAACCAACTAAGTAACTGGTATAAAGTTTTCAAATATTTGAGGTGGAGTAAAAGTATATAATATTTTCCCCATTGAGTAGTGGAGTAGAAGTAAAAGTACAGAACATTGAAAATACTCCAGTAAAGTAAAAAATGTAATCCTCAAAATTGTACTCAAGTACAGTACTTGAGTACATACTTAGTTTATACCTCGGCCTAGTGCCTACAATACAGGTAGACAGACAGGCCGTCTCTCCAGCGTCATTCACAGCTCCGATCCGGTTGTGTAAAGACCCGGAAAGGACTATAGTAACTTGTAGTTAAGAACCATAGATATAAAAAAATATATAGAAGCCTCATTGGCCGAAGTGTATCGACATGAGGGCGGAAGTGCGGAAGGCATGATACAGAAAGAATATCGGGAAATGTTTGGAGGATTTTGAATAATTTGAATAACACACACACACACACACACACACACACACACACACACACACACACACACACACACACACACACACACACACACACACACACACACACACACACACACACACACACACACACACACACACACACACACACACACACACACACACACACACAATTTGGAGGTCCTTTGTGCAAGGTCCGTTACACACATTAACGTGTCTCCATTGTGGGTGTGGGTGTGCGTGTCTGTGGTTTTCCAGCGCAGTGCACGAGGCAGACGGGGTCAAGCCTCTCGTGCGGCTGCTCAGTGGCGGAGGCTCCTCCCCCGGGTCGGTGGTCCACGCCGCCGCCGCCCTCGCCAACATGGCCGAACAGGAAGCCCTGCGAGGTCACATCCTGTCACACGGCGGAGCCGTCCGGGCCCTGGTGGAGCCGCTGCGTTCCGGGAACACCGACGTACTGGTCCCAGTGACGCAGTGCCTGGCCGTACTGGCAAGCAACGCAGAGGCCAGGGCACAGGTGTGTGTGTGTGTGTGTGTGTGTGTGTGTGTGTGCGCGCGCATGTGGAAATCAATCAATATGTCCATACACAGATGTGTCTATCTATGGCATCAGTGGAATCAGATAATTTAATAATTTCAGATTTTAACTGTCTCATCTTTTGTTGGCGTGTTAAGCTGAGAAGTGCCGGCGCCATCCCTCCATTGGTCAATCTGCTCCGCTCCAGTCACGCGGAGGTGCGTTGCAATGCCTGCTGGGCCGTCAGTGTCTGTGCCAACGACGAGCTCACTGCAGTGGAGATGTGGAGACATGGGTGAGAGAATAATGTCATTTCGTAAATTAAGGCCCTGCTTTACCAGAGTGTCACACAAAAGCATCAAAAGTAGCAGATCCACAATCTCGAAACGTGGAGTGAAATTTTCAAATGGATTAAAAACCTTGAGAAAATAGCCGCTACAAAGTGCCACGCTGTGAGTTTGTATATCTGTTGTTTTTGAATAGCTGCTCTATATGGATGGGAGGGGTTAACATTATTGTGATGCTGTATTGTACATTTAGTTGGAGACCCCCCCTGGAACCACCTCAAGTCTAAACTAAAGGTCATGAGACTCTAGAATACTAGATTGAGTGCCCACTGCCCAGCAACAGTGCATTTCTTTTGGCAGCAGTGCGGTTTGCTGAGCAGCCAGTAGATGGCGGTAGAATACAGTATTGAGTGTACCTCTTTGTAGACATTCTACAGCAGCCATTCCCAAACCTTACCCCTGACCCTAAAGAGAAATGTGATGTCTCCCCAGGAACCAAACTAGTGAAAATATATATTATATACAGATTTATATACATCTTGAAAACTCGAAATGGGACATTCCACATTACTTTTGGTACTTTAAGTACATTTTGATGCCAATACGTTAGTGCTTTTAGTAAGCAAGTTTTGAATTCTAGACTTTTAACTTGAGCCACGAACCATGTGATGAGATTTAGCCCCTCAAACCCAAAACTTGCTGTATTATTAGGAGAGATAACAAAATAACAATTCTTCTAGGCCTAAATCCTCCAATTGTCTAGTAGAGTAAATTAAGTAATGCAGATGTTTAACAATTTAACTCTTGAGAGTTAAACATCTATTAAGGGTCCATTTGGTTATCAACTCTCCATCGTTTAGCTGGGCGGGACCACCTGGAACCCCCTCAATGACCACTTTGAAAACCTCTGACTTGTGAGTCTTTTTTTTTTCCACCCCTGGTTTGTTTTGTTTTGTGCGTCACATGACGTCAGAGCCTTGGAACGGCTGCAGGAGATCAACCAGTCGCTGAATCGCAGGAGCCGGTTCAGCGAGACTGCGTTGCTACGGTTACTGGACTCCAACCTGTCCGTCAAATATAGCCTGACCGGCCGACTGGCCTCCACCGACATCACCTCCGACGGCTTCTACGACGCTGGACAGGTGTGTGTGTGTGTGTGTGAGGGATGTGCGTGTGCGTATGCGTGTGTGTGTGTGTGTGTGTGTGTGTGTGTGTGTGTGTGTGTGTGTGTGTGTGTGTGTGTGTGTGTGTGTGTGTGTTGTGTGAGAGAGAGAGAGTGAGAGAGAGAGCACCAGAGAGAGAGTTTCCACAACAGAATCACCTAACACTAAATATTACAGCAAGTCAATATAATGAAATGTCATTATGGTTTGGTTTATTATGGTTATTATGACTTATTGTCTTAATTTGTTCCCAATGGGATTACAGTTTGTTGCCCTTACTTATACTATCGCAAACAGAGTGACACCAAAGATATTTCACCATTGGTTGGGATAATAAACATTACTGATGTGAATGAACCACAGAAAGGCAACATTGTCTGTCTGTCTGTCTGTCTGTCTGTCTGTCTGTCTGCCTGTCTGCCTGTCTGCCTGTCTGCCTGTCTGCCTGCCTGCCTGCCTGCCTGCCTGTCGTCAGGTCCATGCGGGTCAGAAGGTTCTCTCGCTAGAGGAGCTGTCCAGTCAGCCGGTCAACCAGTGGCGGCCCGTCATTTTCGTCAACGCAGCAGCAGAGTACGAGCGCCTTGCACACATCAGTGAATGTCAGGATGACACGTTGTTGCATTTCATCATTGAACCCCTTTTGGACTGATAAAAAAAGGCTTCTAAATCCTAAAATTTTTCTGAAAAATCTATGTTTCTATGTCAGTGGTGCTCAACCTTTTTCATGTCAAGGACCCCCAGAATTATCTCTATTGGACCACGGACCCCCATCTCAAAATATGTAGTTCCAGGGACCCCCCCAGAAGGAAATATTTAGTTTTATATTTTGGCGCGCTAATGAGCTTGTAGATCTTCTATTTTTCAATAGCTAAATTATAACATAATGTTTAAAACACCAAAAGGTATTCCTGCCCAGAATGGGTTAAGTCAGCTTCAACCCTTTTCATATCAAGGTCCATTATTTACTTGGCATTCGGGCCACGGATCCACCATTTGATGTCAGACCTTGCCTCAGGGCTCCATGCAGCCCTGAATCGCTATAGCCACGCTCATTAATAATGAAGTGTCAGGCTCTCTCAGACCCAAAACGTAGAATATTTTGTTGTTTCGTTGGAATACGATTTTGTCCACAATTCCATGCTGTATTGATGTGGTACCATTAGGAGAGATAACGGGTACACTTGTGTAGACTTCTTGAAAGATTAAGTACAATAATGTACGTATGTATGTAAATTAAACCAAATGTACCCTTACGGGTCCATTTGGTTTCATTTTACACTCTCAAGAGTTAAAGATCTATAAGGGTCAATTTGAACCCGATCCCGACATTGTGCCCATCCTATGCCACCCTACGCCAGTGCTCGCACCCCGAGGCGTTGTGAGCTTGTAGATCAGCCATTTTCACCCCCCCCCCCCCCCAGGCCCCACAAGCGAGCCCATTCCTCCAAGCCAGGGACGGGACGGACCCACAGCTACAGAGCCTTTGTGTTACTTTCACACGCACACACACTCATAAAAGACACACACACACACACACACACACACACACACACATATTTATGCAGTGCACAGAGAGCCATGCACGATCGCTTGTGTTCCTGTCCAAGCTTTTAGCATTTAGATGAATTATGTTCACCCACCAAAGAGACAAGTGTGTCCCCTGAGGGGAGCCTCATTCATGCCTAATTTTGTTGTACTACACAGTACACACACACACACACACACACACACACACACACACACACACACACACACACACACACACACACACACACACACACACACACACACACACACACACACACACACACACACACACACACACACACACACACACACACACACACACACACACACACACACACACACACACACACACACACACACACACACACACACACACACACACACACACACACAAAAGATGTTCTTGTGCGTGCGTGGTGCATACTTATGTTTGTGTGTTTGCTACTTTTGCTGCATGTCAAACAGCTCTTCTGGGGAAATGCTGTGGGGGAATTAAAGGACAATTCTCTCCCTCTCTCTCCGCACACGCACACGCAACATAATATACATGCATGTTGTTTTGTGTTTCATAAAGCCAATTAACGCATGTGACTGTTGCGTTCCTCCAGGGTGCACGTCGTGGACCCTTCAGAGGCCAGGCCGGACAGCCCCCCCAGCACGCGCTCCAAGACCCCAAGGTGTGTGTGTGGATGTGTGAGGCTTGGTGGGAGTTAGCCACATGGACCCTAGCAATTTACAATTTACAATTTAGGCATTTAGCAGACGCTCTTAATCCAGAGCGACTTACATTTAAGCAAGAACAAAGCATGGGAATACATCACATAAAAAGCATTTATCATGAAACATGCGTAAGCTAAGAAAGTAACAGTGGAATATTTATATAGTGAAACTATACATACACTATACATATAAACTATACATCTTTACTACTATGCTATATATGTGTACTATGGCGTGCTATGACTACATACAATACAATTACAGTGCTGTCTACATAACATGCTATAAGTCTGTATCAAATGCTATATAATCCAACAGAAATGCTATCTAAGGGTTTAGGGTAAGTGCTAAGGGCCATGATGGAGTCTGAAAAGGTGGGTTTTCAGGCTACGGCGGAAGATTGGGAGTGATGCTGCAGTTCTGACTGCAATGGGAAGTGCATTCCACAGTTTTGGAGCCAGAAGGGAGTAGCACAGTGCTACTCAAACATTTTTGTTGTGCCAACACTCATTCGCCGCCATCAAGGGGCTGAGTTTATACTCGAGCACTGCCAACATTCATATCAACGGAAAAAAGCCGTTTCACTCGGAAAACGAAAAAAAGGAAGTGTAAAATAAAATCGATATGTAATGTGTCCCGTGAATGTTATTTAATTCACCCAAAACATGAGACATCAAGCCAGCATACTTTTCACTTCCATTTTTGTCCTGTTTAGCCTATGCTTCCGTCGCACGGCAACCAGAGTAATACAGACACATACAGCACAGCGTTATGAAACGTAATCAATAAATATAAAAGAATATGTCAAAAGACTCTCTCTCTCTCTGCAGCCGAGGGAAGAGCAGAGGACGTCGGGACGAGGACAAGCGTAAGGATGAGAGCGACATCAAGCAGCAGCAGCAGGAGGAGGCGGCCTCCACGGAGAAGCCATGGAGCGTGCCCTTTGACCCCTCGTTCCAGGCACTCTGCGCCCAGGCCAGCTCGTCCATCCTCCCGCTGGGTGACCAGGGTGACGCGTGCGCTGCCTTAGCCAGGTGACACGCATGGCATGAATGACCACCAGTCAGTGTTCAGTTTGACCATGCAGTGACACTGTAACTGATAATGAGACGTGAATAAAGCTTGTTTGATCAAAAAAGTAAATCTTGGAAAATAATCCAAGATAAAAAGGGTGTAAAGTTTTCAGTTAACATTGAAGTGGACGGAACGTTATTCCGACCAGTTCCTTTCCCCTCCATCCAGGTGCCATTTTCAGCGATTCAAACAAGTAAATTGATCTAAATGTTACCTGTCCCGACCTATACCACCTCTGTGACTGTCAGTCAGCTATATCTCGCGTGTGATTGGTCGACACAGGCTGGTGAGCGAGGCCATGGGCGGGGCAGTGGAGGCGGAGAGGTGGCACCAGTTCCCCTGGGAGCTCCACCTCAGCCAGCTGAAGGTCGAGCTGCGCTCCAACGCCATCCCCGTGGGCCGCGTCTGCAGAGGCATCTACTGCCACAGGGCTCTGCTCTACAAGGTACACACACTGCACAGGGCTCTGCTCTACAAGGTACTACACACTGCACAGGGCTCTGCTCTACAAGGTACTACACACTGCACAGGGCTCTGCTCTACAAGGTACACACACTGCACAGGGCTCTGCTCTACAAGGTACACACACTGCACAGGGCTCTGCTCTACAAGGTACACACACTGCACAGGGCTCTGCTCTACAAGGTACACACACTGCACAGGGCTCTGCTCTACAAGGTACACACACTGCACAGGGCTCTGCTCTACAAGGTACACACACTGCACAGGGCTCTGCTCTACAAGGTACACACACTGCACAGGGCTCTGCTCTACAAGGTACTACACACTGCACAGGGCTCTGCTCTACAAGGTACTACACACTGCACAGGGCTCTGCTCTACAAGGTACTACACACTGCACAGGGCTCTGCTCTACAAGGTACTACACACTGCACAGGGCTCTGCTCTACAAGGTACTACACACTGCACAGGGCTCTGCTCTACAAGGTACACACACTGCACAGGGCTCTGCTCTACAAGGTACACACACTGCACAGGGCTCTGCTCTACAAGGTACACACTGCACAGGGCTCTGCTCTACAAGGTACTACACACTGCACAGGGCTCTGCTCTACAAGGTACACACACTGCACAGGGCTCTGCTCTACAAGGTACACACACTGCACAGGGCTCTGCTCTACAAGGTACTACACACTGCACAGGGCTCTGCTCTACAAGGTACTACACACTGCACAGGGCTCTGCTCTACAAGGTACTACACACTGCAATGTGTCCAATCTGTATGGTAGAGTATGTTCATGATAATGAATGTATTCATATAGCACTTTTCCAACAACGTTACAAAGTGCTTTACATGCAGGAGCAGGAAATAACAGTACAGGTTAAAACAGCATACATGAATCAACACATAAAATCAATGGGTAACAAGAAATAACAGAGAAGAAACAATTAAAAACCTTAGAACAAAAGCAGAACCACTAAAAAAAAGGCCTTAACATAAAGATGTCTCCCTGCTCTTCTATTGAGACTGTTCCGTTTAGATCGTGTCAAAGGTCATGTCTCACCTATAGACACAGGATCTGACAAGTTTTGACCTGATGGGTCAAGATTCAATGTATCCCCTGAGCAAGCAGTCTGGAGCGATTAGCTCAATAAGGCTCCACAGCGTTCCTTCCATGATCTGAGTTCCTCACTACAGTCTTCCGTCTCTCTCTCTCTCTCTCTATCTGGTATCTCTCAGTGTCTGTCTGACCGTGTTGGACTGAGCTGTACTTTGGTCCGAGGCGAGTACAACCGGGCTTGGAACGAGGTTCTACTCCCTGATGAGGGGACCCTCCACATCCGTGGGCGCCGCAGCCCGCTGCTCACTGCCTACATAGTGGACCTCATGCACCAGCCTGGGAGACTACTGAAGTCCAACACGCCAGCTGCCACACAGTACCAGACTATATAGATCTGGAATAATGTCACAATGTGGATGGCTAAATACTATTAACCCATTTTGGTGTTTCCTTATGTTATACTTTAGCTATTAAAAAATAGCATATCTACAAGCTCAGAGCTTGTAGGTCTGCTATTTTTGAAAAATATAGTGCAAATCTTTGAATATATATTCTTTCAGAGCGAACGTTTTTAACTCAAATCTTTGCTTCTGACGGGTTCCTGCCTGGAATAACATATTTTCAAATGGGGGTTGGCGGCCAATTACATTACATTTTTCGGGTCCTTGACATGAAATATGGAGCACCACTGATACAGAAACATGAGGTATTTCAGAAAACTGTCAGAATTTAGAAGACGTCAGGTCTAAATGAATGCATGAATGCATTCCATGCACACAGAATAACTTGTCCTACTTCAGGGCCAATTCCTTACTTCCTTCACAGGTGTTATCGACGATACAAATTCACAGTGCACGGTTCTCAAACTTTCAAGGTCCATTTGTACACTCTAAGAGTTACAGACATTTTAGAGCCACTATGAGACCCATTGGTACAGCAGAATGTTTCCACTTTCCAGTGAGCCAACATGCACAATATCAGCACCCTGACTCTGTTTGACCAGAATGGAACAGAGCCTTCATTAGTATCATTAACACGGACTCTGTTTGACCAGAATGGAACAGAGCCTTCATTAGTATCATTAACACTGACTCTGTTTGACCAGAATGGAACAGAGCCTTCATTAGTATCATCGGTAGCCTGTGTGTATACTATGCATAGAGCCCATTCCACCTAAAGTATTATGTATGTGCCTTTGGCCAGTTGTGGGCGGGCTGACCGTGTGGGAGGGAGGGGGGGTGCCGCAGGTAAATGAGATAAGATAAGGGACACAGGTGCAACAAGCTGGTTGATGGATGGCATGGGGACTCTGGGAGAGATCATATGGTTTTTATCGTCACATTTATGCATTTAACAAAACTATGCTGTTAGTTCCTGTTTAACACAATGAATGGGAACATCACCCAACGACGGCGGTTGACGTTTGTTCATTGTTCAAGAGTCAAAAACGATGCATCTGTGCCCAGCCAAGCGGCTAATGTTTGTTCAAGATAATCACTACATCATGATTTTGTGATCGTTCAAATTTATCACTGTGGGGGTCCTCCTTGCCTTGCCACAAAATAGTTTGAAAGACACTGATTTAGAACGAAGGCATTTGTAGAATCGGCCTCAGGTCTTAAGGGTTAATGAAACATTGCAGCTATGCTGCTCCACGTTGTAATTGCCGACAGCAGGCTATAGGTCAGGCCATGCAGGGCAAACAGTAATGTGGAAGGCAGAGCCAAAGTCTGCATGCAAGTCAGAGCAGGTTACATATTATGTGCCGTTTAGCCCTCAAAACATGCCGTTTACAAAGGCTGGAAATGTTATGGGGGTGTAACGGCATGATATGTATCACCAATCTTACATGGTTGACGATACGATACATGGACACTATTGGTTCATTCATGGCAATAGTGCAGTTTCTTTTAAGGGAAACATTTATTATTATGAATATAAATAAGTAAACACAGAGATTCTCTGTACTAGTAGCAAATACATACATTATATTTGAACACATGGACAAACTCGTACATTGACATGAACACAGAGAATACACACATCTATCAATATATTTGATGTATTGCCATGTTTTTGTTATTGCTTACTGTAAATCCCCCCCCCCCCACCCCCGGTCAGTAATACATGTGCACTAGTAGTAGTAGGCTAGTAGCCTTCATTCAATAAACATCCGCTCAACCAACACAGGCCGCTATCTAGTCTTCTTATCAACAGGCGTGACCTACATAATGGTCATGGATGGTATGATTATCAATCATACCACTGCTGCACGCACGCACCCACACACACGCTGTCACTCACGCGCGCACACACACACACACACACACACACACACACTGTCACTCACGCACACATACACACACACACACACACACACACACTGCAGTCCAGAACAGATAAGAAAAGACCGGAGCAGCCGGCCACCATAAAGGCTGAGATTGTCTCAGATCAGTGGGTCCACTCACTCACTCACTCACTCTGCCAGCAACACTTGACTTTCTTTTTAACGCAGTGGAACCGCAGCAGCAGAAGGAAAAGACAACATGTCTCGTTTCATCGCCCGTGTTTCCCGCGTTATTTCTCAGCGAGCCACAGCCAAGTCTGTGCTATTATTACCAAAGAGAATTCCAGTAGTGTGCATCTGCCCTGTCTCCACAAGTCAAGGTAAATGGAATGGTATATTTTCTGAGCGGTGTCTGTGAGTGGACACCATTCGCCTCAGGCTGCAAGTGCAAGTCAAAGTCAACTCATCTGTAAAGAGTAGGGCAGTATAGGCTATTGTGCCGCTTGTGTTACCTCGGGGGAATTCTTTAGTAATTGCAGTTGCAGTAATTGAGTGATTAAATGCACAGTTTAGCCTATAGCTTTGATGATAAACAGGCAAAATTGTACTCTATTCTCTCTCTCTCTCTCATGTAATAGCAGATTATTTGGGGGGAAAACGGTTGAAGGTGCCAAACAGCCATAGCTGTCACCAGCCAAATCCAACTATGAATAAAACAGTATAGCATATTAGGCCTGTTTTGCTGGGAAGAGAATGCATTTTACTGAATATCCTGCAATTGACTTGGGTGTTCATTTGTGCCTTCATTTGCTCAGGCTTGAAGTCTCTCACTAGATATAACAAAACTACAGACTGGCATAAGAAACTGACCCCAGAACAGTATGTGGTCACCAGAGAAAAGGGGACCGAAGAGGTGAGTCTCTCTCTCTCTCTCTCTCTAAGCACAAATAATGTTAAGAATTCACATGGACTGCAAAAAACAGTAAAAAAAAATAAAAACTCCACAGAGATTTCAACCTCACCATAAAGCTTTCAACACGCAGGGCCATTGGGATTGGCACAGTTGGACTTTGAGAGAAGTTTAATTTTTTTACAAGGCACGTGCCACGTGGGCATTTTGAACTATACAATGACCAGCTTATAATTATGGCCTTATGGTGACAACCTGTAATAATAATAATAATAAAAAACAACCTTGGGTGACAACCTGTAACACTACGGCTGTCACGATTACACATTTAAGATGACGATTAATTGTCACAAATAATTGCGATTAACGATTTAATTGTGTTTTTGGCATTGGAAATAATAATTATGAATAGAATCAGAAATTACTGGCATTTTTTGTAAATGTAATACTTACTGTCCACTGCAGATGATTGTAAGGCAATGACAAAGTCCAGTTCTGTGCAAGGATAATATATATATATATATATATATATATATATAGCGTTGGCTATTCAAAAGCAGATGTACAAGAAATATATCCATACTCTATCTAAGGGTTTGAGGTCAGATGTGTAGAGTTGCTGGCCAATAGTGACGACATCAGGGATCTCCATATATGGGCTTAACTGCGACAGCAGGTCGCATTGTCTATGACATCAGGGTCTCCACATTTCCATCCCTGATGATGTCACATGATGTCACGAGACCTGGGCACCATATATGGTGCCCGACACACTGACTGATGGGAGATGCACGATTCCAAAACATTCTGATACTAGTTTGGCTCACATGCAGCTATATATATATCCTATACTGAATTTGTGTGCATTGTGGTGTGTGCGCGCGTGCGTGCGTACGTGTGTGTGTGTGTGTGTGTGTGTGTGCGTGCTTGTTCCCAGCCCTTCAGTGGCGTCTATCTGAACCACAGTGAGGTGGGGATGTACCACTGTGTCTGCTGTAATGTCCCACTGTTCAGGTAACACTCTGCTCAAAACATCTAAAGTAACGGATTAAAGGCTCATTCATAGTCTGGATTTTCGGTGGTGGGGTGACTACCGCTCGGGTGGTGAGCTGACCACCGGAGCTGAAATAAACATTGAGCGGTGGGGAGTAAAAACAGAGAGAAGGGCTGGGGTGGTGGCGGTGGTTTGCTCTTCACCGCGGCTCAGTGACGTTCGGTGGTCACCTCACCACCGAAAATCCAGACTATGTATGAGCCTTTAGGCTCATTCATAGCCCTGTGCTAATACATTTCTTCAGCAAGTTATATAGAATACCGAAGTCCTGACGTCCTGGTTTGCAGGAGTAATTTCTCTATGGAGAATAACATTGGGTCATCTTAAAATCGTCTCATATAAGCATTGTGGTCCAAAAATAAATAAACATATTGTCGGGGAGGTGGCTCTGTATCCTTTACGACGACCACTACAAGAGAAGGGGTGAAATTAGTTTTTTTTTTCTTTTTTCAGAAAGAAAAGAAAAGAAGAGGTGGCAGGGAGAGCAAGGATAACAAATCTAACAGTAAAGAACGACACGTAAAGAAAGCAATCAAAGATAGCTACATAGGCTGTACAGTACACGTAGCATAAGCAGGTACAGTATGTACATGAGGTTAAATATAAGGTGCGAGGTAGTGACAAGGGTAACAAGACTACTCGCCCCGTTTCTGTTTTCCTCCCAGAATTTTCCCCAGTGAGGGGTGGGGGAGAGGCTGGACAGCAGACGGCTGGACTTTGAATTTCTCTAACTATACACTTTCATGACAGCAGAACAGCCTAAGTACAAATATAATTTATGAAAAGCTACTACAGTGAAGTCTGTTCACAGAAGTTGTTGTAGGATATTTGGGGATTATCTGACGAGGTACCATTTGAGGGGGCAAAACCTTACATAATTTATACTAAATAATACTAAATTGTTTATAGGTTCAATATAAGTCAAATAATATAGCCTTTCCACAGGAGTATCTTTTTATATTTTTCCAAAAAGAATACAAACAGCCAATAGCATATTACAAAGTTATCCCCCACTGGGGAAAATTCCGGGAGTAAAAACGGGCAAGCACCGAGGCGAGTAGTCCAGTATTCGTGACAAGTCGGTAAGCAGCGTGACATTTGACAAAAAGAGTAGGCTATAGCCCTATCGATGCAGTGGAAAAGTAAAGTCCATGGCCAGCCAGGTGACGGGGCTTGTTCAACAGTCTAATGGTAGCCGTATCGTAGCCTATGTGTAGGGGCGTGACCTGTAAATGGCCGATATACACATGCACTCTGCTCTACTCTACTTACAGACCCCATCCCGTCCTAGAAAAACAAACCACTAACTCCCCCCCAACCTTTTACCTGTTATCTCTTAGTATTCTCTTTTCTCTCCCTCTATCTCTCTATCTCCGGGGATAGTTCAGAGGCTAAGTATGACTCGGGGACGGGCTGGCCGTCGTTTAAAGAGGCTCATGGGACATGGGGGCGCGACGAGAGCCACGCCTCCGTCATCCGTCGACCAGACAACAGCCTGGGCAGTACCGGGACAGAAGTCCTGTGCAAAAACGTGAGTTGTTTTCTCAGAGCGAAAGGTCTGACCGACTCAGTGGCTCTCAAACCTATTCATTTCAAGGACTCCCGTGAGTCACAGGGTTCCATTTGGAACCCCCTCAGGGAACCCCGAGAGACCCTGGACACCACTTTGAGAACCACTGGACTCCCAGGGCTGTATTTTGCGTGTCTTAAGTACCAGGTCTTATTACTTAACTTAAGACCTGGAGGCGTGGTCAATGCTCTTTGCCAAATGGCATTGATCACGCCTCCAGGTCTTAAGTTAAGTAATAAGATCTGGTACTTAAGACAGGCAAAATACAGCCCCATGTCTCTCCAGCTCATTAGTAACCAGAAAAGACATGTTCGGGTTGGGATCCCAATTTTATTCAACCAGGAGGGAAAACGCATAGAGGCTATACAGGCGCAATTAGAAGTTATGAAACTATAACAAAAATGACCCGACGAAATTGTTACTGGAACACAATCAAATTGAAGCTGATCTTTTGGGTTCTCTCCTATAACTGGATAAAATTGCCGTCCTTTTTTACTTTGTTACTGAACAAACACTATAGAGCGTCCCGCCCCCTCCAGAGACCCGGAAAATAAATCCCTGTTCATTTTCCTCATAGACTTTTCAGAAAGTATTTATTTAAAGACGTTTATGCCGTGGACAAAGCCAACTCTTGTTGTGACAAATCATGACAACAAACAAATTGTTGGCAGGTTACAACACTTTTTTTGTTGTTTTTCTTCTTTGTAATTATTTGTTTGGTCCAAATTATTGTGTGTGTTATTATTATTGTCATGATTTGTCACGACAAGAGTTGGCTTCGTACGACGCTTAAAAGGTCTTTAAATAAATACTTGAAATGTCTATGGGAAAAATGCATTGGGATTCATTTCGTGGGCCTGGCGTCGTCATGAAAGGGGGCGGGACTGCGACGCTGGATAGCAGCGGTTCCCAAACTTTTTAACTCAAGACCCAAAAGAGAAATTTGATGTCTCTAATTATTGGATTTTGTTTTCATATAATTATTATAAAAAATAAATAAAAAACGTATGAAATTTGGGGTATTTTTTTATAATCTTTTGAAATAATAATTAAAACCAAAATGTAGGAAAAATTAGTCACGACTCTCGACCCATAAAAATTGGTCCACAAGTGAATATAGAGCTTTAACTTTTAAACAGAAAACTTTGTTTTACAAAATAGCTTTTTTAACGAGTATGTGCATGTCTTTGTGCGCATGTGCGTTCATGTGTGTGTGTGTGTGTGTGTGTGTGTGTGTAGTGTGACGCACATCTGGGCCATGTGTTTGACGACGGACCAGACCCCACGGGCCAGCGGTTCGTCATCAACAGTGTCGCTCTCGACTTCCAAACCAGAGAGGACAAGAAACCAGACAAAGAGTAAAGACGAGTAGAACTTCACACAAATATATCCATATGTCCATGAGAAGAACGTCCGCAAACACCCCCATTCTCCACATCCTACCAGAAGAACTTACAATCTGCAATGGGCTCTATGCACACATGTCATGTTGGAAAGAACTTGGACCACTTCCCTGAATTCCTTCACCGATGATACAAATGAAGGCTCTGTTCCATTCTGGTCAAACAGAGTCAGAGTGCTGCTATTGTGCATGTTGGCTTGCTGGAAAGATTCTGCTACACCAGTGGGTCTCAACGTGTCCTTGAGTGGGTTCCAAATGGCCCCGTACGGGTGTTAACCCCCCGTAGAGGGTTAACCCTCTAACACCCAGCGTTGCTTTTTAGCAACAATTTTATTTTATTTAATTACTAATTTTTTTTTTTTTTTTCTGTTCTGTTTTCACCTAAACGTCATCAGTGATGTTCATTGCAATGCCATTTCAATGCCATTGGTCATGATATTTGCATATAAATACCCCCCACAGAGGCTGAAATTCACACAAATTAAAAATGTCTGGACTCTGTGCGATTTTGAACATTTTTTTAACCTAAGACTTTTGACCTTTACCCTAATAAAAGTAGGTACAATAATTGTAATATATGTTTTTCTGTGATCATTAGAATGTCTAGAACATGTTTTATTCATTATTGTGAAAGATATCCCCCAAATGTAAATTATTAATTTATTATATTATTATATAATTATTATATAATTATTATAAATTTTCCATCAAACTTTTATTTTTATTTATTTTTAACATATGTTTTAGTGTCAGTCCTAGTAGTACAAAGTAGTAGTAAGGTTGAAATCTATTTTTTGCAAGTAGAAATTAATGCGGGTGTTAGAGGGGAGTGTACAAATGTAACCAAAGTGTTTTTTTGACATTTGGGGAGTTTGTGTTCACCCCATGCACAAAATAGGGATGCCATGTTGAAAGTGGTTACGTTTTGACTGTTGATGTTTTGTGGAATTTGCTAATGTTAATCTCAATCATGTTTGTCTCTTCATTTAGAGTCACAAGTATAGCAACTTATGAAGACATTTTGTATTGGCTATTGGGTAGGCTACAGGTGTTTTATGAATTCTGTTTGTGACTACTCTTTATGTCTTTATATTATGAATGTTTCAATAACAGAACATCCTCTTTATGTCACATTGTATCATTACATATGAATGCGTCACATTGTATCATTACATTACATATCAATAACGGAACATTTAGTCAATAAATATATTTTACTCTATGGATCTTAGTTTGCTCTGCTGGTATGTCAAATAATTAAGCTCAAAACTACAGCATGCCCATAATTGGCCCTCACTAATCATGATAAGAAAAATAAAAATAAATCTACTTGGTCTGTGGACACTTTTTTCTACCCATGAACAAGATTTCACATTTTTTATTTAGTTTTGTATTATCGTGGGAACAATGGCTTCCATTATAGCACGCTAACTTTCCAGGAATAGAAAGCCTGCGGTTTCTATTAGCTTGGATTCCCTGTTGGTTACGTCACTGGCAGGCTGGTTTCTGAACTGTCCAAAGCCCTCCTAAGAGACACAGATGGCGTAGACAAAAAGGGTACCATGTCATAACGAGCATTAGTGAAGGCCAATGAAAAATAGGTGAGCTGATCCTATAATAAATAACTCAATGTTTACTCCCATTCTCCATCACGTGACTTTCATCTGTATCTCTGTCTCGTTTCTGTGTTTGCATAGCTATGTTTGCCTGTGCGTATTTATTTATGGAAACGTCAGAAACTGAGTGGGCATGTTTCAAACAGAGTGATAGACACCACTACACAAAAAGGGAGTATAAAGTGAAGTACAGCAAAACGGTTGTCTCCATTCACCAAGACAACGAGACTGAACATTGCGGTTTTGGCCTAGGTCTAGCATGGCTGGAGTACGGGGTCTCTTGTTGATGGTGTTGATGATGTGCGTTTGTCTCTGGGGGTACACAGAGTCTAGGGGGGCCAAAAGTCAACCTAGGCCCCCCAAACCTACAAAAAAGACACCACCGGAGCCACTCGATGATGTACAACCTGCATTTGATGTAGACCTACGACAGGTGAGACATGAGAATGTATGAGCCTACTGTTGAGCTACGACAGAGAACGTGTTTGGAAAGGCAAGTTGTTTCCATTTGACTTCCAGGCAATACCTCTTATCAACCAGCAGTGGTCCTACTCGACTACAGGGATCATCTCAAATTTAGATGATTCACAATGCATTAAGATTATAAATGCTTTGTGGAAGCTGACCAGTTGTCAGCATAAAAATGGAAGATATTTTTAAAATTGCAAATAATTTGACCAAAGAGGAAGAAAATAAATACAAAGAAAATAACGGACCAAGGATTGACCGTCACTCAGCTAGGACCTAATCCAATCAAGTGCAGTCCCAGTCACACCGACCTGGTTTTCAAGTTGATCCAATCAAATATCGGGGTTGATTGTGTCAAATGCAATCGAAATGTCAAGCAACACCGACAGTACAACAAAGAGCTTAGAACATTCAGAAGTCCAGTCTCAACCAGACTGAAACATCTCAAAAAGGGAGTTGTCATTCATAAAAGTTAAACGTTGTGAATATACGGCTTTTGAAAGAAAGGGTCATTTTGAAATTGGTCTAAAATTGATATATCAAGGTTTGATTTTTTTTTACTCTATTTGTTTTTCAACAGAGCTTGTACTATAGTTGATTGGAAAATTGTAGGAATAACACTGGAGCATATAGTGATTATCTTGAATGACATGCCCAATATAGAGATGCCAGTTTAAAAGTGGCTAAAAAACTAAAAACAAAGCATATACAAGGAAAGAACATATTTCAGGCAACTAGACGCAGCTTCAGTATTAGAACAACATGATTGCAACAGTGAGACAAATGGGCTCTGTGACCTTTTTGACCTTTGCTCAGCTGCAGCGTTTGAGTCTGACTACCGTCTGCCAGGATAACGCAACCACAACAAGCACCTTACTGGAAGCCAGTTAAGCTAGACAACCTATTGATTGTCTCCACCAGGCCGAAGGCATGTGGGGAGAGTATGTTTTGCACTCCGTCCGTCCGTGTGTCCGTCCGTCCGTCCGTCCGTCCGTGAGCAGCTAATCTCGGCCACCGTTAACCCGATCGATGCCAAATTTTGCACACACACTCCCTGGATGCCAACGATGAACCTCTGCCCCAAACTTTCCACAACGGCCTGTTGTGCAAAACAAGTTTTTGCACAGTACACCTACAGATTTTGTCCAAACATCACGCAAATTGGTACACAGTTTCTCTAGAGCCATTCAACAAAACCGGTCTTTCAGATTTCTCAGACTCCATCCTGATTGGTTAAGATTGGCTTCCAAAATTCACAGGAGTGCTCAGTTTCAAACAAAATGCTGCAAATCATGAACACGTCGCGTGATTTCCGTGAAATTGTGCACGCACATTCCCACTAGGCCGAGGACAAAATGCCACATGAACAATTACAACTCAGACTCAAGGTGGCGCTATAACTGGCCCAAAAGTGTTTTTACCTCTAACTGCACGGATCTGTGGATAACTTTGTATGCCAACTCCCTAGAGGCCAAGGAAAAACCTTTGCCTGGAATTTTTCACATCTGCTCTTTATAGCGCCACCAGGAGGCCCACATATGTAAAACACATTTTCTATTATTACTCCTTCAGATTTTATCCAAATTTCACGCAAATCGGTATACACTATCTCCATAGTCATGTGATCAACACGGAGCGGCACCATTTCCCATCTTCCATCCTGATTGCCTAAGATTGGCTTCCAAAGCTCACACGATTCGTCCATTTCGAAAAAAGGCCACAAATCACAAACACAGTGTGCAATTTCCGTTAAATTATACACGCACATTTTCACTAGGCCGAGGACGACATGCCACAATTTTTTCCTCAAAATCAGCCTCACGGTGGCGCTATAACAGGCCAATTCCTGTTTTTAGCTATAACTGCATCGATCTGTATACAACTTATGTATGCACACATGGAAAAACATTGTACTTGCATCCCTCCAACACGAACCTCCGGCCCAAATCTTCCTCAACAGCCTGTTATAGCGCCACCATGAGGCCACAACCTGACCTGCCCTGGTGGAGACCTGTGCCGATTGGCACTTTATCTAGTTTAGTCTTATTCCCGATCATGATACTTAATACTGATGAGTGAGTAAAGTGCCAAGGTTATTATAGTTAATTAAAACTAACAAATAACAAAAAGTAGAATTGACAAAACATTTCAGATAACTGAAATAAAAACTAAAACAAGGCTTTACACTTTAACACTAAAATAATAAAAAACTAAACTGAAACTATAAGCCTTTTCAAAACATAAACTAGCAAATCCACTTCACAAACTAATTAAAACTAAACTCAAATTGAAAACAAAAGTAAAAACTATAAGCGAGCAGAGCACAAATATGTACATTGTATTCTTTCCTTAAACATTGCTTTGTGTGTCCTACTGTACATCCTCTTCCTCCTTTTTTTGCCAATGACTTATTATTAAAACAAACATTTATGTCTTTTTTTAACTCCTCATGCATTGAAGGAAGAATGAAGTCAGTCCATTGATCTCCCCAGGTTGGCAGAGGGAGTGTAGCGCCTGGGATTACATTTGATTTGTTTTAATCGTGGGATAATACAAAATTAAAAAATAATTATACCTTGCCAAATAAACTTTATTTGGCAACATATCATAAATTTTGTATTATCCAAAGTGCAGTCTCTCTCGTATAATGGCCACCCCTCCCTCATGTGCTGTAGATGGCAGGGACGTGGTACCTGCACATCGCAGCCTCCAAATGTCAACGCCTGATACAACACGCCTCCAGGATGGAGCCGACGCTCATCGACATCAGCCCTCCCTCCGACAAAACCCAGCCCATGAACGTCAGCACCAGAACACGCCAGTGAGTATTCCACTCCACCCACCCAGCCCATGACCGTCAACACCAGAACACGCCAGTGAGTATTCCACTCTCCACCCAGCCCATGACCGTCAACACCAGAACACGCCAGTGAGTATTCCACTCCACCCACCCAGCCTATGAACATCAACACCAGAACACGCCAGTGAGTATTCCACTCCACCCACCCAGCCTATGAACATCAACACCAGAACACGCCAGTGAGTATTCCACTCCACCCACCCAGCCTATGAACATCAACACCAGAACACGCCAGTGAGTATTCCTCTCCACCCAGCCCATGACAGTCAACACCAGAACACGCCAGTGAGTATTCCTCTCCACCCAGCCCATGACAGTCAACACCAGAACACGCCAGTGAGTATTCCTCTCCACCCAGCCCATGACCGTCAGCACCAGAACACGCCAGTGAGTATTCCACTCCACCCACCCAGCCCATGACCGTCAGCACCAGAACACGCCAGTGAGTATTTGAAAACATAGGCGCCCCACAGGGAAAAGGAGGTCTGAGCGCGGCCAAGCGGGCCAACATACGCCCCCAGAGGTAAATTCAAAGGCAGAGAGCGCAGTTTTTTCTTTTTTACCGACGGGTTCCCACTTCCCAGATTGGCATTTCTATATGTAACCACAACCACAGTGTGCAAAAACATGGCGGCCCGTTTCTCTGCTCTGGTTCTTCTGTATATGACCACATGTGAGAGAGAGTGAGAGAGTGAGAGAGAGCGTGTTTTCGCTTATGGATTAGATTCGAACATTCATATTAATATTTGGCAGTAGTATATTTTTAATCCGATCTTCTCCTACTCCCCTCATGCAGTAGGAGAAAAAACAAACTATACCCCCTCCTCTCTTCTCCTCTCCTCCAGTAATCACCAATGTTGGGAGATACGACAAGCCTACAGTCAAACCAAAACAAAAGGTCGCCTACGAATTAAAGGTCAGTCTCCTGGTGCACGCATTCAGACACTCACGCATGCACACGCGCAAACACAACGACCATACAAGCACCCCATGTTTCCTGCTAAGTGGACCTCTGACATAGACCTACTGCACATATAAAAAGAGCTGCTAGTTTTAGCGGACGTCACATTTTTCGTGACGTCACATGGCGCCCCTCACTTCACACGTGTGATTTTAATTGAATGTTGTGCTTAACCTCCAGGCCGGCGATCAGAGATGGACACTGATGTAGTGATTGGAGACACGGACTACAACTCCTATGCTATTATCTACTATCAGAGACGGGGCAAGGTCACCGTCAAGTTCTACCGTAGGTCCTCATATCCGTCCGTTCTTTGGTTTGACGTGGCCGGGAGGGTAACATGAGAGATGTATGCGTAACTGTAATTCTGTAAAGCAGTGGTTCTCAAACTTTTTCATGTCAAGGACCCCCACAAAAAATGGTCCGTTGTTCATAGCATTATAGCATTGTTCACCTGTTTGGTGAACAATGCTATAAATTACTGTTGTTGAATATACCGGTAGTACCGTTTATCATAACAGTACCGTTTGGTTCCGTTTGGTTCCCTGTATGCAGAGAGATCAAAGAACACGCCACCAGAACCCATCCTGGAGAAGTTTGAGATGGCTGCTGAGAAGAAAGGAATGAATCTCAACTGGCTCGTCACCTTTCCAACATATAGTATGTATGACATATACTGTACATACAGATATGAACACAACACATCATAGAGCATGTTTAATGTCATATACTGTACAGTACATGAACACAACACATCATACTAAAATCAACTGTAGATTTAGTCGACTAAAATCTTATGATATTTAGTCGACTAAAACTAGACTAACACGAAAACATTCCAGGTGACTAGAATGTGACTGAAACTAAATGAAAACTATTGAAGAGACTATGACTAAAACTAAAATCAAAATGTGATGCCAAAAACAACACTGCTTGAATTATCACTGTTTTTGATCGGGCAGACGGGCACCCAGCCTAATAGCTTTTAGATGTGCATGTCTTTTGCCTGTTTTTTCAGCCTCCTTTTCCACTTCATGCCAATTAAATGTCCGAAGCGGCTACCTTTCAGGATTCAAATAAAAAAACATCAAAACTTTTGTGTGACGCTGTAGTATGAAGTGTTCATTTAACAGGAAGAAAAAGGGAGGAAATGCACTTGCTCTCATGCATGCAGAAACCATGTATCTTTACTTTTTGTTTTAATTTTCCATAAATTAGTAAACTACCATACCATACATTATACAAGAACATCGCACAAAAGTATAGTGAAAATTGGATGCATTCACAACTAATGTAATGTGGAAAATGTGCAACAGGGATTGATTGGTTGATTTAAATTTTGTATTCACAGTTTGTAGAATGGGTACAGTTCAAACGAAAGTACAGGTCAATACAAAAACTGCTACTTGGATATAACCAGAAAACTTGTTTACATCAGAATGAACACCATGCAGGGTTAATGTGGTTCTTGTATCTTCATGAGTAAAAATCAAAGAAAACAGATTTAGTTCTTCAATAACACAGGGTTTCTTCGTCTGTTAGGTTACTGTGATTCTGTGGATGAGGACCACGTCATCGGTAAGTACATTAGGCTTGTCTTCATTTATGGTGGGCTACATATCGTTTAGAATCTAAACCATCAATCTAAATTTTAGATTGATGGTAGGCTCTTTTAGTTGATTTACCGGCAGGCTTTATATAGTTGAGACTGATGGTAGGTTCTTTGGTATACATACCTACAGTATGATCCTAGATGACAATTTCGATGCATTGTATTGTAATGTATTACCTTGTGTATTTGCTTACTGTAAATCACTCTGGATCAACCCATTTTGGGCGGGAAACCCTTTTGGTGTTAGCATTATGTTATGCTTTAGCTATTGAAAAATAGCAGATCTACAAGCTCCACTGAGTGACGTGTTACGAGCTTGTAGGGTCTGATATTTTTTTTTAATCGTGAAAATATTTATTTTAGAAAACTGGAGGATTCAGAAGATTCTTTTTTAATTTCGAGGTCAGGCCTAAATGGATTAAGAGCGTCTGATAAATGCCTGTAAATTGTCACCTGACAACAATCCTCCATAATTTCCTGTGTGATGTTCTTCTTTCTTTCCCTCTCAGATTGTCTACGCACCCCATGCTGAATACGTGTATATCTATCTGCAGGACATATCTATACAACGATGTGCCTAACATTTGATTATTCTATGATTTAACTTACCTAAAAGATCATTTAAAGAGAGTTTAGACATAATAAAAGTTGTTAGAATAAAACGAGGTGGTTTAACTTTTGAATAAAGACCTCTTATTGCAACCGAAGGTCGCAGATAACTGTGAAATCTTGCATTTTTGTCACACGTCTCACGTCATGTCACTCGTTACTCACAATATTCTGCCCAGGTCTCGTGACATCACTATGACATCATCAGGGATGATATTAAAATCCCCATACATGGGGAAAGCCCCCATATTGTGCCCAGGTCTTGTGACATCACTATGACATCATCATCCCCATACATGGGGAAAGCCCCCATATAGTGCGCCTATAAGCCCATATACAGGAATGTGATCCTTCCCCATCCATCCTTCCTCTTCCCCATCCATGTCTCCCTTTTGGATACCTGTCCATTTAAATTCTAGACGGGCCTGCCCCAAAGCTATTTGTGCAGCCGCGCCTGGAAGCCGGCGAAAACTAGAGTTCTCAACAGGCCAGAAAATTAAGGCCCGGCCCTACCTGGGCCCTCATCAAACCCTGTACATTCAAGACACTGCCCCGGCTGCCACACTTATAGTGTCTGCGTGTGTGTGTGTGTGTGTGTGTGTGTGTGTGTGTGCGCGCATATGGTTTGAGGTTTGTATGCACGTGCATTTTCTCTCTCACTCAATGTGTGTGTGAGAGGCTCGCCGTTGGAGGATAATAACGACCAGATGTTGGGTCCACAAGGGGTTAGGGAGTTGGATTACAAAACTAGGTTACTAAATTGAGGTTTACAAAACCCTAGCCCCGACCAATTGTCTTCACGTGTGTGTGTGTGTGTGTGTGTGTGTGTGTGTGTGTGTGTGTGCGTGCGTGCATGTGTGAGCACGAGTTATGTTAACCAGCTGCTTGCAAGTCAGTGCCTGTCTTGTGTCCGACTCCTATAACAAAGGGAGCTCTGATAATCAATAGAGCATCGCAGTCCCGTCCCCTTTCATGACGACGCCAGGCCCAGGAAATAGTTTCCAATGCATTTTTCCCTTAGACATTTCAAAACGTATTTATTTAAAGACCTTATAAGCGTCGTACAAAGCCAACTCTTGTCGTGACAAATCATGACAACAAACACAATATTTTGGACCAAACAAATAATTACAAAGAGTGTTGTAACCTGCCGTTTTCTTCTTCCTTCTAATTATTTGTTCAGCCCGAATAATTGTGTTTGTTGTCATGATTTGTCACGACAAGGGTTGGCTTTGTCTGCGGCGTAAACGTCTTTAAATAATACTTTCTGAAAAGTATATGAGGAAAATGAACGGTGATTTATTTTCCGGGTCTCTCGAGGGGGCGGGACTGCTCTGAAAGAGTTCCCCCATGGAAGTAGACCCTGTATTCTTATACACACACACACACAGTCACAAACAGATGCTTCTTTTCTTCAGTTTACAAAGGGCTCAGGTTCTCGTGTGCATTATATGGACGCAAATATGCCACCATTTTGAGTTGACAGAGTATTAGCCACGTTTTACAAACTGAGAATGATTTTTTATTCCTCTTGAAACTTCAAAACACCTCAGGACTTGACTATATGTCATGTACTTAGTCATTTTACACCACTGCCTCCTCTCTGTTTATTCCCTTAGTTCTGCTATCACTCATTCCTTCTGTAACACTTCTGTCTCCATCCTCACGTGCGTGCCAGTTGTGAAAAGTAACGGCAAGCCAAATATATATTTTATAGTGCAGTGGGAGGGACATATAGGGAGTTCTATGTGTCTGTGTGTGTATGTGCTTCGGGGGAGGAGCCCGAATGGTCAGAATTTAGGAGATATAAGGAGTTTGGTTGAGCTCCTCTCTGTCCTTACCTGCTACGGATACGCACAGAAACACACGAGAAGACACACAACGCCAAGCTGCAGCCATGAAGACCACACCTTTGCTGATGCTCTCAGCTCTGCTGTGCACGCTGGCTACTTGCATCAATGTCATGCCTCCTGCTGACTTCGACCTGGAGAAGGTGAGAGAGAGAGAAAAGATGTTTCATTGTTCAGACATAATATTTTTGGGTATATTGCACTGAAAATATTGTTGCCTCAGCATTAAAAAACAAAGTGGGTGAAATCAGTTTTCATATGTTATTTCCGAAAACATAATGGGAAGAGGGGGGAGATCAAAGAAAACACACAGATTATCTACATACAAACTGTTTTATGCAAAACATTAAAATTACAGTGAAGAAGATATTTTTCAGCAAACATATTTTACTTTGTTTTCTGGGAGTTTGTTCCATATCGTCTCTGTTGGGAGACATGTCCAAAACTGTTACTATTCAGAATTCAGAAGTCTGCTATTTTTGATACTTGACATTGTAGTATGATCAAGCAGGGCATTCATTTCTCTCTCTCTCTCTCTCTCTCTCTCTCTCTCAGATGGCTGGTAAGTGGTACATGGTCGGACTGGCCACCAATGCTCAGTGGTTTCTGACAAACAAGGAAACGATGAGGATTGGTACTACCGTGCTGGCACCAACTCCTGGAGGAGACCTCGATGTCTCTTATGCCAACCTCACGTGAGCCGTTAAAACCACAGCAAACATTCAACAAATGTATCATGAGTGAAAAGCACGAGCTCTATTTGAAGTTCCACCTCTCCGTCTCTCTGTGCTAGTCCTGCTGGTACCTGCTGGAGAATGACTCACCTCGCTAAAAAGACAGACACCCCCGGACGCTTCAGCTTCCGCAGCCACAGTGAGTAGAGCTCACTCACACAGGCAGGCAGGCAGGCAGGCACACGAGCTGATATGGAAAACTGTATTGTAATGGATTTTGAAGATGAGAACACCAACTGTCTTGACTGCATTCACATGAGTCATCACAGATCACCTGTTGGTCGTCTGTCAGATGACCCATTCTCACATAGACCCTTGTTTGGACCATGTCTACTGACCACACCTCCATGTCCACTGAACACACCTCCAATGAATTCTTTGCTCTGTCATTGTGTATAAGAGAGAGAGAGGCTTGCATTCGTGCAGTCTGCCTGGATTTGGTCCGGACCACTGAGTTCTAAATAATCCACTACAGTATCCTGCTATAAGCAAATCAAAATACAAAAATGCTTATTAGAAAATAGAAAAGTGTGAGTAAAAGGATGAACCACATGGAGTGATTTAGCTAAGGGCCAATTCATACTCCTATTTTACCGCTGTTTCGGCGCTGTAGTGCCGAAATGATTTTGGCTCGTCAGATATTTTCAGTAGCACCGAAGAGCCGACTTTAGGACGGTACCCGCCCCCCCGAACCTCAAATGACGTCACATTGTAGGCTCTACAGCGCCGAACCGACTTTTATTCGGCTCTAAAATAGGAGAACAGAAGCAGTCAGTGACTGAGCTTAAGGCGTAAATGGCTTATTTTCTATGAATTGCACACCCCATGAAGCCTTGAATTGTTTTTGTCGCATTCCTATTCCTAAGCCAATACTTCGAGGACTGGGCTCTGTAGATTTTGCCGGCCATAAGATAATTGGCTCTGGAATATGACAAAAAACTAACAAAACAACGCCATGAATTCAAGACTTCATGGTAAATTTTTCTGGCTTTATGATTGTGTATTATATTATTCACCAATTCACACACACATTCATACACCGATGGCGGAACTAAACCAATTTAACTATGGTGGCGCCTGGGATCGAACTGACTGCTCTGCCTATACCCCTAGACCACGGCCGGGTCCTGTAAAGACGTGCCCCCGCCTGCCTCTGATCGGGGCGGAGCATTCTGTTCTTCTAATATGGTCTGGAAAACAATTCTGCCAGCCAACTCGCTAGCTTAATGGTCTAATCATTAGACTACAGATCCACACCTTTGAATCCCGCTGCCGTTATCGTCGGTTGACAATATGTTCATCAATAGACAGAGAGGCATAGAGAGGCAGAAACGGCTAAGTCTATTAAAGGTAGTTTATTGAAAATACATACTGTACAAGAAAGGATAGCTGTGCAAGTACGTGGTTCCCGAGCACAACACTCAGCCCTCGGATTCCAAATGTTCCAAGGCCTGCGCCAGAACTTATCCACAAAAACACATAACTCAAGAGTTGTCAGGTCATCCCAAAACATTCTGGATGTGCCAGATTAGTTCGCTGTGACCTGGCTTATGAGACTAGATGATTTCACTTGGTACCACAAGTGAGAACACACATAACCCACGAAAACAAACATAACAAAACAATTGGACAAAACAATTCTGGTACAAGTATATTGGTAGTACAAAGTTGGCATACAATATCATATAGTGTACAATATCACACAGGGTAAATATGATTACACTAGGACACAAGGTCAAAAGAATATACACCCCTATATATGTTATATTCTTTAACACCGTGACTATTTTTACAACAACTGTGGACTAGTTTTATTTATTTTTATAGACGGAGGGGTGCTGTCTCTAGCGAACTTGAGCCACGAGCGACACCACCGAGTGCACTAAAGAGTGCAGGTTGCCATGTCGAACGTTGCGAAGCACACCTGTTCGACTTGCATCCCGATATGGACAGTAAATTATTACCCCCCCCCCCCCCCCCCCGAAGGTAATGCCAACACTGAGCAATATTTATTTCCCACCACGGAGTAACCTCGTGTCAGTAGCCTGGCGCAGACACAGACACACACACACACACACACACACACACACCCACTCCATCTGTCTCTGCTCCACAGCTTGGAACAATGAGAATGACATGCGTGTGGTGGATGCTGTTTATGACAGCTACGCCATAATCCACACCATCAAGACCGTTGGCGACGTGCCTGAGGTTATGAACAAGCTCTACAGTGAGTATCATGGGCCTGTAGAAACCACTAGATGGACCATTACAAAGTGTACTTTTTTGTTTTACTACTTAGTTTTTGGAGTACCTGTACTTTACTTGAGTGTTTGTATTTTTTGAGGTTCTCATGACTCACTCCACTACATTTCAAAGACAAATACTTGACTTTGAAAACGGAGGCATGTTGTTTATGCTTGCAGGTCGGTCCCAGGAGGTGAGCGCCGACATGCAGGAGAAGTTTGTGCAGTTCGCGCTGGACACCGGGGTTCTCCGCGAAAACATCCTGATGCTGCCGAAGAGCGGTGGGTCATGTTTTTAATATTAATATTAATATACATGAGGAGGACGTCAACATTTTAGGACAGTGGTTCCCAAACGTCTCCCTGGAACCCAAACTAGTGAAAATATCGTATCTATGGGTATCTTACAATACGTCGCATCGAACCGCGGTGTGTGCTTGTGGATCGTCTGTTTTAATCTAAATTGTTATTTTTTTCTTCAAGAAATTACTTACCAGTACTTTAATTCATGCTTGCTTTTTTGGAAATATTTTTGAATTAATTAATTTATGGGTGAACACCCATAAAAATGTTGTCCGCGACCCACAAATGGGTCCCGACCCACTGTTTTGGAACCTGTTTTAGAACAGTCGTTTTATAAATTAGGACTCAGCTTGTCGAACGGCTTTAACCCTCTAAGACCCAGCGTTGCTTTATAGCAACAATTTTATTTTAATTAATTACTTAATTATTATAATTTTTTTCTGTTCTTTTTTCACCTAAACGTCATCAGTGATGTTCATTGCAATGCCATTGCAATGCCATTAGTCATGATATTTGCATATAAATCCCCCCCCCCCCCCCCCCAGAGGCTGAAATTCACACAAATTAAAAATGTCTGGACAATTTTTTACAATTTTTAACCTATGACTTTTGACCTTTAACCCTAATAAAAGTAAGTAAGATAATTGTAATATATGTTTTTTTGTGATCATTAGAATGTCTAGAACATGTTTTATTCATTATTGTGAAAGATATCCCCCAAATGTAAATTATTAATTTATTATATTATATAATGTGCATAAAATCTTCATCAAACATTTTTTTCCTTTTTTTTTTACACTTTTTTTAAATAACCTAATTCCTAGTAGTACAAAGTAGTAGTAAGGTTAAAATCTCTTTTTTGCAAGTAGAAATTAATTCGGGTCTTAGAGGGTTTAACAGAAAAGACACGGGTTTAAATGGGGTTTAAATGGATAATTGCATGCTGGTGTCACACACTGGAAAATAGCTGATCACATTTTGAGCTTGTATATATGTAGTATGTACTATGTAGTATCTTACGTCATCATTTAGAGCTAGTTATACATATACACACCATGTACTCTGGTCCCAGCAAATCAGGCACAATTTGCTATTTTATTTTACTGATTATGTATATAGTATACGTATGACTAGCTCTAAATGATGACGTAAGACATATGGTCATTTATGTAATCTGGTCCCAGCAAACCAGGCACAAATTTGCTGTTTTATTCACATACGCATCAAGTGGCGGGTCGGCTGGCACGGTGCACACAGACCGGGCGAAATTATTACTTGCGCGCTCTGCTTGCGCAAGTAACTAAAGTATAAATCAATGAATCAACCATTTTTATGGGCCTCTCACGGTCAATTTCTGGACATCTGCCCTCACAAGGCCTATATACTCATGTTCTTACTAGTTTACTGTGCACTGTCTCTGTCTCTAGCCTGGATCCAGCCCAAAGATCTGAGTGGACTGCTTCAAGAAAGCTACAGTCTGATAATCAGGCTACTCTGTCTCTGTCTTTGATGTATGTTTATCGTTTACCTTGTTTATTGCAAGTCCCTCTGGTTAGAGCGTCTGCTAAATGTCTAAATAAATACGTCTATGTCCAACCGGGGAAACTCCCCCCTGTCAGGTGAAAAGTAGCAGCTTGGACTGCTGTGGGATTGTGGGATAAAATAAAATAGATTGCCAACTAATGACCCCTTGTTTTTGTTTCCATTTGTTGTTACAGCTGAGTGTTCTGACGCTTAAAGATCTTCAAAAAGCGAAAAAGAAGGCACTGGAGTAGCTCAGAAAATTCAGGCCCTTAATTTATTAACAGGGTGCAAATAAAAGTGACAACGTTTCGATGTTACGACGAAGATGAATTGCCTGAATTGTCTGAGCTGCTCCAGGGCCTTCTTGTTCGCATGTAACCTGTCCTGCTTCTGAGATGCACCAGACTGGCCTGCCATTAGGCTATAGGAGGCGTGGTTGGAACTCCCTTCTAGCTTAAAGATCTTCATCTCTTCCTCCGTGGCCTCAGTGTAAAATAATATCAATACCACGAAGTGATGTAAATAAAAAAAAGTAAAGGACCTGAATTCAAAATATTTTGATCTGCAATGTTCTTTGGCTGTTAAAGACATGATGTGTAGAGAGAGAGAGAGATGAAAGAGAGCACCATCCAAGTAGCCTACAACTCAGGTCCGTTCTAACATCGCCTCACCAGGCTTTCCACCACCTCGGAGGAAAGCCTGGTCTCCGTTTCAAAAGTCTGTATGATCCGGTCGGGAGCGGACGATATCGTTACGTCATGTTGTAGTATTGTTTTGTAGTCGACAGGCAGGAAACTTCCTTTTCCCTCAAATGGATTTTTCTCAATAAAAGCTCTGGTAGCCTGTAGCTTTTATTGAGAAAAATCGGTTTGAGGGAAAAGGAAGTTGCCGCCCGTTGTTCTTGCTGTCGACTACAAAACAATACTACAACATGACATAACGATAGCATCCGCTCCCACAGGATCATATACCATAAATGGACCTAGGTCCGTTCTAGTAAGACCAGAGGGCATAAATGGTGAAAGGAATATTTCACTTAAAAAAAAACGTTGTCATTTCATCATCTATTCAGTCTCATGTGTTTGATGAATCCATCATGGTTAAAAGGGAAGTTTTAGAAGTTATAATGGGTTTGTATAGGAAGGGGGTGGGGCAGCAAAACTTAATATCAATTATAGCCACAATTTGCAATTCTATAGAGTAGCCTGAGTAGATGATGAAATGTTTTAAAGTGAAATATCCCTTTAACCTGTCAGAGCTTGAGGAAAAATGACCAGGAAATAAGGGAGAGTACCATTACTCCTGCGCACGCACGCACACCTTTTTGTGTACAGTGATTTTTTTTCTACCACTGATTTTTGTTGTGTGACTATTTCCATTGAGAAAAATGAATTACACATTGAGTAATGTTTCTTTGTCAAAATATTTTGAGCAGATACTGCCACCTTCTGGCAGATGGCAAAATGTTGCTCTAGTGACTAGAGCAACATTTTACAGAATTACAGATTAAATAATAAAATAATGTACATGTTTATTCATTAAAAGAACTTACATAGTGCCACTCTGCCACTATAAGCAAAAGTATTTGGCTATGGAAGTCTGACCCCTCTGTCACACCTCCCAAAATCCGAGGAAGCTGGCATTTCCGTTTACAGGAATATATTTTAAAATAGCTTTACATTTTACAGGAGCAGAGAAAGCTATATTCACCTTAATCTTGGCCCTTCTCCAATCAATCAGCCCTTTTCTGCTTCTGCCTGCGTCATTCATATCAACCTCTTCACTTCCTCCATGGTGCATGCATTCACACTCACACGGGCAGTTGAAACGATGAAAAGACGCGTTGTGAGTTGATTTGGAGCACCTACTGCATCGTTGCGCCTTTGCAGCGTCATACCAAAGCGGCTTCCTTTGACAATGAATGGTAGACTGCAAAATCTGCCCCGTGTAAACCTTTACAGTCTATGGTGTAAACGCAACATTAGCAGGCTACAGGCAGGGCTGTCAAGTCAACACTCCTGAATCTCCTGCGGACAGGTGTAATGCAGATAATCAGTGTGTTGCCAGATTTTTCAACAAAATAAGCAAACTATGGCTATTGTGAGCTTGTAGATCTGCTTATATATATATATATATATATATATATATATATATATATATATATATATATATATATATATATATATATATATATATATACTCTCTTAAGTGGTTTTGGCTTTCCCGTGCCTCTGTGTCCCCTGTAGTTGCTATTTTCGGTGTGTCTCCTGTTGTGGGCAGATTCTGGCAGATTCAGTATAGGTGCCAGAAGCATTTTGCTTCACTGGAAAAGTCCTAGCCCCCCCTGCCCTGCCACCTGGCTAAAAGACCTGGCTGTCATCCTTTATCCACCTAGAAAAATACAATTCTCATCTAGAGGCTCATTGAATAATTTCTCTACAACCTGCATGGGACCCTTTTCTTTCATATAATAATTAATTAACTGCAAATTAATTTCCCTTTCTTTTCTTTCCATTCTTTTATATAGTCATTTCTTGCCTATACAAGTTTCTTTCTTAATCATTTTTTGTAAGTCTTGTTTATCATTTTAGATTTTTTTTTCTACCAGTCTATATATTCTCCCCTCATAGGCCTAGTTGTTGTTTTTTGTTGTTTTGTGTGTGTTCCTTAATTGTAGGCTATGTATTGTATTTTAAAATGGAAACAAACCCAATAAAACATTATAAAAAGGAAAAAAAAGAAGAAGAGATCTGCTATTTTGGGAAAAGGTACTTTTTTAACAACACCAATGTGGGTCTCTGCCTGGCACAGTATTTTAAGATGTGGTCCGCAGACAAAAATACAGAAAGAAATGTCGGAACGACTTGACTAAACAATATAAGGAAGCAAACCGCAATAAGCAACTATGAAAACAAGCCCAAAGTCACTTATTATAAGCAGACATGGCAACACTGTTAAAACTATTTATTACCACCAACTCACGTATTTATTTTATTTTTTTATTTTATTACATCTGCAAATATAGCCTATAGGCCTACTTGGCAAAAATAAATAATTCCGAATCTGAATTGTATGTTTAGTGATCATTATTATCTAATTATAATATATTGTCTTATACCACTTATGAAATTGATTTTTTGAGGAAAGCAGCTGGGACATAAATATGTGCAAAAAAAGTACAGCCGACATATAGTAGCCTATCATACCAGGTGCAGGCGTGTTAATGACTATTTGTCACTCTTATAATCCTGTTCTAATTCATTGTACAACCTGTCCTCTCTGGTCATGTGCATTCAAATTACAATCCTTCGATTCCATAAAATAAACTGTGGCAGTATTCGGTAGCCCAATGCACTTTTTGCCATCTACCACGAGGTGGCAGTATCTACTGAAAGGTATGAAGAAATATTACTCAAAAAGTCAAAATGTGTTATTTTGCTATTTTTTTAAATTTCAACCGAGACAATCACATGAAAATAAATCATGTCTAAAAAAAAGTATATATATGTACAAAAGATATATAGAGATTGGCATGACAACAGCTTTAAGCTGTCATAAACCACATCTATACCATGATGAATTGAACAATGTGGACCCTGTTGTAAACAAGTGTAATGCTTAATTGGGTCGTCCACTCACAGTTGACAGTCTTTGTATTGAGTTTGTGCTTAAAATGTACTGTAAATTCTACAAACTGTTAATAAATATTTCAATCAATCAAAAAAAACCACCTGCAAGTCCTAGCATCCTATACAGTCCACCGTCCTGAGTTTGACCCTGTTGACCCTCAACAATGTTCCTGTGTGTGTGTGTGTGTGTGTGTGTGTGTGTGTGTGTGTGTGTGTGTGTGTGTGTGTGTGTGTGTGTGTGTGTGTGTGTGTGTTTGTGTGTGTGTGTGTGTGTGTGTGTGTGTGTGTGTGTGTGTGTGTGTGTGTGTGTGTGTGTGTGTGTGTGTGTGTGTGTGTGTGTGTGTGTGTGTGTGTGTGTGTGTGTGTGTGTGTGTGTGTGTGTGTGTGTGTGTGTGTGTGTGTGTGTGTGTGTGTGTGTGTGTGTGTGTCACGACTCACGTGTGAACTGTGAAGGCTATATGCCTACGGTATACTGTAACAGCTTACATCTGCAGTGGTGAGGAACTGTCTGTCTAATAAGTGACAGATGGGATGGGGGATTTCCAGTGCATGCTGCCTGTACGCAACTTAAATGTAATCGTCTCTGTTGCCCTATCAGGGACTAGGGAGCAATGGCTCAGGTGTATATAGCCTATAGGCTGTAGTTCTACCGGGCCCGCCCAGTCATATAGGCCCTATATGAACGGGCGGGTCCGGTATAGAACTGCAGTTCGATCCCCGGCTAGTGTCGAAGTGTCCTTGAGCAAAATGGTGAATTTATATAGCCCCTTTATCCAAAGCGCTTTACATGTCATATAGATTGTGCATTATACATTCACCCTTTCACACACCGATGCCAGAGCCCGGAGGAAACCATGCAAGGCAGTGAAGGCACCAAACTGCACATCGGGAGCAATGGGTTCAGTGTCTTGCTCAAGGACACTTCAACACTAACTCTGGCTCCCCCAGACTGGTTCGATCAACTGAAAACCTTGCGGTTTCCATCCGGGCCCTCGACCACCGCCGCCTCCCCAGAGCAGACGTCTTCTGAACCCCTGCTCCCGGCTGATGTGCATGCAGGTTTCCTCCGCCATCGGTGTATGAATGTATAGGCTATAATGCACATGATTGCACAATCAATGCACCGTCATCACAGCACTGCACGAGTCCCTTTATATTTTTGTTTCCTACATTTTGCTTTATTATCATCATTATATATCAAAACTTTCTTTTTTAAACCGTAACAATAAAAAAAGCTATACATTGTTCATGAATGAAAAAGAAATTCAATGATTTAGTAGCAGGCTATGTCTAGTGAAAATAGACATATTTTAGCTGACAACGTGGCGCAAAGCGACGCGTTGTGAGCTTGATCTGCTTGGGTCTATAAGTGAGTCATCACATTTCTCGTTTGGGTCACGGCCACGGGCTATAAGTATATTCGGGGTAAATCATCAACGCATTGTTCCAGAAAAACACCCAAATAAATAAATGAAAACAGTAAATTAAAAAAAACATGGCCCCTCACGTATTAGAGGGCAATATCAGTCAACTGAAAAACAAGTCGGGTGTTTTCGATGAATCTATCATGGTTCAAATGAAGTTTGAAGTTACAATGGGTTTGTATAAGAAGGGGCGGGGCAGCAGTAGACGATAAAATGACCAAATGTTTTTGGTCAAGGTGAAATATCCCTTTAAAAAAATAAAGGTGATTGTTTTTGCAATTATTATAATAATGTATTGTTAATAGGCCTATCAAGGCTATCATAATGTTTTTACTTTTTGAAAATCTTTTTGAAATAATCATAAAAAAATTCCAATAAACGAAAAATAAAAACATATATATTTGCTCGACTCGTGACCAATATAGGCAGCCTACAAATGGGTCTGTGGTGATCCAGACGTGGCCCCCGACGCAGGGTTTGGACTTTGGACACATTGCAGCGTGACAGCCTATAAATAATCGTATGATAACAAAACGGTTCCAAATTCCCTTCCATTCATCTTAATGAAAACAGCTGGAACAGAATTGTGCACATTTACATGCACGGTTTTTATCCTGGCGCGTTTATTTTGGGAATTTATGGCAAATGATGGCCTAGTATGATGAGGATGATGATGATGATGATGACGATGATGACGATGACGAGGATTATTATTGAAACATTCCCGTTTTGAAAAAATCGTGAGCTTGCAGATCCGACAATTTCGTTATTTGTGTTAACTATAGGCTATATTACGTGTAGAAGAATATGTTTTTTATTGATTTCATTAGTCTATAGACTAGAGGTATAGCCAAACTGCAAGTCGTTTCGTTGCATATTTCAGCAATATGCGTCTATATAGTTAATTGAATTGTCATGATATCGGTCTAGTTTTTGCTTACAAAGCGTCAAAGAAGGCCAACAGAAAATTATTTTTGTTCTAATGTTATATGTAATGTTCAATGCAAGCTCAATTAATTAACCACTTAATTATTAACTTGAAATGTATACATTATGATCGCTCTCGCAATCAAATGTATACATCCCATATAGATGCCGCCTTGATGCAGCCTGCTGTCCAAAGTCAGAGCACTCCTGTCCCCACAACACAAGTTCAGCCTATAACACGTTCAATCAATGTAGGAAAACAGAAAAAAATAGAACACAATATCTTAATTAGCCTACTATAGATGTTTCTCGCACGCATTGCAGTTTTCGGCTTCTTGTTCTTGAAAACATTCAAGTTTATAGGCTAGTTAATCCAAATGATTTGACACGTCTTTTTTCTCAAGTTGCCGTCCTTTCTTAAATTAAATTAACTTAAATAAGTGCTGGTTCAACAGGAGACATCTGTCCGTGGTGTTGCATTCATTCACTGTGGTCACTGCCCTGCATTGTCTGACGCTGTCATTTCATTTCATGCTATAATGTCCTCCAGCTTGAACAGTCTCTGTCTGCGGTCTAAAACAAGAAAGATAAACGACGGAAAATCACGTGTTTTTATAAGTGTAAAATGTTTTATTTAGACGTCTTTATACTGTGCAACAGTAACAATACAATAGTTGTTCATACAATCGAGCGATACAAATACGGAAACACAGGAGACATCAAAACATTTGTCTTTGAGCATGAAATGGCGCTGAGAATGAGATGCTTGTGTGTTGTAATATGCCCGGCCTTCTTCTCGGGGTAAAATGGGAACAGATTAATGTCATCGCTGATTAAATATGCTTTTTCTTGGTGTCTATTTACATGTGGGTTTTCTAAAAAAATGTTTTTCGAGTTTTAAAAGATGCATGATGTGAAGAATATTTGGATGCCACTGCAGCTATAACAACGAATAAAAGGACATTTCCATTACAGGGGATGGGGGTAAAAAAAGTAGAGCACTGTTGGAATTAATTTATGGAGATATTTGAATATCTCCTTCTCAATTAAGATTCATATTTATTTTCAATATTAACCTAATTCCTTAATTTCCAATTTCTCCAGAGCCACCTTTACAAGTTCCTTCTGCAGGTGCACTGTTGACTTTAACAACACCTCTCTCAAATACAAATAATAAAAATATACAATAATAACTAAAGTTTTAGGCAGACCGTCCATGAACTCTTTTTTTTCTTAAAAGAAAAAAAAAAGTGTGTCTTATGAGCATGCTTTAGGCCTAGCTGACATTTTTCTAACAATTTAAAACACATATGAACACATTCGATTTGGAAGGAAAGAAAACAAAATATATAGAATCAGTGAAACCAGGAATATAAAAGACCATCTTCAGTCATCTGTAAAATAAAAAACTGAAAGTGTAGCTTTATGGGGAATAAATGTTTACCAGCGTTGTTTCTCCTGTAAACTCTGTATACAATGCAAAACTGTGAATGAATGCCACCTTTTCCTCAAAAAAAAAAAGTTATAAAAATCCCCACCCAGTTCCTTCTCTTTTTTTTCATTTTCTTTTTGTTGTTGAAATGTTTCACTTCCCACTAACAGTTAAACTTACATATTCCATAATATTTATAACAATGGTAATAAAAAACAGAGAGAGAGAGAGAGAGAGAGAGAGAGAGAGAGAGCGAGAGCGAGAGAGAGAGCGAGAGCGAGAGCGAGAGAACCTCTACGACAATGGAACTACAATTGGCATGGAAACAGCCTAATTTATTCCCCATATACGACAGTGGCGCTTGCCAACAGGAAGTGATCTATAAACAAAAACAAGAACTCGTATAGCATCTATATGTAGAGCAGTTTGTGTCAGCAAGGCAAGCGATATATACCGTCGCACAATGGAGTTTAAATTGAGCTTAAAAGAATATAGTTCAACCCCAAAAATGACTTATTTTCTATCAATTACACACACTCCATGACGCCTTGAATTGATGGGAGATTTTTTTCTTTTTGTCAAAGCCGATAATTCGAAATTTCGACCGGGTCTCGTATACCAGAGATTCCGCCGGTCATCATCGACGTAGGAATTCAAAGCTTCAAGGGGTGTTTACGTAAATTCATTAAATTGATAGAAAATAAGTAGTTTTTTGGCTGAACTATACTCCTTTTACCACTTTGTCCCTATTTTTGGGGCGTGCCGTGACAAAACATTTTCGAAAAACAATCCAAACATTTTGAACGTTTCGGACGATTTGATTCGAAAATAGGGCTTTAAAGTGGTTAGTTTTATAGCCGACGGGGTTCTGGCGTTAATTGGCCGCCCGACGTCCGAGTCGCTCGCGTCCGTCCGTCCGTCCGTCCGTCCACTCGAGTCATCATCCGGTCGAGCCGTTGAGCGCCGACGCCTTCCGGGGGGTTTTGCTGCCGCTGAAGGGGAAGGGGCGGGGCGGCGGTGCAGGGGTGGAGGTGGAAGCGCCGTTGGCGGCGGGTGTGGCGACGTTGTGGGCGGTGGGCTGGCACTGCGGTGGCGGGGGGTGCGGAGGGGGGTGCAGACGGTGGGGGGACTGGGGGACGTGCGGGGTGCCGGGGCTGGGCAGCGACGACGACGTGGATGGCACGCCCCCCCCCCTGGCCGGACTGCTGGCTTTGTCGCTGGCCGAGTCGCTCTCCGGACCGGACCTCGCCCCGGTGCTGTTCTGGCCCTCCTGCTGCTGCTGCTTGTGGGCCGTCTTCAGCTTCTTACAGTTGGGTCGCACCCGGTACTTCAGCGGCAACGGGCCGTTCTGGGAGGACGGATGGAATTTAAAACGGTTTAATTTCCCCAAAGCCAAATGTCTCGAGTATATAGCCTACCGGTAAACTTTGTTCAACTCGTATTTATTATGGAGGACAAAGTCCTCACATTTCCACATATGTATTGCCACACACACACACACACACACAAAGGTCGTCATCAACAGTTAGACTCGAACACGTGACGTGCTGTCAGGCCAAAGCGTGTGCATGTGGCATGCACCCCTGGACCACTTGGCCAGCGGGCGCCACCGGATGTGCTATAACTTTTAAGGATTTTCTTTTCAATTGCTATACTTTTGATGACATGTATACTGGATCTTGCGTCTAGTACTTCACTGAGAAAACACATGCGCAATCTCTTTTTTCCTACTTAAAGATGTATTATTTATTTTATGTATTTGTAATTTATTTATTTGAAAAGAGTACATTAAACAACTGTAAATGCTGCCAACTTGCCAAGTTGATCAGCTGATTTTCATCAGCACTCCATTTAGGAAAAGTATAATATCAACAATGATATGGTTAAACATATTCCTACACTGTGGTGAAAAACACTATATATATAGTCACCAATTCACCAGTGAGTTGGTCTAATTTCATGCTTAAAAGATCAACAATATTTGGGATTAAAAGAATATTATATGAATAGTCAAGTATACACTGACCTTACTTATAAATACATATATTATATTAAAAACACAAATAAACATTTTCAAAGTGTTCTCTTACCCTCCTCCAAGTGTAAATATATGCTATGTCCATTAACGTGTAGTAATCTTTCAGTGGCTCTTCTTCATACATAACTTCAACCTAAAATGTGGTTAAAATATGGGTTTAAAAAAAACATTATTTTTCAATTGGAGAGAAACAAAAATGATAAAACACTATCCAGTGTTAAAAAGAATGACTCTGTGCCATTTTGTTTGCCAACTTCATATTGTTTGCCAACTTTTGCCAAATTTTTGCCAATCTTTTCAAAAAAAGCAGACCTACAAGCTCATAACGTGCCACCGAGTGGCGCGCTACGAGCTTGTAGGTCTGCTATTTTTGAAAAATCGTAAAAATGTGGCGCAAATCTTTGAATATATATTATTTCAAAGTGAATGTTTTTAAATCATGCGTACCTGGTAGGTACCGGGGATGTCCATTTTACTGCGGAGGAACTTCCTCAGGTGCATGACTGTCATGGCGGCCGGACACTGGAGATATCTCTTGTTAGCCACCTGAAAATACAACATGTATTTTACAATGCATCATTATAATACAGCAAAATATAACAATTACAATGCATCATACTCCTATAAAATACGACATTTAAAATGCATCATAATACAACAAAATATAACAATTACAATGCATCACACTCCTATAAAATACAACATTTAAAATGCATCATGATATAACAAAATATAAGATTTACTAATGAAATGCACCATATAATCCAACAAAATACAACATTTACAAAATACAACAATATTAAAGGCTATAATGCATATTGCACAATATACAATAGGGGTGCCCAAAAGTATACGCGATCTACCAGAAGATCATAAAGGCTGTGCAGGTAGACCAGATGACATCAAATATATATAATTTAAATAATATATATATTATTTAAAAATAAATCCTTTTGGCATCTGTCACTTGTATATTAAGATGATTTAATTGATTGACATTGACATAAAAGGGCCTGTCAGCTCAAACTTTTATATATAAAAATCCCTGCCAATTCCATTCCCCTCCCCCCTCTGTTTCCCAAAGGTAAACTTTTTATTATTTTCAGCAATGGTATATAATCTTTTTGGTGGGTAGATTTTGTTGAGCTGGTCATTTTAAAATTAGTTCTCAAGTCAGAAATTGTGGGCACCCCTACTTAAAAAATGCATAATAATAAGAAATATGTATATAAATGTCAGCATGTTTAAATGTTACAGAAGGTCGGTCCACCTTAAAAAAGGAAGATGAACAACTTATTTTTGTAGAAAAAAGGAAAAGCAGTATCACATATTTGTTTTCACAATGATTAGTCAAGTGAACAAGTAGACATTTTCTTACCTGTTCTTTAGAATGCCTGCTTTCTTCTGGCCCACTGCCCAGTTTAATTCTATAGATCACATAAATAATAGAAAAGTGATCATTGATAATCAAAATATATGAGCACCACTTTACATACATTAACATAATTTAGTTTCCAGTTTCTAACTAAATGCAATTCAGTGGCAATGCTATAGGAAATACAATAATGTCTCGTCTCAGTGGCCTGGTTTCAAGGAAACAATACTCTTGCAATATGACAAGAAAGTATGTGTGTCTGTAGATATATGAAAATGTCAACCCTTTGTGAGTGAGTGTTTATGATAAGACAATATAAAGTCATAAGACGTATTAGTAGTTGATTCATGCAGACTACTAGAGTGACTGACTGGAAAAAAACTATTTTCAATTTAGGTCAGACACGTTCATTATGCAAGCCAGTTGTCCTTGGCTTAATCCGATGTCATTTTGAGTTAAATGGATAAATGAACACAATAATTTACTGTAAGACTAAAGTAAAGGATTGCTTTGTGTTCTTCGAGCACATGCCGTGGAGAAATGCTCTACCTGTTCACCCACTTTTTGATTACATAACTAAGATTCCCAAATCTGAAGGCTTTGTATCTTATTTGTATAAGAAGTTGAGAGAATCTACATGTCCGCCGATGGTTGTCTCAGTCTGGAATGTCCATTTAAAGAGTTGGCAGCGGCCGACCAATTGGAAAATAATTTGGGAAGATATTTCTCTCTCATCACGAAATTATAACTATCAAATGTTGAATTTCAAATGTATCCAGAAATTCTATTTGACTCCAAGGAAACGTCTTCAACTCCTGCTCTGTACGACACCCAGTTGCACCCTATGCAACAATAACAAACTGGGACATACATGCACATGATGTGGGAGTGTCCATGTCAATCGTTTTTGGTGTATAGAGTTTCAGAAGTACTATCTGAGGTAATGGGAACTAGAATTCCCCTCTTGCCTAATATTTTTTTGTTGAAGGATGATTCAACGATTGCCGTAGAAGACTCCTGCTGTCAGGGCTGACAGCTGCAAAAAAAACTGCTCGTCCTAAGATGGAAACCTCCCCACAAACTTGAGGTCTCACAATGGATCCTCTCATTAATGGACATGATCTCTCTGGAACTCTCTATAGCTCCATCCAATGGGGCACAAGAAAACACACTTGGCATCTTATCCACAGCATTAGAAAAACTTAAATCATGCCAACATCTGACTGTTATTTTCTTTTCTTCTTTTTTTTTTTTTTTTCCAATGGTAAAGTACCTGTCTTGCTTTAATATTTTTTTTGATGCATTGTAATTTTTTATCTGTTTCGCTGTTCAACCTGAGGGTGGGGTGAAGGAAACCCCTTTTTTTAACAACAAATAAAAAATAAAAACTTGATCACAAATAAAAAAGAAAAAACTGTCTGCTCATTTATTTGTGTCATCATTTACAATTCCACTTGTTTCATCTGTATCCTGACTGTGTTCTCTATCCTGATTACTAATGTTGAAATATGGAGATGTAAGGATTCTATAAGTGTGTTTAAACGTCTACCTGTTGTGGTCAAAGAACTCGATGGACAGGCTAATGATCTCATCGTCTGTTATGATTCTCTTGTCCTCGTCTGCAACCTCCCCCCGGTCCTCGTTCGATCCGTTGGACGCTGTCACCAAATACATTGAAAACAAGTCATTAACCCATTCTGACCTGAGATCAGATTCTAAAAATGTCTATTACATCCTGACAGTTTCATTATTAACAAGGGAGAAGATAATCAACCAAAAACAACACTTTTACACCAATATCAAAGCGTAAAAACTAAAATCAGTTCACACAGCCATCATTTATTAATTGGAACCATACAAATCACAATAAAACACAATCCCATTGCAATCAATGCATTTGTGCATGGATTGAACAACTCACCGTCTACAGGGTGTTCCGCATAGAAATCTCTCCTCCTCTTCATTTCATCTGCAAAGCACAGGAATTTATCATAAGCCAGTTCACCCTCAACGTCAGTCATGTTTATGTTGTCATTCTGAGCCATGCTGCTAATTAAAGTCGCTTAAGTCTCCGCACTCCTCCTGTTGTACGTGTTGTAGTGTCAGCTTTAGTGACTTTACCTTTGCGTTTTTAACGCCAATATGTTTTTTTCTTTTTTGTCTTTCACCTTTTTATTTTATATTATTTTATGGAGGGACAGACAGTAGGCTGACAGGAAATGGGGGGAAGACACGCAGCAAAGGCCGTCGGGATCGGGAGTCGAACCCGCGGCACACTGCCAGAGTGGATTACCAGCCAAGGTGCCTGGACCGCTGAGCCATGGCCCAGGCACGCCAATATGTTTTAAATGAGAACAAACACTGAGCAGGACTTGTATTTATGTATTATAATTATTTAGGGAGTGGGGTTACTATACAATATGCACATTTATGTTTTGTATATTGATATTTAAGTAAATGGTGATATTCTGATCGGTGAGCTCTTGCCACGTGAATGAATCCATACACAATATGGTAATTAGCAAAGGCATCTGCGCTGTTCTATTGTGACGTCACAGCAAAATCCTCAAGTCTTAATTTGACTCTGAAGAGAGTACAAATGGAACCAAATGAATCCATCCTTTGTCACTGTCACACACACACACACACACACACACACACACACACACACACACACACACACTAATTAATTATTAATGTACGCATACATTTGCAACTTAATTTTAGACTGTTGAAAGCATCTTTTAGGCATAGCACATTTTCAAGTCTGTTGTGCTGCTGTATAATTTACAATTAATTAATAATTTTAATTCATACTGCACAGTTTTACTGCATTCTCTCTCTGTGCTTACTTTTGAAGAGCCCAGGGACCAGCTTGTACACAATGTCCTGTAGAGTTTTGTCAGACCTTCAAAGAGAAAGATAAAAGGACATTGTATGATTTTAGACCAGTGGTTATCAAACTTTTGATTGATATTTATTTGGCCGCTAACCAGTAACCGCTGCATCTGAAGAAAAAATAATGTGTTTGAACAACTCACCGTCTACAGGGTGATTTGCGTACTGTCGTTTAAAAAAAAATTACGATTTTTTTTTTTAGGCTACTGCAGGCTATATAGGGATCAAAATAGCTACATAGGGTAAGTGATATTTTTTGTTAAAAAGTTAAATCACTATATTCTGACGGTAATCATTGCTATAGAGTGTTTGTTCAGTAACAGGCGTTTCCTTAGCTCTGCAGCTCTTTAATAAACAGAAAATACATTTTCAGGTATAGTGACAACATTTCAGCCAATCAGTAGAAAGTATAGCCATTTATCAGCTTATTTTGTGCTCCAGTTCCAATTATGTCATGCTCATTTATTTATGTCATCATTTACAATTCCACATGTTTCATCTGTATCCTGACTGTGTTCTCTATCCTGATTCCTGATTGGATAAAATTGGTATCAGACCTGAAAATGCATTTTCTTTTTTAATAAAAAGCTGGAGAGTCATGGATACTGTACTGTTACAAACACATTGTCTCTGTCGGGTGCACCTCATAATGTGCTAAACTGTAAACTTTTCAGGATTCAAATAACAAGGTTTCTGACCGACAGCAACAATATTTACTAATTTTGCTGGGGACGCCCTCAAGGGCCGCTGGATGTCAACGGACCCCAATTTGAGAACCACTGTTTTAGATTATCAAACCCAACATCTCATTTACAGTGGTGGACAAAGTGCTCAACATCAGTCAAATGTTACTCAACTACAAGTGAAAGTTGCACATTCAAAATGGGTACCCGAGTTAAAGTAGCCTAGTTGCTGTTTAAGAAAAGCTTTTTAAGTAGCCTACTTTTTCCCTTCCTTGAAACCGTATTTGTTTTTTTTAAATGTAGTGGCGTGAAAGTCATAAATATCGCAAAATGCAAATATAATAATAAGTGAAGTATACAGATACTCAAAACATTTACATAAGTCCAAATGCACACATAACATGATGGGTTTAATCACTTTAATGTCTGGATATGGACTTTGTGACTAAAACAAGAAAAACAGGTTAGAATAAACTGACAGACATCAAGTTTAGAATCCAAACACTGAAGGACCTGTTTGTGACTCTTGAAGTGAGGAAAGTTCTCACCAAGTCATACAAGACATACACGTTATACTTTCACCCTCAGGAAAGTTATACACCACAAATTGAAATGAAAATACTACAGTAAATCATTCCATGCCCAGAGGGGGCATTCGTAAACCAAGGAGGCAACACTGTTTGCACAATGTTTTAAGATTTTTCAAAAATAGCAATTATACGAGCATAGCGCATAACCAAAGCATAACATATAGTTAGTGGTTAAAATGATTGTGACGCTATATTAACTACATTTTGCTGGGGATCCCCTGGGGGTCCACGGGCCCCACTGAAAACCACCAGCTTAAGCCATAAATAGGGTATGCACAGACAACTACTTCAAACCACAAAATAGACATAAAGGCATATTAAATAAGAGTACGTATACAGACAGACAGACAGACAGACAGACAGACAGACAATCACAAAGCTCACCTAATGTTGAGAAGAGGTTTAGTTTTGTGGACTTGCACGTCACAGATGGGACAGTATTTGCTGGTCTCCAGGTAGCGCACAATGCACATCTTGCAGACTGGAACACACACACAGAAACACACAACAATAGTACGAACAACATCATTAGTTACTCAGTCAATTGCACTCGACACAAAAGGAAGCTTGAACTATCAAATGTGTCTAATTTGTTGCCATGGATAAGAGAATCCCACAATTGAGCAGTAGTAAACCATGATAAATAAGATTTGCCTGCTAGTGAAGTTGCATGTTTGTTTGTTTTTTTCTAATGTATTTAAATATTCTTTTTTTAGTTTTATTGGTTAAAACTAAAAGTCGTTAATAACTTTAAATTCTGATATATTCATTGCTTATATAGAGTGTTTGCTCTGTAACAGGGGTCTATACCATCTCACTGGCTCTTATAAACAGAAAATAAATGTTCAGGTCGGGATGCCAATTTTATCCAATCGGGTCAGAGAACATACATCAGGCTGCATGATAAAACAAGTGAATTTGGAACAATGTTTTAAGACAAAATTGGAACACTTGAAGTTGTGGACTTTGTGGGGGTTTCTATGCTAATAAATGACCTTTGTGGCGTTCTCTCTGCTGATTGGATGAAATTGGTAACCCACAATAAAATGTACCGGTAACCTTATTTTTCTGTTCACCAAAGACCTGCAGAGCCCCCTATAATAACCTATACTGAACAAACACGCTTACTGAGCAGTCTATAGCAATTTATGTATTTATTTCTATTTTAACAGTCTTAAGCAATCTATAGGGAATATAGTCATTTAAGATGTATTTTAACAAAACAAATCAATCGCTTGAAGCCTGTCAAAAGGCCATAGCGTTATACATTAGAAGCATCAACTCAACACTTTTTCAACTTTGTGTGAAGCATACATACATATAGCTTAACTTACATGAATGTAGACATTCAATGATGGTGGTTGCGTCTATAAAATATCCCCCACAGAGGACACACATGAGATGAGGGTTCAACTCAGTGATCTTTATCCTGGTCGTTCGATGCATGGTTCAATCGAAAAATGGACTGCCCTGGAGAGACAGATGGGAAAAAATAAACATGTTTACTATATTTAAAAAGAAGAAAAAGCATGGAACACAAAGCTAAATAGAATCTCACGACTGAAACCATGATTAGGATTTTTGTCAGTCCGAATCTGCATGATAACTAAACAATGAACTAATATTATGACTGTGATGATATCATTTTATTTTTCTAGATCAAGTTTATGGAAGATATATATACTTCTGAACAACTTTTCTAGTTTAGCCACTTCAAATACCCTTTAATCTTGAAACAACATAACTGAAAATAGACGATCTACAAGCTGTGAGCTTGTAGATCGTCTATTTTCAGTACAAGAGGAGATGCTTCTACAGAAGACTTTGCTGCATGTGGATGCAAAGACTGAAATCAGTCGAAATTTAATCCATGAAAAAGTCTTCATGTTGAACAAAAACAACTAAATAAATAAAATACAGAACACAACCGGGTTTATACTGCAGTTTGACCTGCATTGGGCCATGATTTAGGCCATTTGGAGGATATAGTTTATAGCCTGCATATATTGTTTATTTAACTGTGTCAATGAAGCAGGCATATACTTTATGCTAATAGTCTATAATAACCTAGGGCTGGGTGCAGGGAGGCAACATGTTCCGTGCTGTCATGCCTGCCTACCGAATGACCTGGGCGAGGAGGGGTCAATGAGCGATCATAAATCAATCACAGGGTGATCAATCGTCAATCGCCTGCTCCACAACGTGTGGAAAAACACACGCTCATATAGCATCATCCTCGCTGTGCTTACAGCTTACATTATCACTGTCACACACACACACACACACACACACACACACACACACGCACGCACGCACGCACAACAGGCGATGAGCACAAACATAGCCCGAAGGTTAAAAGTTTCTTATGTGTGCATATATGACTGTGCAGAACCGGAGCATTGACCGAGCGGGTCTCTCGTTTTCCCGACAACGGGGCCAACATGTGTTCCGTTCTGTTGTAGTTCGGATTGTTGGACCCAAAAAGACCGAGGGTTTTCTTTTTTTAAAGATATGAACACGTCGTCCGTCCATATTCACTCCGTATCAGGTGTGCCACATATGGAATATCTTAAGCGTTTCTATGGCAACTTCCTTGGCGTTCCGTTCGACCACCTGGCATCTTGCCAGCAGAGACAAATAACTACAAGACGGTGTTTTTTTTGCCAAACGGGCTTGATAGGCAATCCCATGTGGCAATCACGTGTGGGCGCTTCGGGAATAAAATGTGGCAAATTAAGAATTCTATATACAAAAGCCTGATCATTGCTAAAGGCTACACAGTCAGTATAGCCTAGTATACGAAGGCGTCGCTTTCCGATCTGCAAGCTCGTGTCGGCGAGCGACGCTGAGTGACGAAGTGTAGCCGCCGAACCTATATTATAGCCTACATGATTTTGGCTCAGCCCTGTCTGTCCGTCACTGTTATAAAGGATAGCAGCAGGCACAAGGCAGCGCCGCACATAGATTTTCGCCGTGTTGCCGATATAGGCAAAGCACACACACGGCTGCCATTTTGTGAAAGAAACCCCCGTCCGCCGCTGCTGCTGCTGGTTGGAGCGAACTGTAAAGGCAGCGGACTGGGGCTTTTTTTCCTCCCCTCTCTCCCTCTTCAAGATCCCGATCTACTACGATCCACATCCAGGAGGATCCAGCCTATAGATGCAATATTATAACGCGCTCTGTTTGGGTTCCTCTCTCTGCAATTCTCACCGGAACGGTTTGAAAAGCAGGTTTATTAGGAGGAATAATAATAATAATAAACAGTTCGGGGTGCATGTTTTCTATTTAATATTTTCACACATGCACGCACGCTTGTGCAGCAGGCAGGCAGCAAGCAAGCACCAAGTTATCTCTGTGCAGGCTTGCTATACATATATACACGGGCACATGCACGCACGCACACACGGTGCAATAACAACATGGACACATGCACCACGGACCCTGCATGCAGCCTGTGTGTGCCTGAACTGAACTTGAAACACGTCGGATGATCACGAGTGCTTCTTTATTCGGCGTCGTCGCCCCCCCCCCCCCCTGCCTGCACGGAGAGGGAGACGTGTATAGGTTAGCCTATCTGTGGTTTGTTTTTGCCGTTTCCCCAATCCCCATGTTGCATGCACTTTAAAAAAACCCAGATAAACCAGTGGTAAAGTGGGGGAAACCGCCGTATCGACATCCAACTATATGTATTAAGTGCCCCCCCTCCTGACCCCCCAACCCCCAAAAAAGTATCCCGTTCTGATCCGTTCAGGGTCTATAGGTAGGCCTACATGTCTGTGTGTCTGAGAATAACGCGTAGGATAACGCGTCATCAAAATAGTTATTACACATATATGCTGTATAATTGGCTGCTTTGAGCCTATACTATAGTGCTACAGAGCCTTTAAACCTGTGAATAATAGCCTATATGAACACACACCATATAGCCTAAATAATAAAGCATAATATTGTCAACACGTTGGATCGGAGCCATGCAGCCAGAGTTCTTCTCAAGGGGGTTGAACTATATCTGAGATCACGCATTCTTCTTGATTGAAACTGACGTTTATAAATTAATACCAACACCATAAGACCCATATGGCATATAACCATACCCATATGTACCGTTTTGGACACGGTGGGCTTTGATAATATACTGATATAGCCTATAAGCAAGCACATTTGGTATAGTGCATGGACATGAGGGGAGAAGGGTTGAGCGGTTATAAACAGCGTGTCATTAATCGATTAGTTGCTGTTTGCGCAACTGTTCCCTCTCTGTCCGTATATGAGAGCTTGATTATACAGGCGACTTCATTGAAGCAACGCACGGAATGTCTCTCTCACCAACCAACCACACACACACACACACACACACACACACACACACACACACACACACACACACACACACACACACACACACACACACACACACACACACACACACACACACACACACACACACACACACACACACACACACACACACACACACACCTACTCTACACGTAAAGGTCCATTTAGCTTTTAATTCTCTAAATTACCAGACATCGCTGCCTGCATGGATGTCTTTAGTAGCCCAGATTATATATAGCCTAATCAATGTTATAGATTATGCTGACACCCCAATAGAGCCACCCCCCTGTACACACACACACACACACATTAAAAACATACCATTGTATTCAGTTTTTCCAATGACCCAAAGTGGAAACGTACGAGCTGAACACCTCATTAAGCACACATAATATATATACGCTTGCACGCAGGACGCTGACATAACATTCAGGGTTACACGTTCCCGTATAGGCATGAATGATATTATGTTCTATAACTAACATGATTCAGATTTCAGGTTCTATGGTCTACCGTTTCACCTGTCTCTGGTTTCCGTTACAAGCAGATTTTTATCATATAGCAACATGGAAAACCCCCAATAAACCGCACTGACAATGATCAGGAAAGAAAGACCCCATTGACCTCAAACGAGCCACTGTCACTCGTTTATTTATTAAAAAAATAAACTCAAATGGCATGCATGCAGTGCAAAACTGAACAGCATGTCTACACGCAACCTGTTTAGAATGAACAGTCAGTGTCAAAACCGTGGATTTAGGCTTTTGTTAGCCTACAAAGCATGCATGCTGCAGCCTTCTAAGGTCTCGCAATGAGAATCATAAATTGCAGTCTTTTTTGGCGAGATGTGGCACCGTCATCGTGAAGTGTTCAAATATTTGACGAATAAGATGAGTCATGAGTGAATCAACAATTTTCCCAACTGACCGGTGACCGAACACACACACACACACACACACACACACACACACACACACACACACACACACTTATTTAAAGAAAGCCTTGCAATTTACAATGACAGACTGTCAACCAAAGACGAACTGCACGAACAAAAAAGCTTTGATCCGGCCGTTCCAACAACCTGCGTTTTATAAGGGCACCCCAGACAACAAATCTTTAAAATGCCTAAACAAAACGCAAATGATATATCCCTTTTGCGGTAAACCGTATAAGTTATTCCAACAGGCATTATGTTTTCTGCTTGGTATAGCAGGCTATAACGACTCTATCACCATGGCTTTTGCCCATGGTGCATGGACAAGTTATCGCTCGGTTTAAAATGTTCTATTAAAATTGCCAAAACCTCTGTGGACCATGGGGCTATATGTGCACCAGAATTGTCCCATTGTCAGCGCATGTTCAGCTTCGATCCAGCATTGAACAAGTGACCGTGATCACATATTTTTGTGAATAATTTACAAGACTTGTCACGTTCCATGGGACCCGTCACCCACACCGCGGGAACTTAAGTTAATAAAACCAGCATTTGGCCATGTGTGGCCAAAGTCAACACGCAGCCCAGTCCGCTATAGCCCAAAGATCACAACTCTATAAAATGGAGACATAACATAAACATATATCCAGAACAGCGGGACTTGGAAGACTCCGACGCCGTAAACATCTCACCATCCCCGCCTGCTTGGCTCGAGATCGCCCGCTTCGAACAAATCCAAACCGCACAAAACGACCCCCGCACCGGGGCGAACTCAAAACGCCACAATCTATGAAGAATAAAGCTTGCTATGTGCGTGTTTGTGCGGTTTCATCGACGTGCGTGCGAGAGACCGGAGCTTTTTTTCCGCCGTGAGACAGACACACAGGCAGCTCTCTCCACGTCGGTATGAGAGGCTGCAGCCATATACCATCCAAAGCAAGCAAACCCCAACACATCCACCGCTGGATCGTCTACATTTACTCCGTCGGAAGGGAGCGATCGGCGGCCCCAGAAACACGGCGCCTCGGCGGCTCGCCGAGAGCCGCTATCGAACATTACGTACCCACGAAGCTGGACCGCCGGACTGCGGGGCTGGAGCCGGAATTAGACAATGAAAGTTGTGGTTACGGCGATCAGCAGCAAACGCATACGATCCGAGCCGCCATCTTGTAACGAGCTGCAGACGCTGTCAGTAGCGCAGAGGAGACGCGGGGCGCGCACGGCGAAACCGGTGGGAGCGCGTGAAACATGCGCGTTAAAAAAAATCCCTTTATATTCCTTCCCGTCTCCGAGGCACGGTTCTTCTGTCGCCGGTCGGTCCGGATGATCGGTGTTCCGACCCACACCACAGCGGTGCAAAAAAGGCTCACAGTTCGGGTACCAGATGATAAGTTTGTGTCCCCACAGAGGGAGCAGAGACTGCAGCAGTGTGTGTGTGTGTGTGTGTGTGTGTGTGTGTGTGTGTGTTGCTGTTCTGTGGTAACCGACACCGCCGTCCCCAAAATGGCTTGTAGTTCGACCGCCCCGCGATGGTCACGTGGTCTCATTCCTTAAGGGTGCCTAGAAATTAATGTCGGTGTATTCCTGGTCTCTGTTGAAACGTGCACGGCGATGAAATGACAAAGTATATATAAATATATATATATATATGTCTGGTGGTGTCGTGTTAACCATACATCGACTCAGAAAGATGTGATCCGTTTATATCGTCGCAGACATTAACTTATTATAGCCAAAGCATCCGTCTGTTAGGTCCTATTTCCTAGGGTTTACTGCTCTCTGCTCCGGAGTTGAGGCTGTGCTCTTTGAGTCTTGCACTATTTTAAAAACCACGCACTTGCCAAATAATAAACCTTTGTGACAAATGTGACTTCTATAGTGGCTGCGGTCTGTAGACTAATAGCGGGGCTTTGAAACGTTGCCCGGCGTGTTGCATTCATTGGCTTTAGCCGGGACTGAAATAAGAGGTCTCGGATGTTTATGGAATTGGAGCCATCGAAGTGCGTTGGTTCAGCAGCTCTGAACCGAAGTAGATAGTCTCTCCTCTCCCTCACTTTCACTGCCCCATAACAGCACGTTTGCGGAAACACGAGCTATGCCCTTATGCAACTATATAGGCTACATGGCAAAAACATTTAACGTCTATTGATTTTGATTAAATGTTTGGCCTGTCATGCAGCTATCTGACGCCCAAACCTTTAGCAAAACCTGTCTCCTCTCTTGACGTTATGACTCATATATATATATATAGGCTATGGTAAACTATACGTACCTGAAATAGCCTGGTGTTTATAGGCTAGGCTAAAATGTGCAAGAAATAACAAAACTTAGCTTATCGGGAGAACGCAAGATACATTTTTTAATAATACATTTTAATGGCAACAAAGTTGGAATGTCAGATTTTTCTAAGCAGGTGAAGTGCAATTTATCACTTTTGTTTTTACTCTGGGAGTAATACAAATAACCAAATGGACCCATACATGTCTATTTGGCTATACCTATTATACTCTCAGATAAAAACAGGGGATGCAGTTCGACGGTTACATTCATTTAAAAATATATTACAAAATAAACAGTGCAGCTTGAAACGGTTGAACTTCAGTGCTTGCGGTGCAGAGCCGTGTGAAACTGGACTCCAGGTCACAAGACATCGACCAGGTGATTCCATTCCGGCAAACATCTCATCACATTTGAGTGGCTTTCTCCAAACTCTTGGCCGCGTCCTTCAATTTCCCCACCAGATCCTGAAAACAATGCAATATTGAAGACATCAAAGTTCTAGTCTGAAGAACCACACTCTCAAATTAAATTGCTGGTTTGTGTCTGACATATATGACCTATAGCGGAGTCTATATTATTGGCATTCAATCACCCCTTAAAACACAACTGCAAATGAAGAAAATAGCCAACACATACAAACTATATAGACTAACCTGTATAGGCCTACATCATTGGATTTGGTATCCGTCTACTCTAAGCTATGCAGCAAAAAGTTAACTATAGTTTCCTGTTTTATTTAGCCTATTTGTTTGGCTGCATGAAGACTATATTCATAAATTAAATAATTATGTTTAGAGAGCTAATAAACAGTAGTGAATATAACTTCCTCGTGAAGGAAAGGGATTAGAATAAAAGTAAAATGATAAATCTATCACTAAAATGGCCACGTGCATGTGCTAATTAGCACTTCCCAGAAGTTATAATGCTCCACCTGTAGCTGTTCCACTGAGCAGCTGAAGTTGATATCCTCAGTGGCTCCCATCATGCCAGCATTCTGTCAAAAGTAAGTTACGTTTATGTGTAGACAGAAACATGATTGTTTAATCAAACGGGAGACATTGCACAGCCTATATCTTACCTCGACGTTCAATGAAAGGAGGTAGAAAGGTTCGTTGACCTTCTGCATGTGTCCATTCTGTGATGGGAATAAATAAAATTACTTGTTGGTTGCATATACATGCGGGAGGCACACGAAAACTGCTAAATCAAGTGTAACAAAAATGGAATCTTAAGGGATTTTGTATTCGTGTTAAATAACCTGAGAGTATAGAGCCTATTATTTACCTTCATGTGGTATTGCAGACGCCATGAAACATCGTTAATGTGCGGTGGACATCTCCCTATGCTATAACGTAAAGAAGGGTACAAGTCAGAAAAAGCTGATTGATTGAGAGAAATTTTAATTTCACAGTATATGCCGAATGGGTACATTTCAAACGAAAGTAGCCTATCAATACAAAAACGGTTACTTGAGGATAGAACCAGAAAAAGCACAGACTTGTTTACATAGTCATAAGGGTCCTCCATTTTCAATTAATCAGAGAAAATGCTCAAGCATGCAGAAACCTTAGCCTATCTCCAGATCAACTTTTTCTCTTCTTTCATGGACCTACATATAGGTCATATATGTCGCACACGGGTAGTGAAAATAGCTCACAAACTTTTTTGAATATTTTAATATCGGCCTAATAATAATATACAATAGCACCCGACAGCGGCGATTATGCAATCAGCAACATTAACAACTCGTGAACACAACTGCACACGACTAAATCCTAAAACAGCCTGAAGTATATCCTATTAAAAAAAATGTTTTAGTTTTTTGTTTTGGGGGCGCACACACAAGCAGTGAAATGTCATGACCTTACGCATAACTCGTGTCACGCCGGCCGCTTCAGTCCGGTCGGTGTGAAAACAGAGATTGTTTTTCTCAACCATGCGAGCCAACACGATGACAAAGGATTTAAGGGAAGGATCAGCAATGATTCAGTATCACATGTAGTTGAAGCTGCCCTTTATAGCGCGTCAAAAACACATGCACGCTCGTCGTATATTACGCGGTCTTGACTCTCTCCCAAAATGACGTTTAGTAGGCTATAATCAAACAGTTAAACGACCTATATTAAATCTAAATCACAGAACAGATTTATATATAGAAATCGCAACGCAACAAATAGACTATAACCAAAACAATATGCTAATTAAAGAAGAGTTAAAGGGGCATTCCACTCATTTTCAATATTTTACTGTCATTAATATACCTTAGAGCTGTGGAAATAATAAATAAAAAAGTCTAGTTTCCTAGTATAAAAAGTATAAAAAGATCATGTGTTTCACCATGTTAATGATTTTTTTCTTTTTTTTCTCCACACACAACAGCTCTAATGTATATATTAATGACATAGTAAAATGTTGAAAATGAGTGGAATGCCCCTTAAAGGAGGTAAAACATTCAGTGAACAAATACAAAGGTTGTGCTTTGTGCAAATGTTGGTCTGGGTTTACTAAAAGTAAATTCCACTGTTGTGGTCATTAAGGACTGAGGTGCGACTCAACCAGCATGTGTATTTTACTTACCTTGTCAAAAGAACCTCTAGTTGATCTTTATGTTTCTATAAAAGAAAAAATGATTGAGACAAGAAATGGACAGATTGGATATAAGCTATATATAGAATTGGAATACATGATCATATGAACCATCACCTGTAACGAGTCATACAATATTTCAGTTCTCTCCGGATCAAATGAGAGATCTTCAAGACATGAGCTGCAAGGACCATAAAAATGGGGAAGCATTTAATGCCAGAATATGCAAAATGTATAGCCTATATGCAAAGGTAAACAATCTCTCGTTTTGCAGAAAAATAAATAAAATTTGTATATATAATATACATATATACACACACATATGTACTGTACATATACACATAGCGGTACACACAATCCTTTAGTATAGAGTTTATCCAATATTGGACACAATATATTTTACTTTAAATTCAGTGGTGGAAAAAGTATACTCATGAGGTGTTTTTACATATAAGTAAACCACAAAGAAGTACCAAATGTACCAAAAGTGCTCAAACTTTTCTAAAATGTTCATAAGAATAAGATCTGAGCTCACAAAGCATCACATTGGATATTTTCAAATAGCCAAAGCTATAATGTTTTGTAATAAATAGTGGAGTAAAAAGTGCAATTGCTTCTGAGATGTACTGTGGAGTAGAAGAATAATGTATACAAAAATGGAAATACTCAAGTAAAATCATATACCTCAGAATTTTACTTATATACTGCCCTTGAGTAAATGTACTTAGTTACTGTCCAGCATGATTCTATATGATTTCTGCGACACACATTTTCGTCACCGCTAAACCCCTTATCCCTAAACTTCTTTGCCTTTTTTACTATTTTGAAAAACATTTTTGAATAGTTCAACTAGCCAATCTACATTGACACGTTGTGAGCTTGTAGACTGGCTATTTTAACTATTCAAAAATGTTTAGCAAAATAGTAAAAACAGGCAAAGAAGTTTAGGGATAAGGGGTTTAGCGGTGACAAAAATGGAGCCCTTAGCCTCAGATGACTTTGAGGAAGTCATGATTAAGACAGCATGGAACGCTGAAACATTCTCTTGTCACAACAAGATCATCAACTCTTTTTTGTGTATAAGTTATATTAATAAACTCTGTTCATCATCATATTAGCCCCATAGATCGGATTAAGAACAAATAGTTTAATCCCGTCAACAGACTGTTGACCCTATAAAAATAGGGTGATGACACATCAAGGCTATATGAAAATTGAAACAATTTGTTTTGTTTGTTTATGGTCTCTACAATCCAATATAATCTTTCATGTTTTTAAACATCTGTCATAAGTTAGTTATAGTTTGTTATACCAAACATTGTATAAGTCATTTAAGATAGAGACAGGGGTTGACTCTAAAAGGGAGCTTAGCTTGCTATTAGTGCATATGTGGAATGTCATATAACCAGTATTTAACCTCATATAAATTACAGATGACTTTGTCCATGAGAATACCACAGCATTATGGAAGCTTCCGTGTATATAGTCAAACCAATGTTCTTAAACTCTTTGTCGCATGGATTTGGAACCGACATATTGCGGTTTTACATAAGCCTGCAGAGTCCATTTTAAAAGAGGTATATATGTCACATATTATAGTCCATAATCTATACACCTTGAAGTCCATTTTGATGCTCTCTCAAAGTCAAAACAACGCTCAGGATCTTGCTGTGCAGGCATATATGGCAATATGAACATGACAAAGAAAGAACACATGAAGTACAAATTGAACAAGACTGTCTATAAGCTCCTTGCGTGCCGTGCAAACCTTTTATTAGTGCATAGATAATGTAAAAACCCATTCTGATTAAGAAAGACCTTAAAGGTCATGATCTAAAAACAGAACTGTTGCACAGCGCCATGTGCATTCTCACAGTCTTAATACTATAAATATATAGGAGATAACTCTGGCTTGCTTTGGAGGGCATTTTTAACTGTTTAATCATTATAACCAAAATAGGCGGATCCTAAAATCAAATATGGAGCTTACATCCAGATCAAATTTGAGTGTTAAGTTAAATGTATCTTGTCTGGAAAGTTTTTTTTTTTTTTTTCAATTGTCTATAGTATAGTGTAATCCATTGGCACTACACTCCCTCTGACAACCAATAATAGTTGCATCTCTTTGTCTGTATCTCTGCTGTGTTTCATACAGTAACTGTGGTGCAATACACTCTTGGGGGTCCAGAGCAGGGGTACCCACACGTTTTTGACATGAGAGCTATACTTTCAAAATGCCCAGCTCAACAAGATCTACCCACCAAAAAAATATATTATCCCAATGCTGGAAATAGTTTAAAAAATCTAGGGGTCTTTAGAATAGCGGCGCTGGCGTTATGAGACAAATGCACTTGGAATGAGAAAAAGATTAGTGGGGAAAATGGAAATGGTAGGGTTTGTTTTGCATATAACTTTGGAATGCTTGACGTTTGTGTGTAACATTCTTGAAAATAAAGTATATAGGCATATCGCATTGTGGATTTGAGCTGACAGGATATCAATCAAGTCACTTTAATGAATGTGGCAGATGCCAAAGATATTATCTTTTATATTTATAATATATATATATTACATAATTTTTATGGGCATGTCCGCATGTGTTCTACCTGCACAGCCTATGTGATCTACCTTTTGGGCACCCCTGGTCCAGAGGGACAGAAACATCATGTCAGTTTGAATAAAAGCGGATATCTGCTGAGCAGGAGCAGGGATTTTTGTTCATGAATTGCTGCATTTGTCCCTGTCCATCGTGCACCTGCATCTGTCACTGTCCATCGTGCACCCAAATGAAGTCCATGTGCAATTATTCTCTTTGCAAATAACTGTGGCACTGCCATAACGACTTTTGCTTCTTCTTCCTGTGAGATCAGTAAAGGTCTATCAGGGGTGCCGACACTTTTTTGACTTGAGAGCTACTTTCAAAATGACTGGCTCAACAAGATCTACCTACCGAAAAAATATATTACGGTATACCATTGCTGAAAATAGTTTAAATATGGAATAGCTGGTGTTACATACAAGACAAATGCAGAAATGGAATCGGTAGGTCGTTTTTTGTATTTAATCTGTAATGCTACTGATGTTTGTGCACAGCAACACTCTTGAAAACAATATTGCATTGTGGGTTTGAGCTGACAGGCCCTTTTTGATGTCAAGTCACATTAATTCAAGTGGCAGATGCCAAAAATGTTTTTTATATATTTTTTTAAGGGGCATGTCACATGTGATCTACATGCACAGCCCTTGTGATCTACTGATAGATCACAATCTACCTTTTGGGCACACCCCTGGTCTAGGTACTCCTTGTTGCAAGACACAGATTTCAGAACCTCTACAGAACAATACAATATCACTGATCAATCAATCTTTTTTGCGGGCTTGTTTTGCATAGTATAGTTTAGGTTACCTTATTGTTGATCTGTCTGCATTTTGTTTGACCCCCTCCAGTATGAAAGTGGTGACTGCTGTGTGACACTGTTTCAGGAGAATCTGGTCCACATGCTTCAACTCAGGCTGAGCTATAATAATAAGAGGGAAATATGTGAGAATGATGTGCGAACAAACCATGCATGACTTGTAACAAAAGGTGCTTTGTTCCAAGTGCAGTCAACCTTCCCATTAAACTAAACTTAAGTGATGCTCCAATTGTGTATGTATATTGGGGTGTGGGTGTGCGTGTGTTGATGCTTGAAACAGTAACAACTCCTTGTTTTATTCTAAGCAAGCACTTATAATGCACCCCCACACACAAGATATGCATATGTTCATAATGTTAGTTGGCGGTGGTTTTATTTGACAACATTCTAATTATACATTCAGTTTATAATGTCAGCATTATAAAGTGTGTCTTCCAGATAGGCATAGGCCTACACACACAATGAAAATCAATAATTAGCATGTGAATGGCACCTTTTAAAAGCAATAGCTCCTCCCAACCCCCTTTTTGTATTTAAGTATACAGAATGTGGGTCTATTCATGATCACCAATATTTCAGTAAAATGTTTTGTTAAATGCAGCCACAGTGAAGACATGTCTTGCATGCTTGCTTTGGACAAAAAGCCTCAGGTCTGTTAAAGCAGCCATTTGAAATTAGCATAAATAAGGCTATTATGCAAATGCTGACTCATTTGGACTATCACGAGCATCAGTAATCAACTGGTCATTAGTGACTTCTAAACAACACATCAACTGCCCAATTTACACATTGATCAGCCAGGCACCCCATTGTACTTTTTTTTAACTAATGGTCATTAACTATGCACCAAAATACAGTACAATACTGAATACTGTTCAATACTGAATACTGTTAACTACGATGATTTGCGATCTCGTAGTTAACCGACGCTCGCATAGCCAACCAATTACATTTAGCAGCTTATAACGAAGATATACCTTTAGAAGGTTAGCATACGCTGCTGTCTGTAAAACGCATCTAGAGCTAGCCTAGGCTAGTGAAAAGAACAGGATGCGTTTAGGGTTGAGAGATTCCTGCGAGAGGCTTTCTGCAAACAGCGGTCGTCATCCGCCTTTCTGTCCAAACCGCAAACAGCTAGACTAGACATAGCTGCTCTCCTTTGAGAGAGAGATGAGCGAGAGAAACCGAGAGAAAGAAGAACACCGGAAGCTGTGGGAAGCAAGCAAGCAGCCTTTTAGACAAAAGACACGGTCGGGAGACAAGACATCGCGGATTGAAGCTTTATTTTTTATTTATCTTTTACCTAGAACAGAGCGATCGGAGTGGGCGGAGAGCAGGCTACGGTACGCGGCGTCTAGCAGCGCGGCGAAGGTTGGCAGGTCGAACACGGCCGGGTCCGACGACATGCACAGTCCTCTCTGCACCGACGCGCACAACTCCATTTTGCACAAGAGGGAAGAGAGAAAAGTGACCCACACGACACACAGGATCACGTGATGGATCAGCTGACGCGCATGGAGCTGTTTGAAAGAAGAAGGCAAAAAATAAAATAAAATAAAGCTACTCTCTCTGGAGTCTGGAACTGTGTTTCTCAAATATTCCCACGTTAAAACCACACGTATTAATCCGCGTCCGCTGACCCTCGATTTAAAACAATTTGGTGCCAGGGACCTGGTTATTAGATTAGATTTAGTAATAGTATATAATTATATAGCCTGCATTGGGAATTAGCCTTGCATCAAGGCTATAGAATTTGAAGAGAGAAACCAAACCTGATCTGAATTATTGTAGCCTAGTGTAGGACTAGGTAGGCTACATTCGACTACCATGGCTTAACCTATAGATGTAGGCTACTTATACTACACGCTCTCAACGCGTCATGAGAGCTTGTATGTCGACAATTTAAACAAAAACGGGGGACCCCATTCCCTGGAACCCTTGCCCATCAAGGACCTCCGGGGGTCCCCGGACCCCACTTTGAAAACCAGCTGCTCATAGAAGGCTCTCAGCGGGATTGGTCGATATGAAGAAAATCCACATATTATGAGGATTCAAACTGATGTTTCCAAAGCAATAGCATATAGCATGCCATAACACATGCATGTTCTGCGCACTCCACCTCACTGCATTCAGACCAAATAACAGCCAACCAGTGGAGGGAATGTAAAGTAAAGTGTACTTAAGTACAATTTGGTGGTGTTTTTTGAAGTATTTCCAGTTTTCAATATTTACACTTATATATAAGCCCAGCCCGATCTCACCCAGGTTGACTAGCCTATATATCTCAGAGGAAAATACTGTAGGATAGCCTACACTTTTACTCCCACTACAATTATTTGAAAACTTACTTTGAAGATTTTGATTAAAAACATGCATTATAGCCTATAATGCTATTCAGCTATTTTCTAAATATTTGTATTGAACTTGTGAAATGGGACATTATTTATATGCCTACTTTAAGTAGGCATACTTATTATTTTGTGCCGGACTTTTACTTGCAACTGAGTATTTCTAAATTGTGTGGTAGACTTTTACTTAAGTTACTTGTGTAGCCTATGCTATACTTCTTCCATGAAAACTGCAGCACAAGCACAACATCCGACCTATAATTCAACTCATCTGACTGAGAATGTGGCGTTTCAAATTGAACTAAAGTTTATAATTACATTGCTGCAGACAGTAGGGATAGGGGAAAATATTATGCAATAGTCATTTGGTCATTAAATTACGAATGATATATAGTGCAATATCTTGATCAAGATGACAAGATCAAGTCATGCTTTGATTTGAGCTCCTTTGCATAATATAGGCTATAGCCTACGGTGCGTTTCATGAATGAATTGCGCCATGCATGACCATGAGTGGCACGAAATATATAGGCTATGTCACTTAATTGAAGGGATCTTGAAGGAGAAAATCACACCCGTGTGAAGTGAGGGGCGCTGATATATCAAAGTCTAATGCATGTTGATTAGGTGATGTAGCGGCTACATCGGCTACACCGTTTGTTTTACATCACCATTAGGCTACATTGTAGCCTAATGGTGATGTAAAACAAACCGTGCCAACACAAACATTAAACGCCATTAACAATAAAGAGACAATATGACGTAATGAGGCACATTATGACAAAAATGGCCCTTCATTGTCAATGGCGTTTACAAAACAAACATTGAACTAAAGACAAACATCAAACCTACCTGTGTATAGGAGGGTCTAGCCCCTCCAAAAATAGGTCTGGGTGTGACGGGAGTGACGTAGTAGGCTGCTAGACCTGTGTTTCTCAAAGTGGGGTCGGGGACGCCCTTTGAGGTGGTGACGGTGGTCCCCGCAAAATTATAGTTACCGCGGTAACCCTATAGCTTATTTGAAAATTGCTGATCTACAATTAAGCTTCACGACTTGTCATGATGTGATTCCTTGTGAAGCTTGTATAGATCTGCTTTAATTTGGAATATTTTTGATACATTAAACACATGCAATCTTGAATAGTATACGTGGTCCCGCGGCACAAACCCTGCAGGCACAAACTCTACACTACAGGGGTCCGCAGTCCGCGACCAAATACAATATATATTGGATGACTGTCCTTGACATGAAAATCTTTCTATATACACAACATCTGTGAATGGGATATCGTCTGCATGTGCATAAAGGCTATGGTCGCTGTGAATCGATTCGGGCGTCAGGATTTTCTGCTTATGATGCAGATTTATGCAGATTCGATAATTGAGTCTGGTACGTTGGGGAGGGGTGGAAATTGAGATAAATGTGTGAGTTCAGATTGATGAATGGTCAACGCGGGATCAGAGTGATGGGAGGGATGGAGAGAGAGAGAGAGAGAGAGAGAGAGAGAGAGAGAGAGAGAGAGAGAGAGAGAGAGAGAGAGAGGACATTGGACAAAGGATGGGCAGGCAGCATGTTGTCATTTTGAAAGCGCTGATGTGTTGCCAGCCATGTATACCAAAGGCTGCAGACTAGAGCACAAGATCGAGGTAGCCTATATGTTGAGTGAGATATTAAATTATTAATAATGAGAGTGAAACACGTGGCAATTAAGATCATGAACGAAAAATAACACTAACACTACATTATTACAAGTGTGTTCAGAAATTGAGTCCACATTTAAAGTCTAGGGTGAGAAAATATTGAATCATTAGTTATTGGTATAGTCATTCATCCGAAAACGTGAACTTCAGTTACAGCACGGTAAAAGAGGCTGTCTGTCCTATAGTATAGAAACGTGTTGACTATACAGCTGATTTGAATGAACTTTGATCCAAGGAACCTCCACGAAACCACTATAAATCAATTAGGCTATAGCGGCATCAGTTTTGACAGAATAGACCTCAACGATTTTCTTAATGATTAGTCACACAGGTTACGATGGTCTGACGTCACAGTCATTTTACATTGGCGTTAATTGTGACCCCCAAAAAAGTAATATATTCTTGACAACAATTAAGGCTCATGCAAGGAAGTGACATGCATTGATTCACGACAAAAGATCAAAAGAGCCTACATAATAAACTCTATACGACAAAATAATTTCACCTACTTCTGAAACAGTACACCTTTGTGATATGACCTGCATAAAGTCAAATCTTAATCTCAATTATTATATTGGTTGCAAAATATGCAAAGGTCGATCGTATATATAGCCTTCTATAAGGTTGAGTGAAAAATAAAACAAATAAATAATAATAATAAATGAGTGAGTGGCTGACACCTTTAATGATATTCTGATCATGTTTGCTGCACGTTTGCTAAAAAAAACATAAAAAATAATAGGAAAATAAAACGGATTTGTTAATAGCCTGTTGATGCCTATATATACACAGTATAGCCTACAATTGTATCAATCTCCATATTTGCTGTGGGGAGGTTCTTTGAAAGGGTTTAGACCACATCATATCACCAATGGAAAAAATATAAAGTATAGCTTCCTGACAGTGTTTATATTGGCATCCCGGGCAGTCAAGGACAAAATAAATAGGCTACTAGCATGTATGGCAAACAAAATGTAACAATAAAGAAACCTTGTATAGTGTATAGGCTTATAGGCTATAATGCACGTTTATGGGACTAACTCAGTGGTTTTCAAACCTTTTCATAAGCTAAGTAATTAGCCTATTAGACTATCATTTATTTTGCATTTGAGCCACGGACCATGCGGCACATGCACCAAGTGATGGGATTCAGCCTCTCAGACCCAAAACGAAAGAATATTTGTCTTCCATCCTAGGCTGTAGTATGGTGATGTGGTACCCATGCATATAGGAGAGATAACAGGCAAACGTTGACAATTCTTCTATTCTCTAGACTTCTTGGAAATTAAGTAATGCTCAACGTTTAACAATAATTTAACTCTTGAGAGTTCAAGATCTAAAGGTCCATTTGGTAATACCAACTCTCCATCATTTAGCTGGGGACCACCTGGAACCTCCTCAAGGACCACTGGATGTCACCGGACCACTAGTTGAGAACCACTATCTCATCTAACCTACGATGGTCCATATAATTAACTGCTGATCTTTTCTTTTTTCTTTTCAATGAATTGTTTAAAATACGCAAAAAAGTTCAGAAACCTTTAAACTTGCAACTTCAAGCAACATCAAAGGTAATTTTGTATCGTGATTCGGCGTGGTTTGTAGGCTACACTCAGTAATTAATCAATTATCGCAGTCGACTCAAAACGCTATTATTATTGACATTATTTTGTCAAAAATGTATCATCAAATATATATATAATATTTGATATTATGCAGAGCATTGCAGACGATAGCCTGTACGCCATAGAACAAGCTGTGACATTCCCTTTAAGAAGCTGCTGCATGTGACCTTTGACAATTGAGTGCATATGCTCAAAAAGTAGGTATGGCTACATTAGAAATAATATCCAATCACATCAAATTATAGCTATACTGTTTGAGACGGCGATACGGAGAGAGAGAGAGAGAGAGAGAGAGAGAGAGAGAGAGAGAGAGAGAGAGAGAGAGAGAGGAGAGAGAGAGAGAGAGAGAGAGAGAGAGAGAGAGAGAGAGAGAGAGAGAGAGAGAGAGAGAGAGGAGAGAGAGATAGAGACACACACACACTATATGGCGATCTCATTTATAGCCCAAATGTTTTTCGTCTCTTTGTTAAGCCTATAGTTTTCAACTTGTGGGCTAAATCTCTGCTAGTTCCTCCGCTGGTGAACTATTGTCTTTTTATTCGTTTTCTTTCCATAAAGCTTTGCTTATACAAATGTGTTTCACGACAGCTTGAAATCTTGAATCCTTGAACAAAAACAGAGGAACTGGAGAGTCTTAAACATAACATCAACAAACCATGTAGAAGAAAGAAAGACAGACAGACAACACCGTCTTTGCAAAATAGTAATTCCCTGCATGCCATATCAGTATATTCTGTTTGATGGTTGCTTTCCTTATCCTGTATAAGGCTGTCATATATTTAACTTTTAGGCTAGCTAGGCTGCAATCATATGCATATGGCTATAGGCTATAATGAGTCATAGCTTATAAGCTTACATATTTTGTTCAGCTGTTTTTAGGAGATGGGCCCCCGGGTTAGCGACCTGCCCTTAATCATATTCTTATGGCCGCAAAGAACTATATCCAACGCATGCGCAATTGCGAAGTGTCAACATAGCATATTTAATAAACCAACAATTGGTTAAAGCAAAAATAACTCCTTATACCATTTTCAGTTGTCTGCATGTTTAGCCTGCCCGCAGCCCAATAGGCGCTAGCTATAAGCCAAAGTTCAGTAACCGTACGTTTCACACTGAACTTAATTGTCTCAAAGGTCATGATTTGGGGGGGAAACATGTCAAGAATATACAACAAGCATGCGCAATTATGCATATCACTGATATACACTATTTGGCTGATGAATTGAAACGTTTTAAATAATTTTTTGCATATAGTTTGTATGGCAGATTGGCAGTATATATAGGCTACAAGAGATCAAATGAGAGTGAGACAGAATAATCATAAACTATAAAACGCAACTTTTCACTTTAATATATCCGCACTGCAGGCCAAAATGCTTAGGCTATGTTCTTGGACAGTTTTTATTTTTATTGATTTATTTTGGCCCCCTCCTCGTGCTTATTTGCGTCAACAAACCTCCGGGAGAGAATTAGCCCATTCCCAACTTTAAAGGCGAGTAAATTAAGGCTACGTTTTAAAAAGTGATAAACATCATTAGGCGGCAGGCTAATGATATGTTAAATGCATTATACAGCGTATAGCCTATGTTGTATGTATAGGCTATTTGATAGCTATACATATAGCTAATTCATTCATTGATAAAATAATATACATAGCCACATACCCACATTCATTCCATCACAGTTTTCGAAAAGAGAAGAAATAGGAGAAATGGGAAGGAAACATAATTTAAAATAAAATAAAAAACGAGATGAAAGGACTGGTGAATTGGCAAAGTTCTTCAAAGTTCTATAACACTTTTCAAAAACATAACATATATCACCTAAATATGATTAAGCATTGAATAGGCCTATGCCTACTATACACTGTAATAAAGTTAATAATAACAAGAGAAACGGAACACTGCAGAATCTGCGGTGCCCAGTAGAGGTCACAGCTCAACACCACTCAAGGTCATTGTTGTGTTTGGAGACTTCGGAGCTGTCCAGTTCATGTTGGCTGCTGGTGTCACAATCTGACAAATGCTACCTCTTTATGATGTGTTTGAATGAATAGAAACACACGATGTAAGTTAATTAATCAAATACACGTTTTTCAAATTAATGTGTATAGCCTATACGCAGTGTTGTAAAGTAATAAGTAGATTTACTTAAGTACTCATGCATGTGTATGCCTACTTAATTTAAAAAAAATACTTTTACTTCTTAAAGGACCACTTCACCACTTTCAACCTGCCTTCATATAATTGGTCCTCACTAATGTTCATGATAAAATGCCACAATTATTTTCTACTCGGTTCGGTCTGTGTCTCATAGGAGGGCTGTGGGCAGTTCAGACACCCATCCACCAGTGACATCATTGATGGGGAATCCAAGCTAATAGAAACTGCAGGCTTTCTGTTCCTGAAAAGTTGCAACATACGATAATGGAAGCCATCGTTCTTATGATAATGCATATATATATATATATATATAATTTTTTAATTTTGTTTAAAAAAATATCTCGCTAACGATGATGTCACTGGTGGACGGGTTTCTGAACTGCCCACAGCCCTCCTATGAGACACAGACTGAGTAGAAAAAAATTGTGGTATTTTATCATGAACATGAGGACTATAATTATATAAAGATAAGTTGAAAAGTGTTGAAGTGGTCCTTTAAGGTCCAAATATTGTACTTTTTTTATATATATTTGAAAACTTTAGTTAGCCGGCTATAGTTAGGCTACTTTGTAGATTTCAGCAATATATACATATTGGGCATTTGAAAATAGCCGATCTACATGCAAGCTCACAATGTGTCTGCTATTTTCAAAATATGCTTATACATTTGAAAACTTGAAATGGCACATTCTGCATAATGAGTATAGCCGTATACCTTTACTTTCAGTAAATTTTGAATTCTGGACTTTTACTTGTAATGGAGTAGTTCTTGTAGTATTGAGTAAAAACTTTGAGTATTAGTACGTTTCATATTACTATACGCAGATAAACAGTCTTTGATGACACGCACGGTGCATGCGGTGGAGTTGCTCCGTTGGTCATCAATGGAGAACATTGATGGAGGGGTGGGTTTGTCTAAATGTTTGTGTGTGAGTCTTTTTACACTCCACTGAACTAATGGTTCCAACTTCCAAAGCAGGAAACATATATACCCAGAAAAGCATCGCTTGGGTATCTCATACAATGTCCGTGCATGGGTCAGACACAAAGGCCATCTCTGGTGACATCAAAGCTGACTCTCTCTATATGCTTTAGGGCAGTGAGTCTCAACCTGTGGGTCGGGACCTTCATGGGGTCCCCACATGATTGGGGAGGGGGGGTGGATGGGGGGGGGGGGGGGGGGGTCAGGGGTCAATTTACAATTTAGGCATTTAGCATTTAGGCAAGAACAAAAGCATGGGAATACATCACATAATATAAAATGCATTTATCATGAAACATGCGTGAGCTAAGAACTAGAACTAGAACATATCTACATAATGACACTATACATATAAACTATACATATTTAATATACTATGCTATACATATGTACTGTGAAGTGCTATGACTATATACAATGCAATTTGACATGCTATAAGTCTGTTTCAAATGCTATCTAAGTCTAAAAAGTGCTATCTAATATATATAATATTTTCTAATTGGTTTTCCCAAATTTAATTCAGAGTGGATCGAATCTTATTTTCCTGCATGTCATGCACCATGTAGTAACCTGATTTAATATAGACTTTAATTATTATAGTTTACACTTTTCTTTTTCTTCTTTTTTTTTATTTCGCCTTTATTTTATATTTTTTTATAGAGAGATAGATGGTAGGCTGACAGGAAATGGGGAGAGAGATGGGGGGGTGACATGCAGTAATGGCTGTCGGGATCGGGAGTCGAACCACACATGTACTGCCAGACTGGATTACCAGCCAAGGGGCTGTATTTTGCGTGTCTTAAGTACCAGGTCTTATTACTTAACTTAAGACCTGGAGGCGTGATCAATGCCATTTGGCTATTCTGAGTGGCCAAAGAGCATTGACCACGCCTCCAAGTAATAAGACCTGGTACTTTAGACATGCAAAATACAGCCCCTGAAGGTGCCTGGACCGCACTGAGCCATGGCCCAGGCCGATGCCACACTTTTGATTGGGTATATAGCCCAATAAATAGGACCAGCCCATGGATATAGCAACAACACTGAAAAAAATGATTTCAAAACATTACATTTTTCTTTTCAACATCATTTATGAGGTAAGAATCTAACACTACGTCATGTTATTTATGAGCTGCGAAGATGCATCTGCTTCTTGAAGGGCTTAAAGGTCACAGGTCACATGGTCCCCAACCCGGAGAGCAAGAAGAATGTGTATTTCTGTCAGCTATGTTGACCTGCTCTGAATGCATCTGAAATCCCATAACTTTGTCTTATAGCCGATCTACAAACCCACACAGCCCTGCATGAATGTGTTATTTGTTGACACACTCTGAATGCATTTTAACCATGTGCACTTAGTAGTTCAGTATAGTTTAGTAGTAGTTCACCCGGAAATGTATACTTATTTTCTATCAACACACATCATGAAGCCTTGAATTCATGAGAGAGATTCTTTTTTTTTCATGGGGTGTGTAGAAAATAAGTACTTTTTTGGGGGTCCTTCAAACCAGATGTTCTTAAGAGACACATATAGCATGCATGTCTTGTGAATTTGTAGATCTATACTATATTTCCCAATTTTTGTTGGTTGGCACACACACACACACACACACACACACACACACACACACACACACACACACACACACACACACACACACACACACACACACACACACTTTATTGAGGAAACATACATAAATAAATAAATAAATATGGACAATATGTAATTTGAATAATGGAATACAGCATTGTGTCACATAACATTGCAGTGGAAAAACACCACAAATATTCATGTGCTGTTAGAAATCGTTTTATATCGGTGCCATAACTATATATATATATATGCAGGCAAGTGTAAAGCTTTCTGAAACAAATAGAAATAGCTTTTTTTGACATGCACGCACGCGCACGCACACACACACACACACACACACACACACACACACACACACACACACACACACACACACACACACACACACACACACACACACACACACACACACACACACACACACACACACACACACACACACACACACACACACACACACTGCGTTATACACAAGATGTGCATGCATGGGCGAGGCTATTTATAAAGCTATTCTTAGCTCAGCTGGAGCCTGGATGATATGTGAAAATTGCTTACAGAGACAACAGACCTATACGTTGTGACTCTGTGAGGAGCAGGGGGGAAGAGAGACCGGTGGGTGGGTGGTGATGGTGAGTGAGAGAGAGAGAGAGAGAGAGAGAGAGAGAGAGAGAGAGAGAGAGAGAGAGAGAGAGAGAGAGAGAGAGAGAGAGAGAGAGAGAGAGAGAGAGAGAGAAGAGAGAGAGAGAGAGAGAGCGCATTCAGAACAGAATTGTTCAGAGTGACTGCCCTCTGTTGGAAATGACTACAGACATTCATCTTTGCATCTGTTTCTTCCACATATTTTTGCTTGGCCACTTGAGGCAGAGTGTTTATTGTTTTAATAACAGGATAGCTTAAAAAAGCAAATTACAACACACACGCGCGCGCACACAGACGCACACACACACTCGCGCGCGCGCACACACGACGCGCGCACACACACGCACACATGCACACACGCGCACACATGCACACATGCACGTGCACCACGGCTAGCTAATACTTTTTTGCAGCGGTGATGATGACAAAACCTATTTGCGAAATGCAAAAAATTCGGATTCGGATCATTTATTGCTGATTGTAGGCCTATATTTACAAACAAAGCATGTTTTATTCGTAGTATAAATATAAGCTCATATATGAAATCCTGCACCTGAAAATGACTGTGAATTAATTACTGTGGGAAATACAGATATACTGATTAATCTCCCGTAAAGGTGCT